>NC_090935.1:1081317120-1081628379 GCF_040938575.1 Ambystoma mexicanum | reverse complement strand
GTTGGAGGTGGAGGAGCGAAGAGCTCAAGTAGGAAGACATTTCCAAAGAGAGAGTTGGAGGTACTCCGGTCCGAGGCCCAAGAAGGCCTAGTGGGGCAATGCAGAGCATCTTGAACTTGATCCTTGCAGCCACTGGGAGCCAATGGAGAGATTTCAGGGCTGGAAAGATGCAATCCCTGGGCTTGAGGCCAAGGAAAAGTCTTGCAGTTCTGTTCTGGATGGGTTGCAGAGGGTGGAGTAGAGGCAGGCAGATATAAAAGGAGGCTGTTGCAATGGTCCAGCCTAGAGAGAATCAGAGCTCTGTAGACCGTGAACTTCTGAGGGAAGGTGAGGAAAGGAAGAATACCTCTGAAGAGGTGCAGCTGGTAGTTAGACTTCTTTGAGACATCAGAGATAGGAGGAGAGAAACGGAGAGTGTGGAGTCAAAGATGACCCCGACGTTCTTAGCCTCACAGGTAGAAGCCGGAAGAGGGCCAAAGGAGGCCGGCCAGAGAGTGACAGGAAAGGAAGGTGCAGGTGAGCCGATGAGGAGGATCACTGTCTTGCTGGCATTCATGCAGAGATAATTGGCAGCACGCTAATCCTGGATTGCAGACAGGAAATCCAAGATGAGAGCGGGAGAAAAGGCGGCAGAGGGGGGAGAGAGAGAGAGAGAGAGAGAGAGAGAGAGAGAGAGAGAGCGAGAGAGAGAGACCGAGAGACAGAGAGACCGACCCCCAAGTTGGACCTGGGAGGGTCAGTCCGAGAGGAAAGAGGTCAGCCAGGCCAGGGCCTGATCAGTGATACCCAGGTTATCACGGATCCGGTCGAGCAGGATGGCATGGGTGATTAGCAGATTAAAGGGCAGGTCTTCACAGATGTTCAGGACAGCAGTTTCTGTGCTTCTGGCTGCTGTGAAGCCAGACTGATGGTCGTGGAGAGAACCAACAGATTCAGGCTTGAGATTAAGCAGTAATAGAGATCAGGCGATAGTTAGCCGGACAGAAGGGGTTGACTCAGGGTTTCTTGAGAAGAGGGTGCACAAGAGAGTACTTCAGGGTAGAAGGGAAGGTTCCAGTGGTGAAAGAGTGATTGCAGTAGTTGGCCAAGACTGGAGTGAGGTTGTCAATGTGGTTCTTTATGGTTTTGGAAGAACAAGGAAGAACCTGTGTTGATGAGACTTTCATTGATCAGACTTATCTAGAAACATCATCAGGGGTGAACAGAGGAAAGGCAGAGAAGTGAGGAGGAGAGGTGGCCACAGGAAGGCCAGAGATAGGGGAGAGACTAGAGGGAGAAGGAAGAGAGGACAAGAGGGTGGACAGGATCTCCTGGGTTTTAGAGATGAAATCAGAGGCCAGTGATATGCATTGTGCCTGGAAGGGGACAGGAGAGGTACAGACTGCAGCAGGATTGGCCAGCTCCTTGCATATTTTAAAGAGTTCGGCTGAGTTGTTAGAAGCAGGCTTGGATGTGATCTCTCTTCTTAGTGAGGACAGAGAGCGGGTATTGCCTTTGGAGCAGGCGACAGGCCAGTTTATCAGTTGATGCACCAATTTCTTCTCCTACACTTGCAATTAAGGGTGACAGGTCCGAGTCGTATCAGGAGTTGCACTTGGCTTTGGGCTTTAAGCGGATCCTCAGGACGGGGGCAAGTACACCAAGAGTATCTGAGATAGAGGAGTGGAGCATGGAAAGGGCTGTGTCAGGATGTGAGTCAGCCAGAAGTGGAGGAGGGGAGAGAAAGTGGTGGTGAAAGCCAGAACTGACACACGCTTCATGGGTCGGATAACCGAGAAGGTGGGTGGCAGAGTGTGGGTTGGCTCTGCCTGAGGGGGTGGGGGGGGGGAGAGAGAGAGAGAGAGAGAGAGAGAGAGAGATAGAGACAGAGAGAGAGAGAGAGAGAGAGAGAGAGAGAGAGATATCATTACAGGAGAGAGGAGTGGTGAGAGGGTTAGAGGGGGGTCTGAGGAGATCAGAACATCCATAGTGTGCCCTGCAGAGTGAGTCAGGCAGAGGGAAGACTAGGAAGAGAGAAAGAGTGAGTCACAGAGGTTGCGAAAGAGCCCAGAGAAGGGACAGGAAGCAGTTGAGTGGTCGAGGCCAGGAGGGAGGACGAGAGGTCCACCTGCTCATAGAGGAAGGAGGTGGTCTGACGAGGTGGCTGGTAGATGGTAGCCACAGTGAGAGAATGGCCAGGAGAGAGAGAAAGTCTACAGACAGCCATTCAAAAGAGGAGTAGGCCTACACAGAGCTAACATATTTGCCTTATTCAAGAGGATGGATTTATCTTCCTGGAATAGATGTTCCAAATGAGCCTTATAGAGTGCAGAGAAGAGCTCAATGAAGTATTTGTATGTGCCTCTCAAAAGATAGTCTTATTAGCATCAGCTCCACTACTGGGAGCTCTCACTTTAGGGCTGATCCTTGAATTTATCTCCAGGGTTCCGATATGAAAAGCTGAAGGTCGTGGAAATTGCATGTTATGTGATGTTACAACTCTCCAGGTCACAATCCAACTTCACTATTTTGCACCTTAAAACGTTTAGCATCTAAAGTCAGGTCCTCTCCTGTGTTAGCACCTATGGGCTCAGACTTATTCGATTCCAGAGGTCCATCCTCTTCTGTGCCTTTCACATCCTCTGCAGTTACTATTGGCAACTCTTCACCAACCAGATGGTCGTACACTGTGTCTTTTGGGAATTTAGCTTTTTTTTGGTCTCTAGCTTGTTCTTAAATTTTCTCTATTGTTTGTCGCCTCACTTGTGGGGAATTACTCTTTATCACTTAAGTTGTGCAGGAATGTTCTGGCAGCTATCTTATTTGCAACACCACACTAAGAGGAATAGGGGGGTTATATGGAGTCTCAAGCGGACCCTCATAAAAGGGGGATGACCTTTTAAATTTTAAACAAAAGAGCCTGTGACTCCAAAACCGTTTTCTTGTATATAAGTAGGGAAGACACTTCATGCCATCAGCATTGTTCCGAAAACTCGGTTTGGACAAAACCATTACTTCAATGGGTAGAAAAATACGTATTTTAATCTTCATTTTACAATTAGTACAAACACATTTTTATAGTCATAATTCAAGAAGCATTGAAGAGTATACCTTAAAAAGCTAATATGCTACTTGTAGTCTCAGTATACATATTGAATTCAGAGTAGCAGTGTATACAACACCTTCAGTAGAGAGCCAATTTCATTGTAGCTCAAACATCAAAGTGGCTTGTGCTGTGCAAATTCACAAAGGACATACCAAAATTCACCACTCATCCACTTCAATCTCATTCATACCATTCCCATTCTCAATTGTTACTGTCCATTCAAACAACATACATAAAATCACACAGGGTTAAAAAAGCCCAAAATGTTTCTATCCTAATCTCTTCTGGGTTCAATTCCACGTAAATTCATCAGGGGCAGTACGAATTATGGTGTTTATATAAGAGCAGGTTTTAGTACTGCATTAGCAAGCCTAACCATAACCATACAATGACATTAAAGGTCCATTAGGGTGTTAGGGCGTTCAAATCCTCTGATCCCAGAAAAAATTTAGCAAAGGCTACATAAGGTTTCTTCCCTTTGTAGCAAAGGAGAAAGGTGTCCTTAGTCAACCGTACCAATTTTAGCTGAGGTGTAGCTCTGTGGTTACTGCTTTCCAGACAAATTCTGGAATAAGGATTGTCTTTATTGTTGTCATAATTCAGTTGTATCGAGTGCTTATCCCGAAGTATTTAGGTATAGGTGTATATCAAGCAGTACAGAGCCTGAAGGACAGTTGCCCTCACGGGTGTTAGTCCAGCTCACTCCACGTCGGAGTGATGATGTTTGAGTAGAGGCTAAATGCCGTGATGATGCAGTGTGTGGCAAGAGAATCCATTAAAGGGTTAATCATGCTCTCTACTGGCCGTTAATCTAAAAATGTCAGCAGGTGTCCTTTAGTGTGCGCCGTAGTCCTCTGTTGTAGGCCACTAGTGCGATGAGTCGCATGTGGGGCGCTACGAGAGCCAGAGCATAGAGATTCCAGGTGTCCGCTCATTACTCTTGAAGGCAGTCAGTTGCTCGAACCTAATCCCGAGGGCGCACCGTCCGAAACGTCGTCTTGTTCTGCTTGTCACCACGTCACTCATATCTTATTTGCTCCTTTCACTTTTTGATTTTTACTTTTCTTTTGTTGAGGTTTCATTACAGATGCTGTAATTACTGTAAACTGCAAACCTCACACTGCACGCGGGCGCCAACAACAAACTGTGATCTGCTGTTTCCATGAAGTCTCATGCTACGTTCCTGCACCGTCACCTCATTTGCTTAGGTAAGCCTTTGTGGCCATCATTCTCTGGCACAGGCCCTCCTAATTTTGAGTGCAGTAAAAAAACAAAGCGATAAGTTGTGGCAGGAGAAAAAAAGTCTATGTAAATTCTTAGTTTTGCATGTGTAAATTGCAGATGCCTGTTTAGAAAAGCATGTTTGATAAGCACGTGTTTTCCGCTCACATCTAGCTGTCTGTGTGCTCCTGATATGCCCAACTTGTAAGCTTTTCTCTACCATTTGTAGTATCCTGAAACCCTTTCTAAGATGTCTGCCTGATTCTACTTCAGTCTTTATTGTCTGCCCTAGTCATTGGCTACCTCTCTTTGATCTGCCGATCACAAGGCCCAGGAGGCGGGAGCCGGCTTGTTGTTCAAAGGCCCACTTCTAAGGCCCTTGTCTGCTCCCTGTCCGCTAGAAGAATGCTATTCGGGGTCCTCCCTACACCGTAAAACTCAATGTTGCTTCCACTCACTGACTCCTGTAAGAATCTCGGACTGCCTTGACATTGTCACCTATGGAAATATGGGTTAGTTCCTTCCTTTCTGGACTCATGCCTGCCACTGTGACTATCACTGTTCTTTCTGCTTGTTTCCCCCGTGCTGTTCATTCTAATGCGCATTGCTTCTTAAGACCTTCAGCTAACATCTGATTCCCCCACTGGAAAGTCAAATCTTGCTGTTTTTGCTTTTTGCTACAAAGTTAATTCTTGCTTTTGTTTTGCTAACTCCTCAGTACTTTGCTTGTATACTGTTGCATCTCTATAACTTGCCAGCCCAGTGACCTCACCACTATCCTGCCTGCCTTATCCCCTCCAGCTCCTCCCTGCCTTTTCTCGTTTTCCTCCCTCATGGCGCTTTCTGTTTCTCCTATCTTTTCCAACTGCTTCTCCATTGACTAGCCTTCCCTTCTCACTAAGTCTGGCAGGAAGAAGTTCCTAAAGGATATCTTGGCCTCTAACCATGGTCTTCCTATTGCCGACACCTACTCCAATGAGTCCTCCAGACAGACCCTCGCTGACATCCTCTTTGTCGTTCCCTCGCCAGATCTATGGACTCTTCATATGATCTCTGTGCTCTTCCCTATCTCCTCCTCTCCCATTAATGGTGGCATTCGCTTGAGAGTTCTTATGGCTTACTTCAACTCCTCTAAAGTCATCGTTAATGTCTACCTTAATGGCACTGTCATGGTCCAAGGTCCTCAGGCCAATCTCCTCCTCTTTGATAGGCATTTCCCCTGCTTCATCAATTTCCTCCCATCTCCTGCTGTCCCCCATCTCCCCTCTTGGCTACCTTGCCCTCCTTCTCTTCCTCTTCCTCACCTCCTTTGCCTCCTCCTCCTTCACAGGGCGTAGCTCTGATCTGTACCCCTCCCCGGAAGGTCTTTAAGGCAGGCAACCTCCTTCACCTTGCCACTCTAAACTTTTGTTCTGCTGTCAAATACTCCTCTGACATCTGCCACCTTCTTGAAGAACTAGACCTTGATGTCCTTGGTCTTACTGAGACATGGCTCACAGCCAGCTCTGTCACAAGATTTGACACTCTCCACTCTGATGGCTACAAGATCCTTTCTGCACCCAGATCCTCTAGGTCTGGTGGGGAGGTAGCCCTGATCTTTCCTGAATGAATTTCTGGCTCTATCATTCAAACTCAGATTTACTCCTCTATTGAATTACTTGTCTGTAGGCTCTCTCTATCTCTCTCTCCTACCCATTCTCTTACTGTGGCTACCATCTATTGGCCTCCTGGTCAAATCTCCTCATTTCTCTGCGTGGGCAGACCTCTCCTTCTCCACCTTGACCTCTACCACTCAACTCCTCCTCCTTGGTAACCACACTATCCATCTAGACTCTCCTTGTTCCTCCTCTCTACTCTTCTGTGACCTCTGTGACTCCCTCTTGCTCTCCATCCTCCCCTCTGGGCCAACTCACATTGCAGCACACACACTTGATGTCTTGATCTCCTCTGACCTCACCATCTCCATTTCTCTGACCACTCCTCTCTCCTGGAGTGATCATTGCCTCATCTCCTGTCATTTCTCCCTCTCTTCGCCCCCAAGCCAAGCCTATCCCAACATTGCCACCTACCTTCTCGGACATCCGGCCCATGAAGCATGCGTCAGTGGAGGCTTTTGATGCCACCTTCCCTCCCCCTCTTCTATCCTTGGCTGACTCACACCATGACACAGACTTCTCTCTTCTCTATTCTTCTATCTCTGATACTCTCGGCGTGCTTGCCCTTGTCATGAGGATCCGTTTGAAGTCCAAAGCCAAGTACAATTCCTGCTATGACTCCGACCTAGCTACACTCAAATGTAAGTGTAGGTTGGCTGAAGGGAAATGGAGGGCTTCTTGCTCCTCCTCTGACAAACTGGCCTGTCGCCTGCTCCAAAGGCAATACCGACTCTCTATCCTCATCAAGAAGAGAGCCCACATTCAAGCCCGTGTCTCTTCGGAATCTCACAACTCGGAAAAACTCTTTAAGTGGCAAGGAGCTGGCCAACCTGCTGTAGTCTCTACCCCTCCTATTGCCTGCCAGGTTCTTTTCAATGCCTTTCCCTCTCACTGTATTTCTAAAACCCAAGACATCCTGTCCATTGTCTCCTCCCATCCTCCTACACACCCCTCTCAATATGTGCTTGCTGACCCTCCTTCAGCCACCCCCCACCCTCTTTCTCCACCTTTACTTTTTTTCTCCCCTGATGAGGTCGCTAGATAAATCCAATTTATGAAAGCCTCATCAGAACAAGTTCATCCCTATTCCTCTAAAACCATCAAGGACCACGTTGATGCTCCTGCTCTGGCCCTTTCCGATTTCTGTAACCTTTCCTTTGCCTCAGGAATCTTCCCATCACCACGGAAGCACTCCCTTGTATGACCTCTTCTCAAGAAACCCACAGCTGATCCTTCTTGCCCGGCTAACTATAACCCAATTTCCATTGCTCCCTTCCTGGGCAAACTCTTGGAAAAGCTGGCTATCTCTCAGCTCACCCTTCACTCCGATTCTGTTGGCTGTCCCCATGACCACCAGTCTGGCTTCAGAGCTGCCAGAAGCACGGAAACTGCTCTCCTGAACATCCATGGAGATCTGCTCTCCAACCTTGACTCTAACATTACCTCTGTCCTCATCCTGCTCAATCTCACCTTCGACACAGTCAACCATACCATCCTGCTCAACCTGGGTATCACTGATCAGTTTCTGGCCTGGCTGACCTCGTTCCTCTCTGATCGACCCTCCAAGGTCCAACTTGGGTCCTTCCTTTCATCTATCTTCCTCTCTACCTGTGGTGTGTCCCACGGGTCTAACCTCTCGACCTGGCTGTTTAACAAAAACCTGGAAACTCTTGCTCACTGCATTTCCATTCTCTGCTCAAATTTCCAGTGTTACGATGCCGACACTCAACTAATTTTCAGGCTGCCCTCGTCCACCTCCCCTCCATCTCTCATCTCTGATTGTCTAACTGGCATTCAAGATTGGTGTGCTGACAGCGATCTTTGTCTGAATGCCGGCAAGTCAGAGATCCTCCTCATTGGCACACCTTCACCATCCTTTCCCCTCACTCTCTGGCTGGCCTCCCTTGGCCCTCCACTGCGATGCTAAGAACCTCAGGGTCATCTTTGATTCCACACTTTCCTTCTCTGCCCACATCTCTGATGTCTCAAAAAAAGTCACATTTCCTACTGCACCTCCTCAGAGGTACTCTGTCTTTCCTCTCCTTCCCCCAGAAGATCACAGTCTCCCAAGCTCTGGTTCTCTCTAGGTTCTCTCTAGGTTGGACTATTGTAACAGCCTCTTTCTAAATATACATGCCTCTTCTCTCTGTCCTTTACAACAAATCATCTGCCTCAAGCCCTGGGATCGTATTTCTCCAGCTCTGAAATCTCTCTGTGGATGCAAGGATTCAAGTCAAAATCCTTTGCATTGTCCACAAGGCTTTCTAGGGTCTGGGTTCAAAATACCTTCAGCTATCCCTCCGCAAATACCTTCCCTCTCGCGCTCTTGCCTTCTCTACCTCTAAATCCCCCAGGGCTAGTCCGTTTTGCAAAGAAACGAGCTGGGGGTAGATCTCTGTTCTCGGCTGGGGCCCCCCTCTGGAACAGCCTCCCTGCCACTCTAAAACTTGAGAACCATCTCCGGTTCCGGAAGCACCTTAAGACCTTCCTCTTTGCTTTTACCTTCACACTCCCCTCCCCTGCTGATCTGCTCTCTCTCGGCAACGTGCACCAGGCCACCCTCTGTCCTCTGGGCCCAGGTACCTGCTCACCCTGCCACTTTTCTGCACTGCCTCCGGGCCATCCCTGCACTGGTGTCTGTATCTGTACCCATATAGTCCCCCTGCACTTATCAGACCTATCATGTCTGTTTCCTTAAACCCAGCACTTGCCACTTGCTGGCTGCACTGCCACTATTATTTATTTAATTATTATTTTTATATTTATTTTTTTTTTCTCCTTTGCTCCACACTTTCCACTTCCCCCACTTTCCATGCACTTTTTCCCTCTCCCTCTCCCATGCACTTGCGCATTCTCAATGTCACTGGGCCTTGTAAGATCAATGTTTTTGTTTCTCCCCTGTTCCCCTCCCTTGTCTAACTCTGAAACACAATATAAATAAAATACCATATCATATATCATTGTAGAAAGACCATTTGTCCTCGAGGCATCATTAGGTATTGTTTCTTCAGGGACCCTCTACTCCACATCAAACAAGTCTCCAATACATTCAAAACTCTGACTTGTGTGCAATGGGATCATAGTGCTGTCTAACGAACTTGTAGGTAGGCCTGTGACAATTGGCAATTCCTGTTTCTTTATTGTATTAAGCTGGATCTGCTGGCCTAGTTTCAGGCACAGATCCCACTTACCAAGTCTGGCATAAATTATATTTAATAACACTCTGTGACTTTGTCTCTGCATTAATGTTGTTGTACAAGTTAACCAAATGTAGGGCCATCAGGGAGGTGGGTCCAGTATCCTCCATTTTCTTCATTTCTTTTGGGATCTTACAGTCGCTGAAGCTAGCAGCAGGATAGGCCTTGGAAGAGAACTCCGACAATAACGATTCAGTCAATAAAAATAGGCACCCTGTTTAAAACAATGATTCATGCAAATCGATTGTGTTAGCATCGTTTAGTGTCCCCTTCGTCTGTTCGTCTGCCACTAGTGTAGTATCCTAGTTAACCACACTCAAAGACCCAGAGCCAGAGTGTTCCAGGCAACTTGTATTAATTTAGGAAGAAGCTGCTGCAATGGGCTCTTAAGCACCTCTAGGCCTTTCACAGGTAACCTTAGGAATTTGAGGGATTTTAATGACTAGTTGGATGAAATCCCTAATGTTCTTTCCTTTTCCTCATGTTTTTGAAGGGTGCCTCCTTTTAGGAGTGCCAGATATGGGGGGTAAGAGAGAGGAGTAGCCACAGTGAGGTCCAAAGGGTCCATAGATGCACAGGCCACGGTAGAAAGGGTGGGATTCATTGTGTTGACATGCTTGCCTCCTTTGTGCAGTTCAAAAATCTGGAATCCAGGTAGGTCGAGTTAAAAAATATGCAATCAAAACAACCCAAAATGGGAGGTCTACCTGTATCCAGATCGACCACACCTTCAAGACAACTGTAGTGGATCTATGATCACCACTTATGTTCAGCTTGTTTAAGATCATAGATCATGCGTCAGTGTAAGAGGGAATGAAAGCCTCTCTGCCCCGGTCTGCCTCAGACTGCACTTAACTGTGCACTTCTGTGCTCTGCATTACACGTGAGCGCCTTGTTCAAAAAGAGTTGGAGCCAATTCTCCTCAGCAGATCAGTCACGCTCCACACTGTGCATATCAATAACATGGCCGACAAGCCCAGCAGCAAAGCACCACTGCCTGACACTGCACTTAACCATGCACTTCGCTGCGCGTTTCTCTAAAGTCTCTGCTTTGGCCAGGCTTGGCAATTCACTTCATCTCCCTGAATGGAATAATGCAGTTGGGTTCTCTTGCCCGCTATTGGTGTACTCTTCCAGGGTTAACACTCTATTGTCCATGCTGCCACATCCACTTGGTTTCTTCTTCAGGTGTAGGTTAGTTCTGGAGATTAAACTCTGCTTTTGGTGTGCGGGCAGTGTGTCCTACAGTTTGACAGTGGCTGGAGTCTTTCCATTGTGTCCATTCTGCATAGGCGGATACTTTCCATAAAACCCCCAACACAGCGCAGAGCGTGCGCGGTGTGCAGGCAGTGTGTGCTGCAGTTAGGTGTTCAGGGACCATGGATCTGCAGGTGTTTGCACAACATATGTTTGCTGTTGTGCTTGGGGGTGGCATCCCACCCAACTAGGCTGCATCTGAGAAGGCCTTTGAACCGCAGACTTTTCTGGAGATTAGTGGTTGTTGGTGAGCGAATATCTCCTTTCTCTGTTTCAACGCTTCTTGTATTACCTTTATTCTTCCTTTTTTTTGTAGTGCATGTTCATCTTAAGGAGTAAGACTGAACTGAACAGAAAGATCCAGCAAGCGTACTACAAATGGCGGTGGATTTACCCTTGCCTCTATCACCTGGCGTAGGCACTCAGTTGGTTTTGAAAACACGTTAACTTCTATTTCTGTGTCAGTTGCTGAGTCAAATTTACAGTGTTTGAAATCAGCTGACATCTTTTAATCCAGTGTCTCTTCCCTGGAGGGAGCTTCAGAGTCTATCCAACAGTGATAATTTGGTCATCTATCAGAGTCCTTTTATACCAGATGAGGTTATGTTCAGCTTTCCAGATATTATGGATATTGAAATTACGGATGGAGCTGCACATGACTTTGCCTTACATGAGAAAATGACTCCTGATTACTTGACACACCTCCTGACTTTTCAGTGGTGGACTCTCATGACTCTTCAATATCATCATATGCTTCGACTCCAGCGCCTGTTGCACCCAGGAGGCTTTTGACAGCACTAAAGCAAATGGAGAGCATGCTAATGGATAGCCAAGACGGTGGTCTTTTGGAAATCAATCACTTTTTATGTGTGTTGGTATCTCTTTATAAAGGCCTAAAAGCTGAATCTCCAATTCTTTCGACCATGTTGGAATATCTCTTGTTCAAATTTGAAAACGTCAATTTGCATTACAAACTGAAAGATTTTTTGTGCAATCAGCAGTCTATGGGTATTCTTTTAAGGGGTTCTACCATAGATGAGATGGAAGATGGGATAGTAGCTTCACCTAGAGTCACAATGAGTGGGGCTAATTATGAGTTCCATCAAGAGGTTCCCCCGTTGTAGTGCGGTCGAGGGCGCCTTCTAGTTGGAAAAGTCCCCTGCCCCTATTTTGTCTGGAAAACCTCCATCTGATCAGTAAGGACAGAGGATGCTTATGGTTGCGGAACCCACCGGTACTGACTGTAATAGGGAAAAAGAATTTCCCCTCATGTAGCTCATCTTTGTCGGAGTAATGGGTTCAGCCAGTAAAAAAAACAAGTACCACCAGCACTTGTGGGTAAAAAGGGCACGGGAAAGCCCAATTTGAAGAAAAAAAACAGCCGAGAAAACAAGGAAATCAGGTTAAAACAAGCCAGAAAAAGTCCTCATCTAATACCGCTAAGCAATGTTCCAGAAAATTCTTTGGCACCCTTATTAGCCAACCTACAGTTAAAGCAGCTTTGGAAAAAGCATCGTTTAAGAGCCAATCATGCCAACAAAGTCTGTCCGCATGTGTGGCAGTACTTATGTTGGAGGATGAAGTTGTTGTCATTTCCTCTGATCCCCTTTAGTGCCAAGCTATTTTGCAAGTCTATGCAAAAAGGACGAGCATACTCGTCGTTGGCACTTTTTGGAAGTTCGGAGGATAAAACGTATGCTCCATATGCTGTACAAACAGACCATGCTCCTGTTGTCAAAGTAATAAAATCAAGAGTATTGTTAATAAACATTGGAAAATCCTGACATTGGACCCAACTCTGGCAAAAAAAATTCCAACTCCGCCACTGTTCGCAAACAGCAAAAGTAGGTCGATAAGAGATAACTTGATCAAAGCAAACTTTTCAGCAAGAAGAATTACGAATCAGAACTTCAAGGGGACTCTCCCATGCAATACTTGCAATAACCTGATAATAGGAGAATACTTGAATCTCCCCCATAGGGGATACAAGATCAAACTACGCCACACATCGTGTGATACTAAGAACATTATTTACGGCATCAAATGTCCCTGTGGGATGTTCTATGTAGGGATGACAATGAGAAAAGCGAAAACACGCTGGTCCGAACATAAGTCCAATATCAGGCTAAAAAATGACCGTTCACCAATAGCACAACACTTCCTAAAAGAATCTCACACAATTGCCCAAATTAAATTTGTAATTTTGGACAGGTAACACTGTCAAGAAGAGGGGCTAATATGGCAAAAACTCTGTTACAACGTGAACTATACTGGATCGACAAATTGGAGGCTATGCACCCGAAAGGAATGAACGTTGACTGGGATATGAACTGTCATCTGTGAATGAATAGAAAGTATACTTTGTAAAACACAGGTGACTTCCTGGTACAAACATTTGAAAACTTCTAAACGGACTATTACATCCGAAATTAACACACAGAAGTCTTTGGAAAATGAACAAATGTCACAATAAGTTAGCACCTTTCCTGGCAGTTGATCACGTTACATAAAGATCCAAATTTTTAAACTACGGATGTATTCTGCCAACAAACAAAGAATGAGAAACCAAACATTTAAAATAGCTTTGCCTTCATCCTCGTTTCTCTAACGTAGGCAGCTAACAAAGTAAGATTATAATAACTCATGGAGTTGCATCATTACCAACGACACTCCAAGATGGGGCCCTGCACAGACACTAAGCACAAATGAGATGTCATTTACCCATCAACCCTCACGGTTGCCCAGACAACAGCATTACTGTGATCTACACGAACAGTAAAACACTTGCGCTCTCATCTCAGGACACGAGGAAACTATTCCTACGAGCGCAGCACAATGAAGACTTCAAGCTGCAGTCACACATCATGCATCTAGAGCTACAAGTAAGTCAGCAAGAACAAACAGCGTGAACTGCCACTACACGGCAAGTCAATTTAAAAATAGAAGCTAGGATTGAAGCATCCAATACTCAAACAATAATTCACAACATTTTGCAGAGTTGAATCACTGATGACAACGAGTTGAAATTGTTGAAACCACCACTAGGAAAACAAAGCCTCAGCTAACAAACAATGTTACAAGTGGAAGTCACGACATTGAATCTACCATCACTGTAAAGACGGTGAGCAGAACTATATACAATGCAGATGAAATAACCGTGTAGTGGGACCCAGCGCTTCTTCTGAGCGACTGTGTCCCACTCACGGTTTTAGACCTAGAGACCCATGACCAGTTTTTCAAAAATATATTTCTCTACTAGGTATCAGCTTAACACACTGCTGAAACTTTGAAGATCTAATAAGACATTAGATCCCACTGAATTCTTTCCAGTCACTATTGGATACTACAAGGACACAGATCAAAAGTGAAAGTTTGAAGATATACATGTTCAAATCATACCAGTTTTCTATCTTGAAGTAAAGTGACAAATTATTTATTTCATGAAGTAATTTCTTTATTGCAATTACTGACTTCGGTCAGACAAAGGTGTGCCCTCTGCCTGTCTGCCAGGTTAGTGGTGGACCACCCCTTTTCCTACTTTGTTACAGTCTTGTAGCTGAGACCTACATAGGAGCACCTGAATTTTATTAACCCAAAGAGAAAGTTTTTTGAATTAGTGATATCTAGCAAATTTAGAGTGCACCTCTACACTGTATGTTTATCAAAGGATATAAAGTTGACAAAGAGAAATTCCCGTATTGTCAAGAAGAAGTGCTGTACATAGGCTAGCTAATCTCACATGAGAGGAAAAGGGTTACCCCTGAAAGGGCTGAAGCCGTATTGAACACAGCCCAGCCACATAAATAAAACAAATGCATTGTTTTCTAGGATTATGCAATTATGTCAGGGCATGGGTCTTTGACTGCAGCTCTTATACCAAGCCCTTGTTACAAGCCCTAAAGAAGGTGCAGGTGATGAAAGAAAACATTGTGTGGACCGAGATCATGGAAGAAGGGTTTGTTAAACTAAAACAGTCTATTTGCACGGCACCAGTTTTAGGGATTCCCAATTATGCAGAGGAATTCTACCTGTTTTCACACACAAATGGCAGTGTTATGACGGCAGTGCTAACACAGAAAACCATGCTGGGGTACAAGCCCCTGGCATACTACAGTGAGAATCTAGACCCAGTGATGAGGGGTCACTTCCCGTGCGAACAAAGTTTAGATGCTGCAGCATTCACCATAGAGAAGACTAGAACCATTGTGGTGGGATGCTCAATGACGTTGTTCGTCGAGCACGCACTATTTGCCATTTTAGAGACACCAAAAGGCACATTGACATCGCAGAGAGCTTTGGCTTATGAAGTGATCATATCAAATCCATCGATTAAAATAATCTGATGCAAAATAGTGAATCCAGCTATGTTTATAGCAGAGCCAGTCACTGAAGGAGAGCCAATCCACTACTGCGCGAACTATGAAGCATTTTATGATGCGAATCCCAGAGTAAAAGAAAATGCATTGGCAGAAGGAGAAATCGTCTTTGTTGACGGTTCTTCGAGAATTGATCAAAATGATGAGCAGAGATATACAGGCACCGCTGTGATGAAGCACACGGCAAATGGAGAATTTCGAGTACTCATTAGTGCACAATTACCATCACATTATTCAGCACAAGCTGCAGAACTATTGGTGTTGATACTCGCACTTGAGAATCACGCAGACCAGGAATTGAGGGTGTACAGTGACTCTGCCTATGTGACATCAACAGTGCATGCAGGCCTAGTGCGTTGGAAAAGGAGGGGCTACCTCAGAGCGGACAGCACACCAGTGCAGCACGCAGCCCTATTGGACAGGCTCATTAAGGCACTACAACTCCCAGTGAGCATAGCGGTCGTGAAATGCTCCACCCACACGAAAGGGACAGATTTGATCTCACGTGGAAATTAAGTAGCAGACACTGAAGCCAAGGGTGTGGCAACTAAAGATGAAATAATAATGAGTGTAGAAATAACTGATGTACATGAGAGAATGATTGTTGCACGAAGTGAACCTGAAGGTTACAGTAATGTGGAGAAAACCCAGTTAACGGAGCTCCAGGGGGAGGCACTACAGGAAGAGAAGAACCTCTGGAAGCGAAGAGGGTGTTCTTTAAACCCCTCCGAAAGCTTGTGGCGACAAGACAGCACTGGTAAACCGGTGATGCCTATAACCTTATTGGAAATAGCACTGCAACAGTTACATTATCCAGCACACATGACAAAGGAGAATCTAGCAGCAACAATTGCTGAATACTGGTTTATGATGAACTTGACAGAACACGTTGCATTTTGTATTATGAACTGTATAATTTACCAATATTTCACGGGTGGGCATACACAACGAGTAATTAGAGGAGTCATCCAAAGGCCTAATGGGCCTTTTCAGCACTTGCATGTCGATTATGTCAATATGATTCAAGTATGCAATGGGTGCAGGTACCTTATTGTTGTGGTTTGTCCATTCTCTAGATGGATAGAAGCAGGTCCATGTACACACCCAGACTCTACCTGTGCGGCCACATTTTTGGTGAGGGAGGTATTTCCCAGATGGGGAGTATGTAAGTTATGAGGTCAGATAATGGTCCTCACGTTGTTAACGCAGTATTTGAACAGATCAGTTTGTATAAAGCACAAGTTTTCATCTGCGTATCATCCTCAAGGGAATGGAATATGCAAGAAGCTCAACGGCTTGTTCAAGGAACGGATTGCCAATTTGAAGCTTACTCTAAAGAAGGGCTGGCTACAATGTCTTCCACTGGCACTGTATGCACACAGAAAAACCAGCCTGGTTCTGACCACCATCTCACGCTACATGAAATTGTGACAGGCAGAAGAATGCACACGCCATTAACACCCCGAGATAGAGCTAGTTGTGATGCTCAGCCAACAGGGGAAGTGTTAGGATCTGAAATGCAAAAAACCTGAATTGCATGACATCTTGTTTTACTGTAATTTCAGGACAGCTGCAGCGACGACGAGAAGGGTGCAGTGCAGCACAGAACACAGAAGAAGATATTGCAACAAACTAAGTTCAGGATTTACATGTACCACAATTGTTTCCTGGGGACATGGTCCTTGTGAGAAATCACACGAGAAAAAAGTGGGACGAGCCAAGGTTCAACAGTCCCTTCAGAGTGGAGGACGTCACTCCCTCTGGAGTCAAGTTGAAGGGAAAAAGAGCTTGGATCTTTTTGGGTGACATCAAGCCATACATCGGAGAAGACCCTCTGCCCTCACCCCACCGCATAGAGACTACCTACAATGGGGAAGAACCACAGCACATGAAGACGAGATCCATGACGAGGAAGGACGCATGACCAGCAAAGCAAAGGCAAAGAACTTTTGTGTAAAGTTGTGGCTTAGTTTTGGACATTTCCTCTGAGCAAAATAAGGGGATAAGGACATAAAAACACGGGCACTGCATCCTAGTTGCAGGGTGAAGAAGAAAATTGTACGTATAAGCCACAACATAGCTTGTTGACTTTGAACTTTGGAATAAGGCACACTGAAGCCTTGATAACAAAAAGATATGCCAAATTTTGATCGAGGATACATAAAATGGAAGTGAAGACAGTATCCTAACTCTTTTGACACAGAAGCCTTATTTGGACTCACTTATGTTGTCACGCAGTAGTGACATCACTAAGGACGGTTTGATCTATTTCGAGTTAGTATTGAGATCATACCCGTCGCTAGTGGGAAGGCTCACGAACATTACAGAATTTCTTCAAGATCCTGAATACGAAAAGACAATAAGGAGGCTGCTCATCGTGATTACAGAGCAGTTTCTTTTACTCCTGGAGTACAGCGAGGACAAATGTCCCAAGTAGAAGAAGCAGCGAATAGACTTGTCAGCATGCTATTCTTTTGCTTAATTGAAGACTGTCCAGAGCTTGTGGGGAGACCTGCCAGTGTTGATGTACTCACTTTCATCAGATACCCAGCAAATTCTACACAGATGAGTATGCTCCTGCATGGTATTATAACGCAGGTCGACCTCTCTAATCATCATCAGAATTACCGGAGAAGATTGTGAACTTTCATTCGAGGGACAGATCGTGGAAGTGTTGACAAGAAACACACTTTTGCTGGCGGAGAAGCAACATGTCGTCTGGAGTAAAACAGATAAGAGGCATTGACTGGAGTGTGTTTATTTTGAAGACACAAATTAAAGACTTGCTGAACTTATTACCTCATTTGACATTTTCATATATATGGAAAAGAGGACTGTTTCCAGATACGAGAGACAGTCTATAGCGCAGACAAGAAGGATAATTGTTCTAGCATCTGTGACCTGCAAGCAGAGACAGCAGAATCTAGATATAACACTGTTTAGCATGCATTAAGGAGTTAGTTTTATTTCCTTAGATGATTGAGATGGGCAACCAGAACAGTAACTTTGTCCTCCCTCAGGACGAGAGACGCTCATATTATCCCAGAAATAAGTGTTGTAAATTGACCTACAGAGGGATTATTTACCTATGCATAGTGTTCATTATTGTATTACTGTCACTGATTCGAACTGCAGTTTTTATTGGTTCACAAAGCGTTCAGATTCCGGTGCACCCACCTAATGATGTACACATGAAGCCCACAAAGGTGCCCAGATCTTACATAGTCATTCCAGTCCCTAGAAGGTCTGATAGAGGGATGCACAAATTTAAGATGGATGTGATTAGCAATGACACACACACTTTTGGTAACAAATAAATTGAACCAACCGAGACGGGGTCGGCAAGGGAAACACGAGAAAGGGATAATGAAAGACACACATACGCAAATGAGTGCACATACACCTAGTCTAGTGTCAATAACTGCAGAACCAAAAACCAAAGTATGGGGGAAGTTTGGACAACCAACAATGAGAAGCACCACACCAAGAGAAGTCAAAAGAAAAATGGAGGAAGCTAAACTTTTAAAGACACAAAGAGTTGGAGAATAAGCAAACAGAGACAGAATTGACAAGCACATCTAATCCAGCAATGAAAGTGTCAAGTGTGAGTCCTGTCATACCCCCACATGCTGGAACAGTGGCAGAGTCAATATGGACATTTATAACTGGAGCAAAAAAGATACAAGAGGACAAGGAAAGCATTACCAGACTTTCTCCTACTCAAATGGTACAGATGAAAATGCCTGGACCATTAATGGAGATACCCGAGAATCCTCCAGCAAGAAGAAGCTATATGTATGTGTTTAAGGATGTGGTTATAGCAAACAACAAAAAAACCTTAAGAATCAGAAGACACACACAAGAAGACAATAACAAACTAAACGACTACCTGGACAGCACAGCACACTTGGGAAATAACATATGGTACCAACATATGAAAGAAGTTGGAAGACGCACTTCAGAGGAAGAATGCTTTGTTTGTACACTCTTACAATACAGCGTGGGGAAGTCAAAAATCTTCGTAACGGTGGAAATAGCTGTCACGATAGTGAACTGTCTATCACACATAGCAATGTGCAAAACCAGAGTTCAGTTCATGGGAAGTGATGCTTCTCTCAAATGGGCAACTGAAGCAACTGATCCAAATGAAGACTATTATGTCCAGGACATAAAGACAAGAAACAATGGAAAAACAAATAACATTGTGATCAGATATGAGAAGCCTGGAGTTAAAGGAACAGAGCTCAGAAGAGAGACAAACAAAAGACTCAACATCCAAGGGAAAACAACAGAAGAAGTTTGAAGATGGAAAGGAAGAGGCCCAATGCAAATTTGTAGAACAGTGCTTTCTGCAGAGGGATGGGAGAAAGGAGGAGTGATCTGTAGAGCATGGATGATCATAGGATCTGTAAGTGATTCCAATCTGGCACACACCCAAGTCAATGCCTAGCATATAGTGCACAACTGAAATCCTTATTTATTTTTGTCTAAAAGTTCATTATTCTGAACGATATACCACTCATATCACACCCTTCTCCTGGAACCCCCCGGTCACACTGAACCAGGATTCAGGCTGGTTTGCAAAAGTAAATATTTATTTATGTATTTAAAATGTACTCACAATATGTTTCAATATGTACACAACAATCACCAATGGGGTGATATAACACTGAATAATCTCTTTAATACAAGAGGAGTAAGTAGTGAACAAAACAATTCAGCACAGAAAATAATACTTTTGTGTTGGTTCAGATCAGATAGCACTGTGGTTAGAGGTTCCTTCTGCACACCCCTCAACCCCCAATAGGTAATGTAAAGAGATGGGAGGAGAGAGCAGGTATTCAGGAATTGCGGAAATCAAACAGAATATCAATCCCACTTTCCCCCTTTCAAACACAAGAGAAAACGGAATTACATGTCAAGCTGTCAAAATGTCTTTTAAAGTTTTCTTTAGAATGGACGAGGCAAAAACACTAAATACGGTCAAAATTACTGAAATTTGTATAAATTCTTATGGGAGCCGCTTTGGATAGTTGCACCCAAGCAATGATTTAATCCAAAGAAACCATTTGAAATCTTAAAATTCAAGTCGGAAGCAATTAAAAGCTGTTTTACACGTGTAAAAATTTCCCGAAAACAAAAATTTGCGGCAAACTTTTCACTGCGTAATATTCGCGATACTGGGAGAATCGCATGGATTTGGTGCTATGGATACATATGGATGTTAGCTAAAAGCAGGAGTTGATATTTTGTTTCTATTGCAAAAACTGAGGGAGTTAGACTTTTTAGTGAAGGTCGTTTTTTGAGATGGCACAAGGATGGAAAACAGGAATGCGCTTTTAAAATTGACAAATGGGTTTCTTACACTAGAGGATGACTATGAACAAAATGAATACCACACAGGAACACAGTCACTTGATCAGGGTGACTGCCTGCTAAGGAAACGCGCCTTCTTCAGATGAGAAAAGGATCAGCGCAAAGATAGTTTTAACAATATTAGTTCTGGAGGAAAGATAGGAGGTTTGGAGAGAGGTTTCAGACAATGCAAATCTACTCCTAACACTACAGGTTCTAAAGTACATATGATTTTGACACAATTCTTTTTATTTATAATCACTGGATACATTTTTAAATGGGACTGTTGGTTCTGGTCAGGGAATTGGATCTGGTTTAGGAAAGACAGCTGGGCACATAGGAGTGGATCAGATCTGCAAGGCGCTCTGGTCACAGCACGGCACAGGACTGGATCGGATCTGAGGATATTTCACTTCAGCGACAAGCAGTAACAGCACAGCCTGGCTGTATTATGATGCTTTCCCTTAGGCTTGTGGGGTTCTGTTCTATAATTTGAGGCATAGCTGAGAATGGTTCAGCTATGCAATAGGCCTTTTGCTTTGACAAGTTTCTGGAGTCTGGAGCAAGAAAGATGTAGAGTTCAGCAGCAGGGTGCTCCGCCAGCATCAGGAGAGTGAGTGAAGCTGTCTGTATTTCTGAGTGGTGAGCTGTCTCTATTTATGCAATGAAATTATATCATAAAGGGGGTGTGTGGGCCGGTTTAGCCTAAGCTTGCCCCTTTGAAAGGTGATTGGGTCAGACTCTACTCTCTGCCTTGATAGGAAGAGTGAAACAGAGTGTCATCTTTATGGTGCAATTTTATGAGGCTGAGAATCCACCCCTAGCCCCTGGAACACAAAATCTACTTTTGGCATAATACATATTTACACATGTGCAACCTCTATAAAAATCACATATACAGATTGCATATATTACATGGCAGCTATTCCTCAAAACCCCGTAGCTGTGGGATTGTGTCTCCGTTTTCACAGAATTTTGCCTTTTTCACTTTGAACACAATGTCCAGTTTTTAAGCAAATTTCTACAAGTGTGCGTGTTTAACATGGGAATGAGTGTATAAGGTTTCACAACTCTAGCGGAAATACATTTTGCGTAAAATCACATTACTTGCCATTGCTTTCCGGAACATGTCGCACGGTTCTGACGCCTCTTCACCCATGCAGCCAGAAATTAAATTAATAACTCTGTTATTTTTATATTTTTCACAATTTTGGATAACAAGTTATCAGTCTTTTTAAAATGTGTTCTTTGTCCTTCTTAAGCAACAAATGGTTGCTTGGCTCCACCTCTTGGTCTCTCCCTGGAAGCCCAGGAGCCATCCCCCATGTTTTTTCCTTGCAGAGGTCATTTACAACTGTCTTCACACTTCTAATTTCCTGAGGTGCAGCTTGTCATTGTTTCTTATCCCTTTGTAGACCAGGTTCTTTCCTATCCTGTAATTAATGGCTCTCTGTGATTTCCTGCTGGTGGACAGACCTTCCTTCTGTGAGAAAAAACTGTTATTCAAGTTCTCCAGCTTTAGCCAGGTTTAAATAAATTGTCAGTAACAGGCCTCTTAGATTGCAAACATTTGACTTTCAGTTTATACATGTTAAAGTTTAATCAGGCAGGCCCCTGACAGCTGTCATCACAGCAGCCCTCTGCTGCACAGAGATTTTTTTGACAAATCCACAGGCAGGCTGCTTTCGCTGTGGAAATCTTTTTATGCTCTCAGCTTTTCAGGACATTGTAAGTTCACAGTGATTCCTTAAACTAAGTGAATTGTAGCACCCAGAGAGTATTTTGAATATTTGAAGGTGTTCCGTACCGGCATTCTGAAGTTTCAGCAGCAAAGAAAAAGTGATTTAAAGCAAGATTGGAGTTTCATTTAGCAAAACGCTGCTTTTTCCTTCTGCACTCCACTTTCAATTGTTGTGGAGTCCAGTGACACAGTTCAGTAGTGAGAGCTCTGTTCCACCACTGACAACATGCGTGGCAGATTGGGCAGCCATCTTTTTGTGTGTTAAAGTGTGATTCTCAGGGGTTTTCGGCACGCACAAGAGTTTTGCGGATATCTTACTGTTTCTGGCCCCATCATAACAGAGTGATGCAGCATAGCAGAGCAAAAATGGGTCAATATATCCCACAGAGCCCCTCCCTCCTGACTTGAGTTTGACTACCCGTCAAGGGGAAGTCATGAGATTGGGATGTTTTTCTTTGGTCCATGTGGCGATATTCAGCTGCTTCACCGTCAGTGCTGGATTGACATGCTCTCCTCGCGGTTCAGGTTGGGAGTATTGCTGGTTCTGGTTGGGAGTATGGAACGGCACTCTGGGCTCCTTGGGTCTTTCCTCCCGGTCCCCGAGTGGTCCTCCTTAGTAATTAGAATTTCTTAGTTCGAATGCTAGGAGACAGAACATAGCATGGTTATGGAAATTTCCCCACTACTACTCCCCGAGGGTGTAGTGGGGCAGATGCATGCATTGAATACAATTTACAATATTCCCCGCCTATATTTACTAATGGTTTGAACAGGTGGATTCTTCTAAGTTGCCGGAATTTCCCCCTCTGGGTTTCCGGTTGGCTCCTCCATTTGCTGCAAAGTATGCCTGGGATGGCAACTCTTCGGCTGATTTATGTGGACCCACTTGTCTTCCCCTTCTGCCAAACTGCCGTTGGGGATGCAGATTCTGTAGGCAACTGGTGAAATTCTGTCCACAATTTCAAAAGGACCCCGCCAACTTGGGAGGAATTTGCGCTCTATGACTTTGTTCTTTTGGAAATTGTACAAGTAGACCCAGTCTCCTACTTGATATTCTTTTCTAGTTGTCTTAGGATCATAGTGGGTCTTCTTACTGTCTGCAGATCTTTCTAGATTCCGCTGAGCATAGGCAAAAGCATGTTGAAGGTGTTTTCTCAGATTCTCAACATACTCATGAGTTGTGGAGGCATTTAGCAAGGTCTGCTCTTGGGTTCTGTAAAGCAGATGCTGGGCTAGCACCATCCTTCGTCCAGTCATCAGCTCAAATGGAGACATTTTTGTTGCTGAAGACGGGGTAGATCTGATGGCCATCAGGACAAGGGGTAATCGAATGTCCCAACTTGGCCCAGAATCTGCCAGAAACTTTTTTAATATGCTCACAATAGTGTTGTTGTATCTCTCAACTCCACCACTAGAGGATAGCTGGTAGGCAATGTGTAGTTTCCTTTTGACCCCAAGTATCTCCCACATCTTTGTCATCACTTCGCTAGTGAAGTGACTACCTTGGTCTGACTCAATCCTTTGGGGTAGTCCAAAACGCAAGAAGATGTGATTGATCATCAGGGCAGCTGCTGTTTTTGCCTTGCAATTTGGGGCCAGGAGACATTCCACCCATTTAGTGAACAAGCATGTTACGGTCAACATGTACTTGTTCTGCCTAGAGGAGCGAATCAAGGGCCCGATAAAATCGACTTGCAAATCTGACCAAGGCAGTGTCATCCCCCTCGTTTGGAGGGGAGCACGGTGTGTGAGATGTTGGCTGAAATTGTGCACACACAAGACACCCCTTCAAGTATTGGCCGAGGTACTGCCCCATGTGTGGCCAGTATGCAACCTCTCGCAAGATTTCTAATGTCGTATGAAACCCCCGATGACCGGCTGTGGCCGCATCATGGGTGTGACTTAGCATCAGGCTTCAGAATGAGGTAGAGACCACCCACTGGTCATGGCCAGCTATGGAGCTCCTCACCAACAAACCGTCTTGGATTCTGAACATTTTTGGATATTTCATCAACACTCTGAAGTCCTCTTTCCCAATGTAATCGGTATCCGTCAGGGGAAAGTTCTCAGGGACCTCAATGTGTTGATAAAACTTACCAATTATTGGATCTCCTTTTTCAGACGTAATCAAATCGGCATCTGGGGTCTCCTTACTCCATTGTGCAGTTGAGAGTTCATTGTGAGCATTTGTCTGGGACCTAGTGATAGCAGTGACCTGGATTTCTCCCAACAGGGACTCAATCTCAAGTAGATCCCCTTGGATGGCTCTGGTTTTGGCCAGCTGATCAGCTAGGTAATTTCCAGTTTTGTCTGGTCCCTCTACTTTAGAATGACCCTTGATCTTTTTCCAGTAGATGGTCGTCCCATTCGAGGTGACCAGATCATCAATATTTTGTATTAATTTCCCATGTTTTAAAGGTTTATTATTAGCACATACCATGCATGCCTCTAGTTTTCCAATTTACCAGGTGCTCCACGAACCGGTTCCGTACATAATCCGAATCCGTGATTATGACCAGTTTGTGGAGTTGGTGTTGGACAGCAGTGAGGATGGCTTGATGCACAGCCATCAGCTGTGCCACTTCACTACTTTGGGGACCGATTTTGTACCCAGTAAAGGGTTCTGGGGCATCATTCACCCATGCATTCCCTACGCCGTCCACAAGTTCCTTTTCCCCGTTGTTGTCAACATGGTCGGAGCATCCATCCGCATAGAGAGTGGGCATTCCCTCACACTGGTCTTCTTCATAGACTTTGTGTGGGGAATTAAGGTATGCATCCATGTTGTCCTTGATTTTAAGACTTTCGTCCTCGAGACAGTTTTCTCTGGCACAATCATGCAAGTCAGCCAGACCTTGCACGAGGGGACTCTTCTTATTTTGGCCATATCTGACCTCCACAGGAAAGCCTTGCAATGACAGAATCCAGGAAGTAATTCGGAAATTACTCACATTTCCGGCCCGGATTCTGTCACTTTGAAGATATTGCAAAGGTTGGTGTGGAGTCTCCACTATGATGTGTTCCCCCTGGATAAAGGGGCGGTAGTTCTTCAATGGCCACACCGTTGCCAGGAGTGCCTTTTCACAATCGTTGAATGTTTCCTCCACAGAGGATAAAGTCTTACTCACATAGGAGATTACTTTATTGACCTTGTCATGCATTTGATATAATACTGCAGTCAAGCATGTATTTGAGAACTCTGTCTCCAAGAAGAACTCCTTGTTTTTGACCGGGTAAGCTAGGCAAGGTGCTTGTGAGAGGCTTCTTTTGAGTTGTCTTACTGCCTTGGCTTGTTCTGGACCCCACTCGCCTCCCCCTCAACAGATGGATCAGGGGTCTTGTGATCTCTGCGTAGTCCTCAATGCATTTTGTGCTGTAATTAGTTAGTCCAAGAAGGCCCCTTAGTTCTCAAAGAGTTGTGGGGTCTTTTATTTTCTGGAGGCCCACCATCTTTCTTTTCATGGGGATAGAGACCCCGAGGAGTTATCTCATGCCCCAAGAAATGGATACGGGTCCTGCACCACTGTGCCTTTTGGAAAGAGAGTTTTGCTCCAGCAGCCCTCAACTGTGTCAGAACATAACGGATCTCCGCTATGTGTTCCTCCACAGTTGAGCTTTTGACTAGAACATCATCTACATAGGCCAGGTTACCCATTTCACCCAAATCGGGCATGGCCTTGTGCAGAAAGATTTTAAATTCATTGCCGGAGTTGATGTATCTGAAGGGAGTCCGGGTCCAAGTGTACTGCTGCCCCCCGAAGGTAAAGACCAGCTTGTATTGGTCCTCCCTACTGACAGGTACAGTCCAGTACCCATTGGTCAGGTCAATTGCAGTGAATACCTTGACCCTTGGATCTGGGCCACTCCTTGGTCAATGTAGGCAAGAGGCCATCGGGAAGTATGGACCCGTTTGTTGAGCTCCCTTAGGTCAGCACAGAGTCTCCACTGGCCGTTTGGTTTCAAAATCCCCAGCACCGGATTATTGAAGGTGCTGTGGACTGGACGAATTATCCCACGGGACTCAAGGTTCTTAATTATTTCAGTAAGGGACTCCATTGATGTGAGAGGCAAGCGATATTGCTTCACAAACACTGGAGTCATGCCAGGGTCTGTGGGAATTGTTGTTGTGTGGATGTTGGTGCGACCACAGTCATATGAGTCCAACACAAAGAGATCTTGAAAATCTAAGAAAACTTGTTTCAGTTTTAGCTTTTGCTCCAGAGTCTCGCAGGCATCAGCTAGGTTGACTCTCTATTCAACCATCTGCCTGAAACCTGGAAAAACCTCCGGTTTGGCTATCTCAGATGCATCCTGCAGCTGGGTGGAGAAGTCCTTGGTCAGGGTATTGACTTGGACTAATGGCTTCAGTTGGAGGAGGCAGTCCTTGTGGACTTGAAAGATCACCTCATCCCTCCTGAAGTCACAGGTCACATCTTCCATAAGGGCAGGAAGAGTACACCAGGAAATTCCCCCCATGTGGGGTGAAGATCCTGTCTGGTGTTGTGTGATTGTCGCTATCACTGTCAAAACAGTCCTTGGGGATTGGTCCTAACAGTTTGTTACCTAAATCTATGGAAACATGTCGGTCATCAACCGCCATTCCAATAATGGTGCCTGCGCCCCGGGTGATACTCTTAAGGTCGCTGTTATCCACCTCTATTGGAATGGTGTTGTGTTCTATGTTGACTAGTGGTGTTGGGTTTACCCCCAACCCTTGCTGTTGGAAATGAGCTTTGAGATGCACATAGGCATCAGGATTTTTCAGTTTCTGTCCTCTTTTAATTTTTACCTCCAGTGAGAATTGTCAGGTCTGTTCTGGGATGGTGACTTCATCTCCAATCTGAATTTCAACTGCATATGGCAGCAGTTGAGCTGACCAAAATGCTTTCTCTGGGTCATCAAAGTCCATGGGATTACCCGCTAATCGGGACCAAGATTTGAAGTTTATTAGGTCCAAACTAATGGCAAAGCGATTGAGAATGTCACTGCCTAAATCGAATGTGGCAGGGACATCTTGCACAACCCAACAATTATGGACTATGCTCTTGTTGCCTATGGAAATTTTGAGCATACACCTGCTAGGCAGGAGATGTTTGAAATTGGGTGTTTCCAGGTCAATTTTCCATTTGTCTAACAGTTTAAATGTGGGAATGGATGGATCTTTTGGGAGTTTATGGAACATGGCCTCGCTGATGAAGCTCTTACCATTGTTCACACACACTCGGGCGAGAACAGTCCTTCCCCTCATTTAACTGAATAGGGATGAACAACTGTTCTCCAATTTTCTTTATATCAGCCAAGCTTTGAGCTGATTTCTCATAATTTTGGCCTATAGGAGTGGGATTTTCTGATTGTGAATTTGTATAGAATTTCGGAGTGTTTCCTTCCAGTGTGGAATGGAAGGTTGATTTTCAGAAATAGAGAGGACTCCCCATCACCAGTTTGTTGTCGTACTGCAATTACTGTCACGTCTGGGGTTTGGTTATTCTGGAAGTGGAATTCAATTTGGTCAGGTTTTTGTTGAACCATGTGGCATGTGCCATTTAAACTAACATGGTTGACACTATGTTTCAATTTTATTGGTCGGTTAGTCTGGGTCTAGAGGACCTTGTTTACACAATCTATGAGGGGAGACAATCTACACAGGATGTCATTCCCTAGTAAACATGGTGTTCCTTCTGGAGTCACAACTATGACCGGGTGCTTCACCTTGTGTCACCCAATTTTAATATCTAAATCCACAGTCCCCTCGACAGGAATTTCTTCCCCATCGAAGTTCTGAAGTTGTCCAGGAAGAGGGGTGAGAGGAATTTGGTATTTTTCCCCCCTTCCCCAATTCAGCAGATCAAAGGCCCTTTTTTTTAACAACTTTATTTATGTTTGCTCGCAGGTTATGCACATACATTAGCAACTTTCAGTAATACTATTTTACTACATATGCATTTCAATTGCCTTCTGTATTCAGGTTCTCCGGTTCACTGAGATCGGCCAGATATTGCTTGTATCGTGTCCATATGTTTCTGGGTCTACTCTGTGACATGACCAAATCAATATATAGTTCTTCAGTGTCATTAATCCACACCATATATCAGTTCCAGTCCTCTATCGTAGGTGGTTGTACATTCTTCCATCTCATTAATATGACCCTTTTGGCTATGAGCAGACTTAGATTCAATAATTTCTGCCACGTTGGATTCCGTTTACCTTCTGCCCCCAACATGCAAATCCGTGGTGTCCATATCACCGGTTGGTCTGCCATCTTGTGCAGAGACCCGCACACCTCTGACCAATAATGTCTCAATTTGGTGCAGTCCCACAGCATATGAAATATATTAGCATTTTCAGAGTTACATCTTGGACAGGCACCATTCGATGTGGGATATATTTGCTTAAGCCTTAATGGCGTGTAATGAGTCCTGTGCACTATTTTATAGTGTATCAATTTAAACCTTGAGTTGCATGATATCTCTTTAGTCAGTGCGCAAATCCAAGACCATTCTTGATCGTCTATCAGTTGCCCCAGGTCTTGTTCACATCTCCCTTTAGCTGTCTGGGTTACCGCAGGGCGTGTTTGTATTATAGTTTTGTACAGCGTAGAGGCAGTGATCTTCTGGGAACCTCCTGTAAATATATAATCTAGTGCCATATTTATTTCTGGTTCCTCTGGGAATGTAGGGTGGATTTGTTGGGTAAGGGCTGCAACCTTATGGTATTGCTGTTTATGCGTGTGCGTGTTTCCCAGTGTATCCTTAATATCCTCCCATGGTATAAAGTGTTGGTCCAAGAACAACTGGCCCCACTGTGTGATACATTTAGTGCTCCAATGTCTTGCTATTTCACTGTCAACACTGAGTGGTGTGTGTGGGACTCCCCATATTGGCATACTTGGATGATATAGTTTACTGGCACCAAATATGTCAGTAATTCTGGACCATGCCATGGTTGTGACTTTGGAGGGGTTGGTCGTGTTGTATTGCTTCGGGGTGGGTCTGGTCATCTTCTGCAGTGCCCCTATCGCCTCTCTTTCTTGTGGCGATAGGGATATATCAGTAGGGTTAAGAAAGCATGTGGCCCATCTGGCCGCTTGTTGTGCCTGTGCCGCCAAGTAATAATGTTCTATGTCTGGTGCCATCAGTCCTCCCCTTGGATATGTCTCTGTCAAGACTCTCCAGCTTAGTCTGGGGTGTCCGCCCCAAGCAAAAGTTATGCAGGCGCTATTGATTTTGGTGAACAAAGCGCGGCTGGGCCACACAGGAACCGTACTAAAGAGGTAGAAAGGTTTCGGTAGTATCACCATTTTGATTAAGGCTATCCGTCCTGCCATTGATATTGGGAGTACATTCCATCATTTCATTTTAGCACACAGTGCTTCCCCTAGTGTCGTGTAGTTCAATGCTCGGGATAGTTGGGGCGTTCTGGCTATGTGAGTACCTAGATATACTATGTGTATCGGCCTCCATATAAATCCATGATAGTTCCGGGGCTGTTGGGTGGCGTCTGTGAGCGGGAATATTTCTGATTTGTGGGGGTTGAGGCGCAATGCCGAGTATTCACCGAATTTCCCAACCTCCGGCAGGACCTTGCCGAGCGTACTGTCTGGGTTTTTCAGATATAAAAGTATGTCATCCGCATATAGCGTTATAATTTGCAATTTGCCTTTGAGCCATATCCCAAACGAGCTGTAATGAGATCTAAGAATATCTGCTAGTGGTTCTATAACTAAGGCAAAAAGCAAGTGGGAAAGTGGGCAACCTTGTCTGGTACCTCCCAACAGCTCCAGTATGTCCGTGAGGACTCCATTCACTCTTATCCTCGCTTGTGGTCGTGTATATAGCACCTGAATCCACCTTATGAATTGTGGGCCAAACCCATAGTTTCGCAGCACTCCAAAAAGAAAGGGCCACGAGACTGTGTCAAACGCTTTTTTCATATCTAGGGATACCGCTATCCCATGAGTGGTAGCGGGTATAGAGGTCATTATCTGGTGGCATCTTCTAATATTTGTGGCTGTGGATCTACCCATTATAAACCCGGCCTGATCTTCATGTTCCATGTATGGCATATATGGTGTGAGTCTCGTTGCTAGTATTTTTGCCATGATCTTGGCATCAGTGTTCGTTAATGATAGTGGGCGACATGATCCACATTCTCCCGGGGGTTTACCAGGCTTAAGTAAAAGTGTGATTATTGCTTCCCTGGTGGTTTCGGGGAGTTCTCCTATTTCCAGCGCTTCCCTCCAGACAGCGTGTAATCGAGGTGTTAGGATTTGACTAAACTCCTTAGAGAATTCTGCTCCTAGCCCATCTGCACCCGGAGCCTTTCCATTGGGAAGAACTTTTATTGCTTCATATATTTCAGCCTCAGTAATGGGTGCTTCTAGTAATTCCCTGTCCGTGACTGTGCCCTGGGGGGAGTATAATTCTTTATAGAAATTATAAAACGTATCTTTCACTTCATCCTGGTTTGTGGACATTGTACCGTCTTCTATTTGTATACAGGGTATACTAGTGGGTCCCCTTTCTCCACGCACTGCTCTGGCCAATAGTTTCCATGTATCTGCGTGCTGCTATGGGCCTATCAAAATATCTTATCTCTTGGTCTGCCGCTTCTCGATTCTCCTCTAGTTTGGTCTTAATTTCAGTGCCCAATTGAGGGGTCTGGGTCGTGGTATACTGGGTTTGTAGTGATGTTAATTGCATCTCGAGCCTCTTTAGTCTAGCCCTTATATCTTTGAGGATTCCCCCTTCAATGGATATCGATTGGCCCCTTATACAAACTTTAAATGCTTGCCACAGTATGGCCTGGGTTGAGACCGAGTGTTCGTTGATCTCGAAATAGTCTTGTGCATATTGCGCCATTGAATTTTTGTATACTACGTCCCTTAGGGCTGCTGGTTTAAACCTCCATGGTGGTATTGGACTGATCTTGTCCGGGATTTGCAATGCTAGTTGTATAGGGAAATGGTTGGAGTAAGTTCTGGGGTGTATGTGTGATTTCGTTACCCAGGCCATACTATCCGTGTCTATTAACCACAAGGCAATCCTAGAGTGCATATCATGCACTGTGGAATAGTATGTGTATTCTCTGCCATTGGGGTTTAATGTTCTCCAAACATCTTTTAACTGTATATCTGTCATTTGTGTAATTATTGTCTGTGCTGCTTTGGTTAGTGTTCTGGTTTTTGTTGACGTACGATCTAATTGCACGTCCAGAATTGTGTTGAAATCCCCACCACATAACACCTGAGCAGTAGGGTATCTTGCTAATTTTTCAAACACTGTGGAGTAGAACTCCGGTTGGTCAATATTTGGGCCATATATGTTTAGAAAAACTATTTCTTTATCATAAAGCACACCATGCACTAAAACATATCTCCCCTCAGGGTCGCATTCAGTCCCTTTACAATCAAACGGAAGCGTTTTGTGCATTAGTATCGCTGCCCCCCTCGCCCTAGTGGAGTAAGTCGTGAAGTACTGATGAGTTCCCCAATTCGCAATCAACTGGTCACCCTGTCGGGGCCTATATGTGTCTCCTGGAGGAAAATTATCCTAGCTTTTTGTCTATTGAGGTAATCCATGATCTTCCTTGTCTTGATCTTAGAGCCCAACCCTCTAACATTCCAGCTCAGAACATTGATAATTTCAGTGTTAGGCTTATCATTATCTGTGAAGTATTCGCCATGTTGTATGTCTCGATGTGTCTGCATTTTTTGCCTGAAAGTTACTGTGCCAGGAACCTGTGTGCTTTTTGTGTTTACAACCTTGCCTCTTAATCAATAATCAACCTCTCCCAAACCATTCCCTCCCCCCTCCCTCACAGTTCCCCGAACTTCAACCGTGCTTTGATTTCCTCCCATCGCCCGTCCCAACATCTTCTCGAGCACTTGCTACAGGGGGGCTGCAGCGTTTCCTGTGCCCAAGCCATTCTTAGTTATAAGTGTTGTCTCTAGTTCTGGCTTGTTACTCTCCTTTATTTTGGCATCTTCGAATCAGTATTTGCCTTATGATTTCTTTGCATTGCTTCTCAACAACTGTAGCATGTGGCTCCCAACTTGGAGCCGTCCCTTTGCTAGTCTTATTTTCTTCTTCATCATAATGTCAGCGAAGCCGACTTAGGTGTCTCCTAGTGGTTTTACTTTCATTTCAGGATTGTCCTTTATTCAGTGGTATTTGTGTCTCTATGAAGCTCACAGCTTCTTCAGGGAATGTAAAGAAGTAAGATTTATTTTGATGTTGGATCTTGAGTCTGGCAGGGTAAAGCATTGCATATTGTACCTGTCAATCACGTAGGATCTTTTTGATTCCTGTGAAAAGCTTTCTCTCATGTTGGACTGCTAGGGTGAAGTCTGGAAAGATGCGTATTGTGCTGGTTTCCCACTTTAGCTCTTGTTTCTCTCTCGCAGTTTTTAGGATCAGATCTCTGTCCCTGTAGTTAAGTATGCGGGCTATAATGGGCCTGGGGTATGCTCTGGGTTTCGGTTTCAGGGCCAATGATCTGTGCGCCCTCTCCACCATGAATACCGGCGACCATCCCGGTTCTCCTAGCAAAGTTCGCAGAAGATCTTCCACCTCCTTCTCCATCGTTCCTTTAATTGCCCCCTCTGGAACACCTATTATACGGACATTGTTTCTCCTTGATCTCACCTCCAAGTCTTCATACTTAGATTTCACAGTCCCTAGTTCAATGGCCATTGTGGATACCGTGTTCTGTAGTGTTTCCATCTTGTCCTCTACTCCTGATATTCTGGTTTCTGCCTCCATCATGCGAGCCGTTGTTTTGTCGAGCTGTGTTTTGATGCTTGCAACACTTGCCGTGATTCCGTCCAGCTTGTCTGTTAGTGTTGCAAATTCCTGTTGCATAGCCTGGAACACCGCCTGTGGGTCCATCATGGAAGCGGTGGGGATCTGTTCAACCTGTGCTAGCATTGCCTCCTCTCCCTCAGGCTCGGAGCCTTTTGGCATTGTGGTTGTGTATTTCTCAATTGTACCTTTGTTCCTTTTCGAGCCAAAGTTTTTGGGCATTATCACTGGTCTGAGAATTATGTTGGCGCCCACTGCTGGAGGATCACTGATGCAGTGATCCCGAGGTATGCCTCCCAAATATACCGTGCTATTATATTCAATTAGTATGAGTTTGGTTGGCGTCTTGTGGGATTTCCTTGCCCACTCCCCACAGTGGGTCACAATGGCATCACTCCGTGTTGTCCATAGCTTTCCTGTTGGGTCGCCAAGGGTTGGGTTCTGTATGGTACAGTGTCGCTCTGTGGTAGGGCAGGTAATGTTATTTGTGCCTCTTATTGGATGTTTTTCTCCCGTGTGGTTGCCTGTGCCCCCACTTCAAGTGAGATTTTCTGCTGTCTCTGCTACTTGTGCCTTCGTGTCAGCGTTTATCTCTGTGTGGTTGCCTTTGCATTCGCTTCAAATGGGACCCCCTGTTGTCTCCGTGTTTACTAGATGGGGGGGGGTTCGCAGGCAGGCCCCCACCTTGATTTATCGTATGGCGCAGACCCGCGCCGCTGTGTTGTTGCTTATAATCGCACTTTATATGCGGCGGGGGAGACCACCAGTCGGCCCCGCACCAGTTCGCAATCATCAGCCTCCCAAGGCGAGCGCTGGCAGATCGACGGCCACCCGCCCGCTTTCCCCACCCGTCCGCTGCTCCGCGGGTCACCCGCGAATCCAGCGGCGGTAGCGGGGGGGATTCGCAGAAGCTACCACGCGGCCTACCTTCTCCACCGTGGGCCGGGCGGCGCTCGGATATTCTCTTCTTGCGGTGGGACGGCGCTTCTGTGTCGGCGGCGGGGGGTCAGCGGGGTGCTCAACTAGGAGCAGAGCGCCCAAGACACTCCCGGCTGCGCCTGGGGTTCAACATGCAACGGCCTCCGCCTCCGCTCCAGCGCCGGGCTCCTCCCCTCAATCACAGTTGAGTGCGCCACGTCGTGCCCCGCTCAGCCACAGAGTCCCGATCTCGCGAACCGCTGTTCCTTTCTTGCCCAAATTTCGTATGGGTAGTCCTGCTTCATTAAAGCATATTTCCTTTAAAGATCATGCCGAACCGGAGTGTAGAAATGTTGTAAGCAGGTCTTGTGGCCCAGGTCACTGCCGGAGCTTACACAGACGCTGCCATTTCCTTCCATGCGCAACAGCGCCCCCCCTAGTCATCAAAGGCCCTTTTTGACAGAAGGGTGGCTTGGGATCCAGTGTCCACCAGTCCCAAAATTGTACATTGCCCCTGTATTTGGACCGGGGCATAAAATCTTCCCTCCTTTTCCGCAAGGAGGCAAAGATAATGCACATTTTTGATAATTGGTGGTTTAATTTCTTTGCTTTGGATACTGACAGAGAGGTGATTTGGGCTGGGTTTTGTTTGGGATCTTGGGAACCTGTAAGAAAAATGTGACAGCTAGATATGGTGGAAGTTTTGGACTCCCCTGGTTCAGATCCTGGGCTGGCCTCCCCTTTTTGGAGGCAGTCACCAGAACGTGTTTGAACAAGGGGATTTTTCGTGCCGGTCATTCTGGGGTTTGATGATGGGCGGTTTTAACTCAGTTCCCACATCTACCCAGTCTGGATTGGGATCCTTTGGGACCCATTTTTTTTTGGAAGGAGTTCCCCCATCCATGAAGGAGAAGATCTTTTACCCAGAATCCTCTAAGGACCCCTCTCCTTCAAACTGGAAGATTTGCACCTCCTCCGAAAAATGGGCCTTTTTAGGCTCTTCATTTCTCCTACCCACCCTCTGTTCCTTGGGTTGCAGACTTTCGGGGGCAGGAGATTCTGGTTCCAGTTCCTGGGTTTCCAGGGGCTTTCCACAAGTGGGGAAGGAAGCTTTCTCTAAGGCTTTACACCCCCCTTCCTACTGTGCCTCCTCCCTGGGAACCGGTGGGTTGTCAGGGTTCTTCACCCGTCCTTGTTCTGGAGCACCAGACCCTGGATTTGAGGAGTTCTGAGCCACCATGCTCATCTGAGGGTTCTGTTGAGCCCTCAGCATGCGACCCAGAATCTGTGCCATGTTCTGGACCTGGCGCTCCAGTTGGGACACCCGCTCTGGCTGGTACGGGGTCCTCTGGTCTACTCTTGGTTCATCACGGGAAGGGTAACTGTCCCTTCTCATGTAGTGTTTTGGGGGTTGAAGTTTGGCAGGTACCGGGGAAAGAAATTTGGTCCAGCATTTGGGGGATGACTTCCCTCCTGAGTAAAGTGAGGAGGGAAGTTCCCTGGGTTGGCAGCTGTCTGGTTGGATCCCCTGCCCCCTTGGGCTGGAGGAGTCCACACATAGCCCAGGATCGGTCTGTTGCCCTTGTAGCGTGGGCTGATGTAGTCAGGGGACTTTACCTCCCTGACTTCCTGTTTGGGATAGGCCCGAGGGCCTTCTGGGTCTGGGGTTGGTCAGATTCTGCGCGGGAAGGTTGTTAGGCCCCCCCATCTCCAGATCTAAAATGGGAGCAACCTTCCCCTCTGCCACCTTAGCAGCAGCTTGGGTGTTGGTTGGTTTTGGGCTTTTGCTAATATTTTTACTTATTAGTGGCTTCTGCACTTCGTAGATGCGCATTGCTTGTTCAATGACCCAGTCTAGTGATCTTTTCTCATGAAAGTCCCTCACTAGCTGGGTCATAATGTATTTAGGGAGAGCATGAAAGAAGGTGTTCACAAATTCCCTACTGTCAGTGCGTACCCTTCTGGTGGTCTGCGCAAAGGCACGTTTCAATTCCTAGACAAATTCTTGTGGGGCCTGGTCTTCCCCACATTGTGGGTTGTAGGCTGCCTTGCGGGCCTCTTGAGGGTTTCTATGAATAGAACAATGTTTCAGCATGGCCGCCCTATAGGTGGACCATCTGGAATGGTTCTGATCCTCCAGCCCCGCAAAGAAGCTGGAGTACTCAGGTGAAAATGTCCACTTTACATACTGAATACAGCTTTGGCTGTCCTTCAGGTGGAAAGTCTCCATCATCTGCTCAAACAATTCAAGGTGCTCCCAAACTGAATATTTGGCATTTTTGTCGTAGGGCTTGATGACACTCCTAATAGCTTTTATTTGCTTCAGGGGATCCTTGAGTAAAGCTCTCTTAACTTTGTTAGCCTTTTTAGTTCTGGTCACCCTGGTCCACTCATCCTCTGACTCAGAGGCACTGCTACCAGAGGTGGCTGTCTGATCTTCTAGATTCTCCTGGATTCTGCGAGCTTGGGAATGGCTGGCAGAATGTGGGGGCCTAGTCTCTTGGGACCTGTGGCGCTCAGATTGGTTGAGTAGCCCCTGCCCCCACTGTCCTAGCTGGGAAGAGGTTTTTTTTCGTATGCTCTTAGTGGGCCTAGTCTCATGGAATTCCCCACCAAATTTCACTGACTGATCCCTCGGTGTGTGATATTTCTGAGGAAGTTCTCTGATTCGCCCCTCCCTGGAGTCTCCCTGATCGGAGAAGATAGCCCTAGCACTTGGGAACCTGTACATAGATTCCCGTCCATCCATTTCTTGGAGGCGCTGACCTATTAGCCCCATATTTCCCATTGTGTTGACGTCTACCATCCCTGTGGCCCTTGGTACATATGAGCCAGTGGCCATGGGGGTGGCAGAGTCCATGGAATTGGAGGGATTAAAATCCCTGATGCCAGGGTTCCTGAGGTTATGCTCAGGGGTCTCCCTCTGCCATCTGACCTAATCTCTTTCAGCCCCTACTCCCTGATAACCTGCCAAAATCTGACCCTTTTGTTCCTCTATTAAGGCCTTACTGGTCTCTATGAGTTGTTTCTGCATGGCTATCTGTCTATGGAGCCTGTCTTTCTTTTCACAGAGAGCCTCATTGTCTCTCTGTGCTTCCTGTCTGAATTGGGAGTATTGGGCCAATTTTGCAGGAGACTCACCTCCTGAGTTTGGTCCTTACTGGCCTGATTATTCTTTGCCAGAGCATCTTCCACCCTCCTGGTATGCTCTAACAGCTTTTCATAATCCATTTTGAGTTAACCCAGTCCCTGGAGGGTCAGGTGATTTTCTTCTAACTTTGTTTTTAAATGGCTGACTTCCTGGCCTAGGGCGTCCCTCTCTTGACATAGAGTTCCCCTCTGCTCAGCCAGGTCGTCCCTTTGTTTCCTAATGGCATATAATTTCTGGCGCTCCTCATCAAAATCTGTTTCAGTGTGGAGATCCTTCACTATTAATTTATTATTTTCCTCCTTTAGTTCATCAATCTGACTTTCTAGGGCAATGATCTGCCCTGCGCAGGCCCTATTATAATTTAATTGCTGCTCCAGCTTTTGTTGGCTCTGTTGTAGAGAATCCAACCTTTCTAGACACTCTTTTTGCAGTGTCAGTATTTTGGCATCTTGCTCTGTCTTCTCTTGCTGCAGGAGATCCAGATCTTCCTTTAATTTTGTCAGGTATTTTCTGGTTTCTCTCTCCGATTCTTGGCTCTTTTGTAGCCTTTGCAGATCAGCTTGGGTTATCTCTAGGGATTGTACTTGCCTCTTTGCCAGATCTAGGCTTTCAGCATATTGCCAGATCTAGGCTTTCAGCATATTTTTCCTGTATTACTTCAATTTGGAGGTACAGGTAAGCCACTATTGTGGCAATTTTACATTGCTCTTCTTTTACTTTTGGGGCCACATACAGTTCACTAAGTGCCTGATGTAATGGACCCTGGTCCTGCCATTTATCTAATTCTGTGGCAGTGACTTGTTTGATTTCCTGCAGCCAGACTTTCTCATCCTGGTCTACCCATTCACACCTGACAAACAATTTGTGCAGTAGGTGTTCCCTTGCAATATTGATTTTCACTGGGGTCGCCATTCCGGAAATAGGAATTTCCTTCTGACTTATCTCAGGGTTATTTTTACTTTTGCAAACAGGCCCAACTCCTTTGAGTATTTCTATTGAAAGGTGCTTTTACAGTGTTGCACAGTATGGTAACCCAAACAAGGTGTATGTACCCCGTCAGTTAGCACGCTGTGTTAGACTGTCACAAGTGGTATGTCTAATTCAGGATCCCGGACGAGCTCCTAAACTGTAAGTGATTTCAATCTGGTACACACCCAAGTCAACGCCTAGCATGTAGTGCACAACTGAAATCCTTACTTATTTTAGTCTAAAAGTTCATTATTTTGAACAATATACCACTCATATCACACCCTTCTCCTGGAATCCCCCCCCCCCCTTCCTGGGCACACTGAACCAGGAATCAGGTTGGTTTGCAAAGGTAAATATTTATTTATGTATATAAAATGTAATCACAATTAGTTTCAATATGTACACAACAATCACCAAAGGGGTGATGTAACACTGAATAATCTCTTTAATACAAGAGGACTAAGTAGTGAGCAAAACAATTCAGCACAGAAAATAATACTTTTGTGTTGGTCAGATCAGATAGCACTGTGGTTAGAGGTTCCCCCTGCCATACCCCTCAACCCCCATTAGGTAATGTAAAGAGATAGGAGGAGAGAGCAGGTATTCAGGAATTGCGGAAATCAAATAGAATATCAATCCCACTTTCCTCCTTTCAAACACAAGAGAAAACAGAATTGACTGTCAAGCTGTCAAATGGGCTTTTAAAGTTATCTTTAGAATGGACAAGGCAAAAACACCAAATATGGTCAAAATTGCTGAAATTGTTAAAAATTCTTATGGGGGGCCGCTTTGGAAAGTTGCACACAAACACAAGCAATGATTTAATCCAAAGAAAACATTTGAAATCTTAAAATTCAAGTTGGAAGCAATTAAAAGCTGTTTTACATGTGTAAACATTTCCCAAAACAAACATTTGCGGCAAACTTTTCACTGTGCGATATTCAATGTAACGGGAGAATCGCATTGATGCTATGGATAGATATAGATGTTAGCTACAAGCAGGAGTTGAAATGTTGTTTCTATGTCAAAAACGGAGGGAGTTACCGACGTTTTAGTGAAAGTCGTTTTTTGAGATGGCGCAAGAATGGAAAATGGGAATGCGCTTTTAAAATTGACAAATGGGTTTCTTACACTAGAGGATGACACTGAACAAAACGAATACCACACAGGAACACAGTCACTTGATCAGGGTGACTGCCTGCTGAGGAAACTCGCCTTCTTCAGATGAGAAGATGAGAAAAGGATCAGCGCAAAGATAGTTTCAACAATATTGGTTCTGGAGGAAAGATAGGAGGTTTGGAGAGAGGTTTCAGACAATGCAAAGATACTCCTAACACTACAGGTTCTAAATGCAAGATAGGATGGGTCTAAAATAGGGATAAGACTTTGCAAAGTACATATGCTATTGACACAATTCTTCCTAATTATGCTCACTGTATAAGTTTTTAAATGGGACTGTCAGTTCTGGTCAGGGAATTGGTTCTGGTTTAGGAAAGACAGCACAGCACGGCACAGGACTGGATCGGATCTGCCCTTCTTGGTTCTGAGGATATTTCAGTTCAGTGGCAAGCAGTAACAGCATAGCCCGGCTGTATTATGATGCTTCCCCTTAGGCCTGTGGGGTTCTGTTCTATAATTTGAGGCCTAGCTGAGAATGGTTCAGTTATGCAATAGGCCTTTGCTTTGCCAAGTTTCTGGAGTCTGGAGCAAGGAAGATGTAGAGTTCAGCAGCAGGGTGCTCCGCCAGCATCAGGAGAGTGAGTGAAGCTGTCTGTATTTCTGAGTGGTGAGCTGTCTCTATTTATGCAATGAAATTATATCATAAAGGGGGTGTGTGGGCTGGTTTACACTAAGCTTGCCCCTTTGAAAGGTGATTGGGTCAGAGTCTACTCTCTACCTTGATAGGAAGAGTGAAACAGAGTGTCATCTTTATGGTGCGCTTTTATGAGGCTGAGAATCCACCCCTAGCCCCTGGAACACAAAATCTACTTTTGGCATAATGCATATTTACACACGTGCAACCTCTATATAAATCACATATACAGATTGCATATATTACATAGCAGTTATTCCTCTGTTACTCACCGAGACGGAAGGTGTGCATGACCCTAACCTGGATCGAGATGTAGGATGAGCCGTAGACCTCTCCGAAAACCCAGTTCCCCTGATTTCAAGAATTAGGCTTCCTCTTCGAGAGGGGCTCTTTTTCACGATGTACCACTCTGCTATTTATAGAACAGACAGAGTAGTTTATAATGCAAAAGAGCGGGATTGAGCGCACCGTCAGACCAATGCTGCAAGAGACACAGAAAGGTTTTGAGTATTATGCCTAACTTATTTCTTTTTAATTAATTCTGTTAAACACAATAGAACTGCTGGTACCTGAAATAGTGTATGTGAGTAGACCTGAGAGGAAATCCTGGACCAGTTTCAATAAGGTATACAAAATCCAAATGGTTGATGAAAACGACAGGAAAAAATAATAAAATGGCAAAGTTAGTATAGGGAGGATAACACGAATGGCACGAGGGATGCACTAGGGCCGAGTTGGTGCATGTCCTTGAAAGTGTTCGTAAATGCACTTCAGTAGACAAAAAACAAACTGTGTCTCAGTATGTGAACACAGTTAATCAGATAGTTGGAGCAAAGGCAGTCCTTGATAAGCAGCACTGGTAGGAATGGTCTTAAATTCCAAATAGATGATTCAGATAGAACAGGAAGAAAAGGACCAAGCAGCATCGCGCTGAAGTGGATCTCAGCAGATCTTGATCGTAGAGCCGGAACTCAGATGGAAAGCAAAAGCGTTCATGCAAGCGTAAGATGAATGAGAACTGGAGTTCAGTTTTGAGCGGAAGTGAAGAGCCGCAGAGCCCGTAGAACTGAAGGTTGAGCGGGGTGGCTCCTGCGGTTTAACGGCAGTAAAGGAAAACTACTGTGGCAACAAGTCCTTAGGGTAATCCAGATAAGCAGAAATAGAGTACAAAGCCGAGGTCTGGTAACAAGAGTTCTGAGTCAAAGGTTCACAGAGGGTAATCTGAGGAAGGCAAACAGTGCCGTAGGCGGGCTACGAAAAGGCACGTAGTAACGTACAATTAGCAGCAATGAAGTTCCCGCGGCTGAAGGCTTTAAGGAACAAGGGGGTGTGGCTTCCGTGTAAGTGAAGCACATCTGATCAGCTGACTAGCACGTTTACGTGACCTGAACAGTTTCCAAGGCAACTTGTAACGATGCCAAAGCGGATTCGGGAAGTTCTTCGTAAGATAGATCTTTTCTGCCGTAGTGTAATAGCATCCGCCTCCAAAAACGCCGACAACCCCCGGGTGGCATGGAATTCCCGCAAGAGATTGGGGCAATGCAGATTGGACAAAGGCTCCCAAGTACGATCCTCGGGTCCAAACCCCTTCCAGTCCACTAAATAAAGAGCAGAACCCCTAGAGACCCTACAGTCAAGGATGCGGGAGACCTCCTACTCCTCCTCCCCATCCACCATGATAGGCGCAGGGCGTGCAGGCATCCGAGTGGACGGAAGGAATGGCTTTAATAGTGAAACATGAAACACAGGGTGAATACGCCAATTCCTTGGGAGATCCAATTTAACCGCGACAGGATTGATCACAGAGGATACGCGGAAAGGACCAACAAAGCGTGGCAGCAAGGAACGCTTACCTGCAATACGCAGGTTGTGGGAGGACAACCAAACCTTCATACCAGTCCGATAGTCCGGTGCCGGTAGCCAGTGAGCGTCCGCTGCCCTTTTTGTATGCTCCTGAGCCCGGAGTAGATGACAACGTACATCCCGATGTACTTGGTCTAGGTCTCTTAAGCATGCCAATGCAGCAGGAGAGGCCTCAGGTAAGGGAAGAGTCAATGGTAAATAACTCGGGTGTAAACCATATAATGCAAAAAAGGGGGAGACCCCCATGGAAGAATGTAAGGAATTGTTATATGCGAATTCTGCTTGAGGCAGGGCTGTGTACCAAGTCTGGTGGAACTGGAGACAAAGGCAGTGCAAATACTGTTCAATAGTGGAATTAAGTCTTTCAGTTTGGCCATCTGTTTGAGGATGATAGGATGAAGAATACCTGTCATCGATTCCCAAATAGGTACTAAGCGCCCTCCAGAATCTTGAGGTGAATTGTGTACACACATCAGATACAATGATGGAAGGGAGACCAAAATATCTGAAGACATTAGCCATAAACAGTCTGGCCAAACGGGAAGCAGAAGGCAACCCCGAACAAGGTACAAAAATGACATATTTTGTGAAGTAATCCACAACTACCCATATGGTATCATGTCCCTGAACTTCTGGCAATTCCATAATAAAGTCCATCGATACCAAATGCCAAGGTTTATGAGGAACCGGTAAAGGCCGCAATAAGCCCACTGGTTTGGACCTGGCGGATTTACACTGGGCACATATAGCAAAGGTAGCGATGTAATCTTGCACATCACGAGCCATGTTAGACCACCAAGACCATTGCCGTAGAGATTCCAGTGTTTTCTTTTGACCTGGATGTGCGGTAACCACAGAATCATGTGCCCACTGGAGCGCCAATAAACAAGCCTGACCGGGAGGTATGAAAATACGCCCTTGAATGATGGGTAGACCTTGAGACAAATCCATATTGAGTTCCTGGAACTCTTTGGGATGTTCAATCGCACATTGCTCAATGATATTACGCAAGGAAGGCTGTACCATGCATTCGCAAACAACCTTGTTTGGGAGAAGCATAGGAGCCTCCGTCTTGGATGGGTCACCCTCCGAATGAAGACGTGATAGCGCGTCAGCTGATACCTGAGCCCTGGCAGGACGATAGGTTATATGGAATTGGTATTGCGAAAAGAACAAATGCCATCTTGCCTGTGTAGCCGTGAGACACCTCATAGATTTGAAAGCCAAAAGACTTCTGTGATCGGAATACACAGTGACAGGATGACGTGCTCCAAGCAAATGATGTCGCCACTCAGCGGAGGCATCCCTGATCGCCAGCAGTTCCCATTCCGTGATGGAGTAGTTCTTTTCGTATGTTGTTAATTTGCGAGGAAAAAAAGGCTACGGGGTGCATTTCCCCAGTATGTGGACATTCTTGGGACAAGACTGCTCCTATAGCGGTCCCTGAGGCGTCAGCTTCCACATAGAAAGGAAGATCAGGATCATGGTGTTTAAGGACAGGTGCAGAGACGAAAGCTGATTTTAATTGGTTGAAAGCCTGTTGTGCCGCAGGTGACCAATCGTAGGGCGTTTTAACACTGGTTAGTGAGGTAAGAGGCGCTGAAAGAGCACAAAATCCATGAATAAACAGTCTATAAAAGTTGGCGAAACCCAAGAAAGATTGGAGGGATTTAACTGTCTTGGGTGCTGGCCATTCAAGTATGGCCTTCACTTTGGATTTGCTCTACGTACCCCTTGGTTAGTGAGATCGTAACCCAGAAATTCCACGTCAGAAGCGTGTAATATGCATTTTTCAGCTTTCACGAATAAGTGATTCTCCCTTAGACGTTGGAGTACAGTTTTTACGTGTTGAATATGTTCAGTAAGGGTGTGTGAATAAATCAATATGTCGTCTAAATATATGACAACATACTGGTCTGAGATGTCATGAAACAAGTCATTCATGAAAGCCTGAAAAGTGGCCGGGGCATTACAAAGCCGAAGGGCATCACTAAGTATTCGTACAACCCATATCGTGTCTTGAATGCAGTCTTCCACTCGTCCCCTTCTCTCATGTGCACCAGATTGTATGCTCCTCGGAGGTCCAACTTAGTGACAATCCGAGAAGACCCCAATTGATCGAGAAGAACAGAAATCAGTGGAAGTGGATATTGATTTTTTATAGTAACTGCATTCAGGGCTCTGTAATCAATGCAGGGACGAAGATCGCCTTCTTTTTTAGGTACAAAGAAGCGTGGGGATGCCGCTGGTGATTTAGACGGTCTAATAAACCCCATAGCAAGTGCTTTATCGAGGTATTCCTTTAGCACAGCATCCTCCTTTAGGGTAAGAGAATACACCCTTCCCACAGGAATCTTTGCCCCAGGCATTAGGTCTATGGGGCAGTCGTAGATCCTATGGGGTGGTAGGGTTTCAGCCATGCCCTTGTCGAACACATCCAGGAAGTCGGCGTAATCTGTAGGAACAGATGGTGAGGCGACAGTAGAAATAGCTCCGATGTGCAGGGAAGAAGATGCAAGAGCATTAATAGGAGTATTCTGAATAATACCATGTAAGGGCATGCACTGGAGGTTACATACAGTAGAAGGAAACTGTATCTGGTGTGTGACCCAGTCGATAACAGGGTTGTGGAAACGAAGCCATGGAATACCTAGAATGACCCTATAAACTGGAGCCTTAATGACGTCAAATGTAATGGTCTCAGTATCTCCTTCCTTGGTGTACATGACCATGGGCACCATCTGATGGGTGACCATTCCAGAAACAAGGGTTGAACCATCTACTAAATTGACTGTCTCAGGTTGTTTCTTGAGAATCAAAGGGATCCCTGCTACTGAGACGAAACCATGGTCAATGCAGTTGCCTGTGGCTCCTGAATCAATAACGGCCTGGGCCTCAATGGATGGTCCAGGAGTCAAAGAATATGTGAGAAGAAGATGGATGCGTTGAGACGATCCAAGACAAGGTGAGTCCTGATTTGGACCTCCCGACATAGGGACTCTGTCTACTGTCGGGATTTGGCGTTTCCTGCCTTTCTTTTGGGTTTCTTTGGACACTCTGGTAAAAGATGATCAGAGGCACCACAGTACATACACAGATTGTGGGACCTACGATACTCCAGTTGAGCTGGCGTTAAAAGACTTTTAACAGCACCAATTTGCATGGGTTCAGGGAGAGGCAGAGGTGCTGAGACGGCTTCTGAGACTGGTAGTACGGGTGCGGCCTTCTTTTCTCCACGTCTTTCTGCCTTTCGGGCGTCGATTTGTAGCACCAAGTCGAGCAACTCCCCGAAAGCTGTAGGCACCACAGGAACAGTGGACAAAATATCCTTAAGTTCCTCCGAAAGACATTGATAAAACACTGCTGCTTTTTTCTCCTTGGGCCAGTTGGTTTCCGCCACCAGCTGGTTAAACCGGGCGAGATAAACCAACAAGGAAGAATTGCCTTGTCGATGTTTGAGTAGCTCTAAATCCATGACGTGGGTAGTGTATCTGGTATCAAACACCTTGCTCATCATGGAAAGAAGAGCATCGCCATTGTACAGAACATGACTATTGTACTCAAGCAGGGGATTGGCCCAGGCTACGGTAGTACCACCTAAATGAGAAAGAACAAAAGCCGCTTTGGTGGTGGAAGTGGGAAAGGAGGTAGGACGGCATAGGAAATGCAATTTGCACTGATTAATGAACGTCCTGTATTGTTTGGGATCTCCCAAAAACCTTTTCGGAGGAGCCAATGGGAACTGGGTAGTAAGCAACACAGGAGCGCTTTCTTGAATGAGTGCTGGAAAACCAGACCCAGAAGCCATAGCACCAGCGCCTGCCTGTGCTGCTGGAGTAGTGACAAGAGACTGACTTGCGTCCATGCGTTGGTGCAATGCTTCTTGTGCACTTGTCAGGTCAGTCCGGAGATCAATAACCATCTGCACAATTTGGTTTAAAGCATCGGTAGTCTCAGTCGACATCTTTCTAGGCTGCTAATTCTGTTACTCAACGAGCCGGAAGGTGTGCGTGACCCTAACCTCGATCGAGATGTAGGATGAGCCGTAGACGTCTCCGAAAACCCAGTTCCCCTGATTTCAAGAATCAGGCTTCCTCTTTGAGAGGGGCTCTTTTTCATGATGTACCACTCTATTTATGTAAGAACAGAGTAGTCTATAATGCAAAAGAGCGGGATTGAGCACACCGCCAGACCAATGCTGCAAGAGACACAGAAAGGTTTTGAGTATTATGCCTAACTTGTTTCTTTTTAATTAATTCTGTTAAACACAATAGAACTGCCGGTACCTGAAATAGTGTATGTGAGTAGACCGGAGAGGAAATCCTGGACCAGTTTCAATAAGGAATACAAAATCCAAATGGTTGATGAAAACGACAGGAAAAAATAAAAAAAATGGGAAAGTTATAGGGAGGATAACCCGAACGGCACGAGGGACGCACTAGGGCCGGGTTGGTGCCTGTCCTGGAAAGCGTTCGTAAATGCACTTCAGTAGAAGAAAAAAAAAAACAGTCTCTCAGTATGCGAACACAGCTAATCAGATAGTTAGAGCAAAGGCAGTCCTTGATAAGCAGCACTGATAGGAATGGTCTTATATTCCAAATAGATGATTCAGATAGAACAGGAAGAAAAGGACCAAGCAGCGTCGTGCTGAAGTGGATCTCGGCAGATCTTGATCGTAGAGCCAGAACTCAGATGGAAAGCAAAAGCGTTCGTGCAAGCGTAAGATGAATGAGAGCTGGAGTTCAGTTTTGAGCGGAAGTGAAGAGCCGGAGAGCCCATAGAACTGAAGGTTGAGCGGGGAGGCTCCTGCGGTTTAACGGCAGTAAAGGGGAAAACTACTGTGGCAACAAGTCCTTAGGGTAATCCAGATAAGCAGAACAGAGTACAAAGCCGAGGTCTGGTAACGAGAGTTCTGAGTCAAAGGTTCATGGAGGGTAATCTGCGGAAGGCAAACAGTGCCATAGACGGGCTACGAAAAGGCACGTAGTAACATACAATTAGCAGCAACGAAGTTCCCGCGGCTGAATGCTTTAAAGAACAAGGGGGCGTTCCTTCTGTGTAAGTGAAGCACGTCCGATCAGCTGACTAGCACGTTTACGTGACCTGAACAGTTTCTAAGGCAACTTGTAACGATGCCAAAGTGGATTCCATGGTTGGGAAGTTCTTCGTAAGAAAGATCTTTGCTGCCGTAGTGTAACATCCTCAAAACCCCGTAGCTGTGGGATCCTGTCTCCGTTTTCACAGAATTTTGCCCTTTTCACAATGAACAAAATGTCCAATTTTTAAGCAAATTTCTACAAGTGTGCATGTTTAACATGGGAATGAGTGTATAGAGTTTCACAATTCTAGCAGAAATACATTTTGCGTAAAATCACATTTCTTGCCATTGCTTTCCAGAACATGTGTCACGGTTCTGGCGCCTCTTCAACCGTGCAGGCAGAAATTAAATTAACTGTTATTTTGATATTTTTCACAATTTTGGATAACAAGTTATCAGTCTTTTGAAAATGTGTTCTTTGTCCTTCTTAAGCAACAAATGGTCGCTTGGCTCCACCCCTTGCTCTCTCCCTGGAAGCCCAGGAGCCATCCCCCCATGTTTGTTCCTTGCAGGGGCCATTTACGACTGTCTTCACACTTCTAATTTCCTGAGCTGCAGCTTGTCATTGTTTCTTATCCCTTTGTAGACCAGGATCAAAACAATTACAATATGGGTTACTATCAGTAACAGGCCTCTTAGATTGCAAACATTTGACTTTCAGTTTATACATGTAAACGTTTAATCAGGCAGACCCCTACAGCTGTCATCACAGAAGCTCTCTGCTGCACAGAGATTTTTTTGACAGATCCCCAGACAGGCCGCTTTTGCTATGGAAATATCTTTATGCTCTCAGATTTTCAGGACATTGTAAGTTCACAGTGATTCCTTAAACTAAGTGAATTGTAGCACCCAGAGAGAATTTTGACTATTTGAAGGTGTTCTGAAGTTTCAGCAGAAAAGAAAAAGTTTCATTTAGCAAAACACTACTTTTTCCTTCTGCACTCCACTTTCAAGTGTTGTGGAGTCCAATGACACATTTCAGTAGTGAGAGCTCTGTTCCACCACTGACAACATGCGTGGCAGGTTGAGCAGCCATCTTTTTGTGCATTAAAAAGCTCGATCTTCAGGGGTTTTTGGCGCGCACAAGCGTTTTGTGGCCATCTTGCTGTTTCTGGCCCCATCATAACAGAGTGATTCAGCATAGCAGAGCAAAAGTGTGTCAATACATCCCAGAGATCCTACAAAGAAACAATTGAAAATGCACAGAGGATATGCAAGCCATTATGGCCGAGACTTGCAAAACTGCTAACATGGGTCGAAGACAGAGGAGGACTCTTACAGATAGTGCCATTGGAGAATTCCAAATTGTGCTTCAGAAACGATGGTACAAGAAAAATGGGAGAAAATCAGAACTGTGGACGCATTTATGATGCTGCAGGAATGATACATGGAAAAGCAGTGATCATGGATCATTATTGGGCATGTGGATCCAAAGCATATATCAGACTACCGAAGAATTGGGGAGCAAGATGTACATTAGTAAATTTCCATGTTCCAGCATTGGTGATTCCAAAAAGTGATCTGAATAGTGACAGTTTCCCGAAAGCAGATGCTCACCTGAGGAAGAAAAGATCTGTGGTACTGATGAGCCGAATGAAGAGGGAGAATTACTTTTCTGCCAAATCAGAAGAAGCCTTTCATGTGATCCCATATGAACAAAGGGTGTTCAGCCTAACCTCATCAGTGTTCACGACAATTCTGATGCCAAGGATTCAAATTGGAGCAAATGCTAAATGGTTGCAGATAACCAGATGGGAGTTACTGAAGACCATCCACATGACCATAAAATGATTCAATGCAATCAAAGAAGAGTTAAGGGTGATTTGACTAATGACTCTCCAGAACAGATATGTCGTTGACATGTTCACAGCTATGGATGGAGGTATTTGTGCAAAAATTGGAGAATCATGTTGCACATTCAGACCTTCAGATGATGACGGAAAATGGAACTTTAACAGAAGACATAGGTATGCTGACAAACCTACAGAATCAGATGATAGATGAAGTTGACGAAGTTGATGACAACAATTGGTTTGGATCACTGTTCTCATGGGTTCCGCAATGGATGGCAGATGCATTCAAATTCCTAGGAGCCCTGCTAGTGATGATATTGCTCGGATTCTGTGTTATCAAGATAATAATATCTCCGTGCCAGAAAACTGCAAAAAAAGGCCACAGGGATGAAGATCATGATTGAGGTCGAGTCAGGATGGAAGCCCAAGGACCTGACGGATGAATAAATAAGAGACTTTGTAAAAGCCAGCATTTATGCACCAGAAGGAACAAAGTTTTGGTATCCAAGGAAACACAGAAATTATGTGGGAAGATGGATCTATTGCAATCCAAGTGGAGAATGTCAACTAATGACATGGATTAAAGGCGAGCACGTAAGAACAGCAGGATGCTTGAAGGGCGCCATAAAGATATGGACCCGAAAAGTGACATTTCTTCAGACCTCTGTCTGGATCCAGAGGATGAAATAAAGGTGGATACAAAGGAAGAAGTGAAAGTGGTCAATGAATAGCCCAGAGGGGGGAGTGAAGAGAAAGTGCCAAGCATGATTCACACTCCTGCCGCCCCTCTCGAAGTAGCAGGAACATTCACACCGAAATATGTGATGTATGATGAGCAAATAAACCAGCAGAGAGCTGCATTTGGGCTCTGTCCAGTACCTATTAAAATAACAGCACCTATTGAAGTACTGACACCTAAGAAAACCTGGACAGTAAGGTACCCATTGAGAAAACCACATCGACAAGTGAGACAGAATGACGATTGTCAGAATGCAATACCCGAAGAAGTTAAAAAGGTACTGAAGGAAGACTAATGGTGACATCATCAGAACCCGGACTGAGTCACATATAGAAGATATAACGACCTGAGAATGATGACAAAAGGAGAGAAAATACCATGGATAAGTGTCATCCTGAGCCTAAAGTGAAACAATTGATGTCAAGATGTCAAAAACTTATGCCATATGCACGATGAAGATATTCAGTTAGTTTAAACATGTACAGATATAAGAAACCGCATGAAGCACAGACATCATGAGGCATGCTTATGCTTAGTAGCAAAATAGATTGCAGCAAGCACCACCTATACATATAGCTACCTCAAAAGAGCTCTTTATATAAGTATACTTCCAATGCGCACAAGAGCAGAATCAACCAGAGGTTACTAAAGGTCTCAAGAGGAGAGTTTTGCAGCAAACAAATCAAGAATTAAAGACAGAAAGAAGCTCAGCTGAAGATAACCATTCCAAGAAGCCAAGGTCGTATCAGCTGGAATAGTCTAACAGTGGAAACAACTAAAGAGAAAGAAGAACAGAGTATTCTGTTCGGAAAGGTCAAGATAAGCCACAGATGGCAGACGACTGGCAGAATTAAATCAAATACACGAAATTGCATAAAGGAAAAGCCGATTTCACGGTGTCGGAATCACATGACTAGGCAAGCAGGAAGGGATGAAACTTTCACACCTATGCATGGACATTGCCATACTCCGGCATCTTAACTTTCACAGATCAAGAAGCAGACTTGAGGCCAACTACAAAGAAATTATTGACACATGACCACTGAGGTGATGATTGATTGTAACAATAATTGGAGGGAAGCTGGAGTGCAGGCGAACTCCCTACACCTGACCTGGCCTGGCACGCTGCTAAGCGCAAGTGGAAAAGTATGAGTGGGGTTGATGCCAACCCAATCATAGTGGACTGTGTAATCTAGGGTCCTATAGTTAGTAGAACCAATGAGATGTCGTACTTTTAGTGACGTTTACAGTAGCCATTTTGAAGGAAGGGCTTAGTTGCCCCACCTGACATTGTCTATCCAATCCCCTCTCCCTGTTACCATATACAGATATAGCACCTATATTAATGTTTCACAACAGGTAGCAGGCGCTCCTCTCCAGAAAGAACATGGCATGATAACCTGTTCAGAGATGAGAGTTTGCAGGACACGCTTTTTGCTCACTGTACCTTTCACAGATGGGAAATATCCATTTGCATATCAGTCTTTGTCCTGGCCACATGGGCAGTCCAGCACTGAAATGCTATGGCAATTCCTCTCTGAACAAGAGTACCAACAGCAACCCCATACACGTGTTTCAGTCTTGTTGGGTCTCATCAATGAGGTGAAGCTGTGCTTCTCTGAGCACAGTGAGCAGGGAGCCCATGTCTGGTTGCCCCCAGGTAACTCAGGGTGACCAACCCCAAGTTCCTTGCAAATATTTCAAAAAAGGTAGCAGGCGCTCCTCTCCAGAAAGAACATGGCATGATAACCTGTTCTGAGAGGAGAGTTTGCAGCACATGCTTTTTGCTCACTTTACCTTTCATAGATGGGAAATAACCATTTGCATATCAGTCTTTGTCCTGCCAACATGGGCAGTCCAGTACCAACCCCAAGTTCCTTGCAAATATTTCAAAAAAGGTAGCAGGTGCTCCTCTCCAGAAGGAACATGGCATGACAACCTGCTCTAAGATGAGAGTTTGCAGCACACGCTTTTTGCTCACTGTACCTTTCACAGATGGAAAATATCCATTAGCATATCAGTCTTTGTCCCGCCCACATTGGCAGTCCGGCACCGAAATACTATGGCAATTCCTTTCTGAACAAGAGTACCAACAGCAACCCCATACACATGTTTCAGCCTTGTTTGGCCTCATCAGTGAGGTAAATAATAATAATAATAATTTTAAAAAAGTCTTCCAAAAGCGCACATGAGTAATTGTACCTCACTGATGAGGCCCACCAAGGCTGAAACACGTGTATGGGGGCCAGTTCCAGACATAATGCATGTGCACTTGGTTGTTGCACACATGCCATTGTCCAAATGTCACAGAGGGTAAGGGAGGTCAACAGGGTGATGTCTTCCATCGCCGAAACAATGGCCGTGTTGCTCCAGGCTTTCCTGAACTGATGGCCCATGGCACTACCCCCCGCTCCATCAACTAGCACAACACCAGGGAGTTCTGTGCAGAGCAGCCCAAGGCGGCACTCCATGCGGTTGTCCCACCCTGCACACAGCCGGACACCGGAGCCAAAAAGGGGACGCAAATATGTCATGGACTCATACGTGCCCGGTCTGTGACTCGTGGTAATGTACATAGCAAAACAAGACAGGAGTTGGCTACAGACAGTTGGGGAGGGGGAGTGGGGAAAGATAGTTGGGGAGTGGAGAGGGATAGTTGGGAAGAGAGAGTGTGGACGGATAGTTGGGGAGTGGGAGGGATAGTTGAGGAGGGGGAAGGGATAGTTGGGGTGTATAGTATTGGGAATTAAGTCATTTCACATTTGCATATATTTTCATTTCACAAAATATAGTTGGTGTTGCAAAACAATTAATGAGTGAACATTGATTTTTTAGTGCAAGTGATTTTATTTATGTACAGTGCCCAGTGCCTAAGATGGCCTGTGCTGTGTGTGTGTGTGACAGGTGATTAGAAGTAGTGCTGTATAAGTTAATCTCATGGCACACGTCCATCCATGCCATCACGGCGTTGTGCAATTACCAGCTCATCACTGTCGTCCTCAGCGTCTGGTGGGTGCATGTCCATGTCGGGGGGCAGGGGGACGTTGTGCCTGATACACATGTTGTGCAATATGGCACAGGTAAGACCCATCTTTCCCACCTTTTCAGGGTTGTGCATCAGTGCTCCCCCCCTTCTGCTTAGGCAGCGGAACCTCACCTTTAACAGGCCAAATGTCTGTTCAGTGGTGTACCTAGTATGTACATGGGCATGGTTGTATGCCTGCTCGTGGATGGTGTGTGGTTGCCTCACAGGGGTCATCAACAATGGCATCAGTGGGTAACCAGCATCACCTGCACGGGACCAACAGAAAGTGTACAATGTTATTCTTCTGGCCATGTCATGTTGGCACAGGATGTATAGTGTTCATTTGAGTTGACAAACATGCACATGCAAAATGTAGTTCAGTTAGCATATGTCCTTTTTCAGGTACCTGAAATGCACTTTGTCGGAATGCATGTTGGGTGTGTGGTGTGCAGTGGCATTCACATGGCCCGTCACAGACAACACGACCTCTGACCCTTTTTAGTACAACTGACACAAATGGAACTGCTGTATATGTCATTAATGTGTTACAAAGAAATAATACAGAGATGTCCATGTACTAGGGTACATTTAGATTTTAATGCAACACATGTGTGATTGTTTGGTTCTAACATGCAGGGGACCTGGCCAATTGGTGTGCAGACAAATGGTGTTATGTGGTTGGGAGCATAAGTATTCTCCAGCTGTGCATCAGGTGTTGTGGGTTTGCTTGAATGTGTTTGTACTTCTTGTTGTCACTTTGGTGTGGGGCATTCTGGTACATATAGTTCTTTATTGCTGTACAGAATTGACGTTGTCATGTATGCACTGGATCTTTTTCCTAAATTGAGACACGCCTCTCAAGGCGTTCCACTCAGGCATTACTGTGTTGCACCTTGAATGACACCTATACACTTAAGTGTTTAATGCACACACAACACAAAATAGGTTCTTCTCACCTTACATTTTGTAACTTTACTTGTTGTACTATTGTCACAATGAATGATCCTTACTCTTATTCATGGTCTACCTTCCCCTTTAACCTCCCTATCTGGCCTCTGTGCACTTTCATGGTGTTTTTGTAAATGTATGAGCGCATATAAGTAGGAGAAATGATGGATTGATGTATACACTGTGCACAGCTGCTGGTGATGGGTGTTATACATGGCCATAATTCTACAGTACACCTGGCCTTGTAGTTAGACTCACCCAGCAGCCAGGTAAGCTATGCTTTTTGCTGCCCCCCTCAATTCAACAGTGCACATGGCCTTGTAGTTATACTCACCCAGCAGCCAGGTACACTATCCACCGTGGCGTGCTATGTACCGAGGAAGCATGGAGAAGCGCAGCACCATGGAGTCTTGGTTAGAACCAGGACATCTGGCGCAGCAATGGATGATGAGGTGGCAGGCATCACACACCATCTGCACGTTCAGTGAATTAAAAGGTTTTCTATTGTGGTATACTGCCTCCACAGCGTGCCTGGCCACCAGCTGAACTGGCCTGCACGCTCTCGCGCATTAGCTGTGCCTCCTGAAGGTGCTGCTGTACCAGGGATGTGAGTGCTTCCTGCCGTTGCGGCCTTAAATATCCCTCACACTGTGGAAGGGGGTATGTTGGGGTTTCATGGATCCCATGGGGCTGAAGGGCAGGGCCTCTTATATGCTCTGGTCGGTCGTGTTGCCAGTTTCAAGACCACCCTCATCTGCTGAGTTGTCTCCAAAGCACCCATGTGCATGGCTTTGTGGCAGTGGTGGTGGTGGTGGCGGCACTGCTGCTTCTGGGGCTGCCGGGGTGGGTGCAGCATTTGGGGCCTGCGTTGGCAGTGGTGGAGGGGCCACAGTGGCCTGTGCTGGCAGTGGTGGAGGGGCCACAAGGGTATGTACTAGCAATGATGGAGGGACCAAGGGGCCTGCGCTGGCAGTGGTGATCGAGGAGCCACAGGGGCCTGTGGTTGCTGGATGGATGCAGCTGGGATAGCAGTTGCACATCTGCCTGTTGAGACTGTGGAGTCCTCGGTTGAGATGGTGGTGGTTCTTCAGCATCGACGCCTGGTGCCCCTTAATGTACTGGGATGGCCGTCCTCATTGCCAGATGATGTGCCTGAGGGAGTCAGAAAGGCACGGTGTCAGTGATGAGTGTAGATTGATTAGGCAGACATTAATGTTTTGGCTTTTTGATGACAGTGCTGTGTCAGGGACATGGTGGGGGACTTGGCATGGTGCACACATCCGTGTGTCATGGATACTGTGCGGGTGGATGTGTGATGTGCCTACATGTTGTGTGGTGTACCAGAGATACTGTTGTGGTGTACTTGTAATTTCTGGGTAGGGTGTTAGGGGTGTGGCACACAATCTGTATGATGTTGTGTTGTGGAGGGTTGTGCCATGGATGGAGTCCCCATGTGCCTGCTGCCTGTAGCACTTATAGCGTTGGTGGAAATTTGTGGTCATGGGTCGAGCTGGCTGGGATGAGGAAGTCACATGTTTTCTTGGTGTGTGATGCTGGTCATTTGTGGGTGGTGTAGGTGCTTGGCACTGATGTGACTTTGTGCCTGTGCTAGCACAGCGGAAATACCACAATTTATACTGTGGCAGGGGGATGTGTGTCTGAGTGCCAGCAGGAGCATGTAATGTTGGCAATACAGTGCGCCTGTGCTATGTTCTATGTGTGATTGGGGTATGAGTGAGGTTTGGGGTGAAGGTGTATGTCGTTGTGTGCAACCAGGTTGCAGGTAGGGGGGCAGCAGGGCTGTCTTGGTGTTGTGATCAATGCACTTGATGTGTTTTGCAACTCTAGTGTGTGCAGGGTGGGCAGGGAGGTTGATGTGACATTGGGGTTGCGTGTACTCACCAGCCTCCTCGGATGTCAGGTCTGGGGCCTCTGCAGCACCAACTCCCTCAATGGAGTCAAGGTGTAGCACACTGCTGCAGTCTCCTCCCAGTGCTGGGTGTGGATGGGGGATGCGCTGCCACCACATGTGGCCATACCGTGGGAGCGCTGGGCCGACAGGAGGTTGGGCACCCTCAAGCGCAGGTCATTCCACCTTTTGTGTCAGTCACACACAGTGCGGGGGGTTGTGCCAACTGCAGTTATTTTATGTGCAAACTCCTCCCAGATGGTCTTTTTTCTGAGCTGTGCATGCCTGCATTGGTCTGTGGAGAACAGTTGGTCTGCATGTTCCACAATGGTGTCCACCAACATGTTTATTTCTGCCTCGCTAAAACGTGGCTTGCACAGACTCTTGATATCATCTTCAATTAGCAAGATGCGTGCTGAGGATATGGGTATGTGTCCTGTGCTCTGAGGATTGCAATGGATTGTGTTTTATCAATGGCAATTAATTAACTTGATGATCTATGTTAGTTAATTTGTAGTTTGAGAGTTTGTCTATGAGCGATTCCCGCTCCTCCTCTGTTTGGTCTTTTGTGTAAAAAAGACTGAGATGTCATGTTTCAACCTCCTTTTCCTTGTCTGTTATTCGGGTGGCCTCTCCCCCTGTTGTAGTTTTTTTAGTAGAAGTGCCTTTCCCTGGACATTCAAATTCTGTGGATTATTACCTAAAGGTTTATGTAAAAATGATGAGATCCTATCTTAAAGACGCAAAAGAAGCCATAAGAAAGTTTCAATATTTGGACTTCAACCCTGATGAGAACTATTTAATAGGACTACACATTATCTCACTGTACACAAATATTCCTCAACAAGAGATGCTAACTACTGTGGAAGAAATACTCCTGCCCAGGACGGACAATGATCTGGTCCCCACCTCAATTATAATGTGGTGCATTGAACTCTGTTTTACTAAAAACTACTTCGAATTCCAAGGTAACTTTTTTCAACAGATAGAGAGACCAGCCATGTGGTCCACAATGGCCCCTAGTTTGGGAAATCTCTATGTAGAGATGTTCGAAAAACGATACATTTATGTAAACAATCCCTTCAACCAATGTTGAAAGATCTGGTCCAGATACATTAATGATATTCTGGTCATATGGACAGGCACATTAGAAAAAGCGAAGGAATTTCTGGATTGGTAAACCCAACAAAATTGTCATCTAAAATATACCATGACGATCAATAATCAACCAATTTCTTAGATTTATCTATCTATCATGAACAAGGAAAACGCTTGGTAAAACCATACCATAAGAAAACAGATAGAAATTCACTGTTACATTACCAAAGTTATCATATCAAACAGTTCAAAGACAATTTTCCCTTTGGTCAATTATTGAGGTTAAAAAGAAACCGTAGTAGTAAAAAAAAAGTCCTTTGGAGAAGAGGCCAATGCATTGATAGGAAAATTAAGAAAGAGGGGCTACCCTAAGAAAATGGTTAAAAAAAGGCAGCAAAAAAGGGCCTATAATAACAATAGGGCATTGTTACTAGAAGATCATATAAAAAAGCCCAGAGACAACAGAATAGTGTGCGTCAACACCTTCACTAACCACAGTTTAGCCATAGGCAACATTATCACTAAACACTGAAAAATCTTTATTACAGCAACATCAAAGTTGCCTGTACCAATGTTTGCCTATAAAAAATCAACATCAATAGGTTATTTTGTTAGCAGCAGCAAGTTAAAAACTAAAAAACTACCGACAGAAAGCATTTCTGCACTCTGGGAACTAGATCCAATCAGGGGACACTACCCATGTGGACAATGTGGAGTATGCAAAAGACGGCTAAAACCAAAGAGGTGGACACAGGTACCAGCAAAAACTGGTTACAAAAGAATGTTTCTAATTGTAACACTGATCATGTTATTTACATGATCAAATGTCCCTGTGGACTAATATATATATAGGTAAAACTAACAGAAAGATAAAGACTTGTATAATGGAACACAGGAGTTACAAGCACCTATGGTCAAACACTTCATGGAAAGAAATCATGGTCACTAAGAATTCAACTGGACAGTATTATTAGTGGTAAAAGGAGAAAACCAAAATGTAAGAAACAACAAAGTATTTGAAAAATAACAGGAATTTATATGTATGATACAAAGTGAGGCCATAAAATGGCACAAGATAAAATCTGACTAACAAATGATCTTTCATAATGTAAATCTGCTCTTCTATCTAATAGTGCTCTACCTTCCACACACCGTTCATGATATTTAATAACAATACAGCAGTGAGGAATACTAACCTATCGACTCTACCTAGATCTACCCCAACTTCAATACAAGTTACATGGATATATTCCATGGGTATAATATAGTCTATCAAACTAATATTAATAGCGTATCATTTTGAATTACAAAAGGCTATGGTTAAACTGTTTACTAGCTAACTATCGATTTGGAGCCCTATGCAAACCCTTGAAAAACTATACAAACCATATCCTATTTAAACACATAGAGGAGTTCATAACAACATTTTTAGCTACTACTAGAATTATAGACACAACTAAGGAGAATAAGTCATTCTTGAATACAGACCCCAAATTAGCAGCTATCAGGAATTAATGCTGGTCATATTAACATGAATTAGAAATCCATTAATATGCACCTAATACCTACAATCATTTGTAATCATCTGTGGCTCCGATGAAATTAAATACATGCATTAAAACTGGCTGCGGTTGAAACCAAGAAGCCATAGAGATATGAGTCATATACCTAATTCTATTTCAAGGCGACCTAATAGCGTTAACAATAAAAATAGACGTTCAAGGTTATAATTACAATAGCTGGCTAATAAAGTTACAATCTAAACAGTTCCAATACGCTTTATCTAGTTTTTTTGCAGATACTCTTCAAAATGGTGGTTAGTTTCGGTCAAAATCAGTTAGAACCTACTGCCGCCGACATAGAATAAGTTGCACACACAAGGAGCATAGAGTATACTGGTCTCGATACGGATGCCACGAATTACATGTGGTCAATGGAGTTGTACTTCATCTCAAGTCAGAACAGCATCGAGTACTGAAACGTGCAAACAAATTGAGAATTGAGTAGTAACCTGATAAAGACGACTTGAGGTAAGTAATGGCTCGCAAATGACAATAGTAAAATGTGGTTACCATGTACCTATTTAAAAAAAAAAGTAGAACAGCTTCTATGTAAGAAATAAGATTAACCACTATGCTCAGGAAAGTTAAACTTCTTATGAACTAATAAATAGCGAAATACAAACACTGCATACTGTACGGCAGGAATTTTCTGTAACAAATCCGCTCATATATAGATAGTAGCACTATATCATATAGAGTGATTTACTTACACACGTAGTATTTACTGTCCCTCAGAGAACCGTGGGTATTTAATTGAGAACCTTAAGTCTCATTTCTTCATAATAAAGTCAGAAGAGACAATCTAATTAAAGATAGGTACCTGCAAATGAGATTTAACAACTATCAATATATGGATTTTCCAATATCTAATCCTATACAGGTAAGCACAAATTTTATAGAAAAGTACCTTGGGAAAGAGGGGTGAATGAGATGAGTCTAAAAGAACTAAACAAGCGTTCTAAAACAGATTAATATGTATCTTCACAGATGCTAGTGTTGGAGTGGATAAATTGAAAGCCATCTAGAGAAGCTGCCCATTTATTTGGATTCTTTCTCAAGGACCGCACCCACTAACTATACCAGGTAACTTTATATCTGATATTAACTTAACAGTCAGAGACTGTCAATAGTAAATGGAGCAACAATAGCTCACACTATTGTATGGTTTTTCTATCAGCAGCTCACACAAATCAAAGCTAAGTTAGTTTAAAGAAGGGAAGAGATTATCTGATCATCGCCATAGTCAAGTGACCATCAATATTTCTCCTGAAGAATGTTCCAATATTGTATAGTGAACAGAAACATGTTGAGCCATATCTTGTATAATAACATGTACTATAATCTGAATATAATAGATATACACTGTCATTTCCGATGAGAATTAGAGTTTTTTTCTCCCTTGTCTCTTGATCTATTGATTTACTCTGAGTCATATTGAGCTCCATTAACAGGGTTAAGAAATTCACAGACTATTTAGTTTTCATGTGTATTAAAATATGAGTTCTTCAAGATTAATTGTGTTGTTCTTATACATTTTTTATAATAACATTGATGTATTGAGTTTGATTCCGGTTGAACTGTTGAATAATCTATCTACCTTTATAATTTTTTGACATTTGTTTGCTTCAAGCCAGTGCACCGACACAGTAGTAAAGAACAATGAAATGACAAATGGTGTAAAGTAGACCACAGCGCCAATTGAAGGGCGTTCCAGAGCTTTACAGCAGCAACTGAAAAAAACGTGCCCACCGATCCGGGCGGAATCTCTCGACTTGGATAAGAAATCAACGTAGGACATTGAGGCAAAATTTGAGCTGCAGATATTCAGATCAAACCCCATGAAACGCCCGGTGAACCAAGCACAGAGATTTAAAATGGACATGCTTAGCCGCAGGAAGCCAATGAAGAGTCACCAGAAACTGATACATTTTATCTCTAAAAGGAGTATCAGTGGCTAGCCTAGCTGCAGATCAAGAAAGCAGGCTGGGCCAGGTACAAAGAATTATAATAGTCGAACCGACTTGACACTAGAGCCGCTACCACTGAAGCACGAAAACATTGAGGAATAAAACAAAGAATTTTCCTCAGAATCTTCCGATGAAAATGGTCCGAATGGAAAACTGTATCAATCTGTGCTGCCAAGGAAAGGGAAGCAGATAGCTTAACACCCAGCTTTTCTACCAAAGGAACAGGGACAGGGAGAGGGCCAATAGTCAAAGGCCAAAAGGAAGAAGTGCAGAGAGAAGACATTGATGAAGACCCCATCACCATCACCTCAGATTCCTCCCCATTGAGTTTAAGCCAGTTGACACTCACCCAACCTCACACAGCCCCCAGACAGTCCCTTAACTGAGACACATTGTCTTGATGAACCTAATTTGGTTGCACTTTAATTTGTGTATCATCTGTGTATGAATAACAACGGAGGCCATGGGAATGGATGAGCGCGACCACAGGCTGTATATAAATATTAAACAAAGTAGGGGACAGCGCAGAATCCTGTGGGACAAAACAAGTAAAGGGTGAAGAGCAAACAGGTGGTAGAGATAGATTGCACACGATCAGAAAGGAAAGGGCAGAACCATGACCAAACCATACCACAAATGCCAGCCCCACACAGACAACTGAGCAGGGTGAAGTGGTCAATGGTATCAAAGGCTGCTGGCAAATCTAAAAGAATCCTTGCCCCCACTTCATCCTGATCAGAAAGACATGGCAAGTCCACCACAGAGACAAGCACACTTTTGGTGCCATGCCCTGGGTGAAACCCAGACTGAAACGAATAGAAAAGACAGGAGTCGTCACAAAACCTACTAAGCAGAGGAGATATTAGGGACTCCAAAGGTTTCATCAGGAATAGGAGTAGGGATATGGGGTGAAAATTCACCGGCATCATCGGATCAAGTGAGGCCTTCTTTCGTAGAGGAATAACCAGAGCATTTTAAGTGCTGCTGGGACCTCACCTAGAGAACAAGAATGATTAACGGCTGAAGCAACATTAGAGGCAATGGAAGGCATGAGCTCTTTAAAGATTTTCACTGAAATAGCATCAGCAGGTTATGATGATTTGATTCTATCAGTTGCACGAAGAATATCCATAGAATTGAAAAAATAAAAACAAGCCCAAGAGTGAGTAAAGTCAGAAGAAGGCATATCAGTCACTGGCTTATCTGTCCCAACACCAGATCACACATTATCATCTCGAATATGCCTAATTCTTTGCACACAAAAGTTAGCCAAAGAATCACACAACTCCCGAGCCAGAGGAATGTAATCCCGAGTTGACAAGTCAGAGAACAGGGAACACACAATATTGAACAGATCTTTATGCTGATTAAGCGCATTCTTAATGCGCTTTGCATCACTGATGGCTTTGTGGTAGACCATAATGACAGATTGTAGGAATACCCTATCATTAAGAGCCTAAGATGAACGCCTTTTGCGCTCTGCTTCTCTGTGCTTGAAGCGCAGCAATTTCAAATCCTCAAAAAACCATGGCTCTGAAGGGTGGCAACTGATTCTTATACTTTTTAATGGAGCTGGGAGATATGCTGTGGTGAAAAAGATCTGCGTTAGGGATGCAGGGTCCAAAAGTGAAGAGGTAGCTCACAAGTTGTTGACGTGAGAGGAGATGGAAGCACTGGCAACTGAACGCCAATTGCGTTCAGATGAACTATGTGTCCGAGAGGGGACAGCGAATTGTTAAATTCCAGCAAAAACTGTATAATAAAATGAACAGACCAGGAAACCCTAAGGGCTGGAGCCACCCTGGTGCCCAAAATCAAATCAAGCCAATTACCTAATTGATGAGTGGGCTAAGCCACTAGTTGAACAAAGGTCAGACCGGCCATTAAAGTGATGAAATGAGAAGCTGCTTGATCAGCCAGATCATTGGGTTTTATAATAAAAATCGCCAAGCACTAATAAATGTGCATGCTGCAGCTGCCATCTAGCAACCAAGTCAGCAAAAGACTCAGCAAAAGCTGGATCTGGGAGAGGGGTTCGGTAAACAATCAAAAGCCGGACCGGCAAAGAAAGCAATACCAGCCAACAGAGCTTCCATCTTGATGCTGAAAGAAAGTGGAATGTTAATAGATATAAATACTGATCTAAATATAAAAGCAACACCACCTCCAGAGTGGCCTGATGCACAGTCTCACTCTAATATATTATAACCATCAGGAAGCATTGAAACCACAGCAGGGCCAGAAGAGGCTGACTCACAAGCACACACATTCTGGATCAAGATGTTGCAAAAGATCACAGCACTCAGCAGTCTGAGCCACTAAGGACTGAGCATTAAACAGCATACATTTCAGCTCACAAGGTTTACCGAGTGGCTGACACAAACCTACTGATGGATGCAGGGACAAGCCGGGAATCCCTTCAGTGTTCGGTGAGCTAGATGCAGCATGTCCTCCCGAGACAAGAGGACATTCTTGCTCATAGGCTGGTTTTCTAGGGAGACAGATAGTTGTTCACCCCAAGGCCCGCCTAAGTCACAGACAGCCGCAGACAGGCTGGACTTAGGTGTGACTTCGGTGTGCAAGGCCCATTCTCACTGCGCCCGTCTGCTGCGCTTCGGGGAAACAACTCTACTTATGACACACATCGTATTCGGGCAGCCAGGGCCCTCTCACTATAATGACCAGCAAAGAAAAACTTGCGCTGAGTCAAATGGATGCAGAATGGAATAGACACAAGACCCTGGAGGCGGAGAGGGAAGCCAAACATTGTCCTGCTGGCTAATCCAGCTACAAGGAACTAGTGAAATTAAAATAAGAAATAAAATAAAAATAATTGTAGCAGCAAATATATTGAAAAACTAAGCATCCAGTAACTCGCCGACTGTAAGCGAATCAATAAAAGTAAATAACCAACACAGAAAAATAAATGCAATTAAAAAACAAAACGGGATGAGCTATTCAGCTGTACCTTCTAGTTGAGGTATTCCTTAGGTTAAACTATCGCCGACATTTATTTGTTGACTGCATGACTTACAACCTTCAGTAGCAAGATGCCAAGTGGCGCTGAAACAGACTCCACTGCTGAGCAAGCGGTTGAGGATGACAAAAGAGGCTTGTGTAGAGAAGGGAAAGATGACCACTTATTATCCGGTTGTAGCTGTCTGTCAGTCTGATGCAGATTTGACAGTTGTAGCTGTAGATAGCGGTATGCAGAGACCTGAAACTACAAGGATGCATACCAACAATGATTTGTTAAATCTATGTTACAGCCTACAGCGCGAAAGGTTTATAACCAATACTAGTAACCAGATTTGTGCTACGGAAGGTCTCCTTCCTACTGCGGTGGTACAGGAAGCATCATCACTCCCTCATGTAACCTCCCTCTCCAAATCTGACCCCAGTCGCTTTCCTGACGCATCCTTTGCAGTGACAAGTAGGAATACTCATCTTACCTCGACTCCCGCAAAAAATGACATGGCGCATTCAATACATTACAGTGCACTGTTTTTAGCTTTCAGGACAATAATACAAATATGCAGGGATAGTTGTATATTACAACATGACCAATGTAAATTATTAGAGCGAGTGGTACAAAACACTTTCAAAACAAGCACAGGACAATGCGCGCACGTGCCTTCAAGTCTCCTACATGATAGTTGCCTCAGCAGAGGTTCGAGAAAGCATAAATCATGAGAACGTTTTGTTTGTTTGTTTGTTTCTTTATTTGATAATGCGGACCAAACCCTTAGGTAGCCAGGCGCAGCAGTACAAGTAGTCTTATAGCTTAGTTACAGTGCATATCACAGGCATATGCAAACAGATACATACATGCAATGCAGAGCATAACATTTGTGTGTCAAGGAACACGTACATATGCATTCCTACATACAATACAATGTAAGTCAATGCAGAAGTTTATATCTGGTTATGAATCATTAGTGCACAACCATTTGAGTACCTTGTGTCTAAATTTGGGGTATGGTTGTTCAAGTCTGAGGTCAAGTGGGAGCATATTCCAGGATTGCGCCGCTTTAACTGGGGAGCTGGTTCCTCCAGCTGTAGATCGTTTGAATCTGGGAATCTCAAGCATGGATGCGTTGGCAGATCTTGTGGGGCGGGTGGCTGTTCTCCTAGTGATTTTTTCCGAGGGATAGAGAGGTGCTAGATGTTCAGGCATTTGGAGGTGAGAGAAACTGTTTTAAGGAAGATTCTATCCTTTATTTTTATCCAGTGAGCCTCTTTTCTGAACGTAGTAATGTGCTCTCTGTTGGGGATATTCAACGCTGCTCTCAAGGCGTTGTTTTGCAGTCTTTGAATTTTGTCTAAAATGTGTTTGTTGGCTCCAGAGTACAGGGCGTTGCAGTAATCTAATCTAGACATTATGAGAGCATTGGCGATGGTAATACAGCTAGCACTAGAGAGAAACGGTCTAGAGGCTTGGATTAGTTTGCAGGTATAGGCTGTTGTGGAGGCAAGGGAGTTCAGTGAGAGAAGAATCCAGATAGAATCATAAGGTTTTAACCACACGCATCACCTTGATAATATTGTTATCAATGTTGAAGGATGCGTAGTTTGGACTTCGTTTTTTAAGGTTAACTTCAGAACCTAGGATCAGTATCTCAGTTTTATCGTCATTCAGGCAGAGGCCGTGTGACGCCATCCATGCCTGAATGAGGATGTATATCTTATTCACCAAGACCGAGTCCGCTTCAAAGTTGCCCGAAAGGGGTATGAGGATCTGGGTGTCATCTGCATAGTTAGTGTAGGTGACGCCTAGTTTATCCAACTTGTCGAACAGCGGTTTGGTGAAAATGTTGAACATGGTAGGTGAGTCACAGGATCCCTGTGGGACACCGCAGGTTATTTTGATGGGGTCAGCAGCAGCTGAAGTAGAGAAGAGACTCATGGTGCGGTTGCTAGAAAAGGATTGGACCCAGGCTATGGCCTCCCCAGTGAAGATGGCGGTAAGCCTGAGGTGGTTGCATAAGACTGCATGATCCACCAGATTGAAGGCTGCCGACAAGTCCAGTAGGAGTAGCAAAGCTGTTTTTCCGTTATCCTTCAGCTCCTCGATTTGTGTCTTGAGGTCTAACAAGGCTGTTTCGGTACCATGGAGGGGGCGGAAGCCAGATTGCCGTGAGCCTAACAGGTAGTTGGCTTCCAGAGAGTACTGAATTTGTAGGTAGGCAACTCTATCAATGATTTTAAGTAGGAAAGGCATGGTAGTGATGGTTCTGTAGTTAGTTGCGATGGTGGGATCAAGGGTTTGTTTTTTAAGTAGGGGGGAGGACCCAGGATTCTTTCAGATTGGTAGGTACAGTGTTAGATTTAAAGGAGGAGTTTATGAGCTTTGAGATAGCTGCATCCTTTATTATTTGCGCTGGGCAGTTGTCGCCCTTGCAGTTTGAGGGTTTGAGGTAGAGTATGACTTTTTCTGTGTCAATTATGGAGCTAGACTTGAAACTGAAGGGTGAAGTTGTTCTGGTCTCAGTGAGTTGAGGTATTTGTTGGTCAGAGAGGGGGTAATGTGGCCTTTTTGTTAGCTATTTTGAGTTGGGGAGAGGAGATTTTATCCGATAGAGCATTTTGTATGTTGGTACACCATACCTTGTCCTTGGGGACATTTTCTACCGGTCGGATTGGGGATTCCATTTCACGAAGGATAGAGAAGAGTTCCTTAGTGTTGGATTTGGCTTTTGCAATTCTGTCATTGAAAATATTCTTTTTAGTATTAGTTATTTCTTTTTTGTAGAGTTTGGAAAGTACAGTTAGATTATCTTTATTACCGTCAGTAGGGGAGCTGTGCCAGATGGATTAGAGCTTCCTTTTTTGTAATCTTAAAGTTTTGAGATGGGGAGTAAAGCAGGCATTCAAGTGCGTTTCCTGCCTGCCTTTGCACAGTTTAACTGGTGCGATAGTATCCAATGCCTTGGTCATGGCGTTGTTGAAGGTATTTACTAGTGTGTCGGGGTCAGTATTGCTTTCCAGTCCATTAATAGAGGGAAGGAGGAGGGGGATGAGTGTTTCCGCAATGATGTCCTTATTGCTTCTCGTGGGGAGGGGGAGTGCCATGCTAATGGTTTTGGGGCTGAGTAGATCTAATGTGGCGGAAAAGGTTATTAAGTAGTGATCTGTCCACAATTGTGGGACGATATCAGTAATGGCGATATTGCAGTTTAGATCAGATACCCAGTCGAGCGTCCTTCCTTTAATGTGGGTGGGAGAGAGGACTTTTTGAGTAAGTCCGTGATCATTTAGCAGGGCTGCTATTGATTGGGCGTGTTTGTTATCTATATAATTAAAGCCAAGATTAAAGTCTCTGATCAATAGTGTTTGTGAGTGGTGTTTCGTACTGTTGGCTATGAGGCTAGTTAGCTCATCTTCGAAGGTACCTAGTGGTCCTGGGGGCCTGTATATCAGGTGGATAGTTAGTGTGCGGTTATTGGAGAGCAGCAGTTTGGCTGTGAGTATTTTGCATGATGAGCAAGGTAATGAGGTAGCCAGTCTAATGGGAAGGGTGGTTTTGGAAATGATGGCTAGGCCGCCACCTCTGCCATTGAGCCTGTCTGCTATGAGTATTTGGTGGTTGTCAGGTACAACTAACATAAGGGTTGGTCCTGCTGCCTCATAGAGCCAAGTCTCAGTTATGGCCAACAGGTCTAGGTTCTCATTGTTTAGAATGTCCGCAATTTCGGTAGCGTGGGCAATCATTGATCTGGCATTGATGAGCGAACCAGTTAGTGTCATAGTGCTTTTGGGTTTGGATATGGGTGGAGGTTTGGTTGAGGGGGTATTCTGGTTCATGTGATTCTTTATAGAAGTGCGAGCATAGGCAGAGTTTAGGGTATTTGTTTTGGTTGCCTGTGTTTGCATGGGCAGAGGGTCATTAGGTTGGGTAATGGTGGTGTGTCTAGTAGAGCTGTTAGTGTTGTCGTTTTGGTTCATAGATGCAGGGCAGTCTAGACCTAACTCTCATGTTTCTGTCCTTGGGGTGGGGGGCTTGTTCTGGTAGTAGCAAAGGCCATGATAGTGAGGAGACCAAGTGTAAGTAGGAGGGTCTGGGTCTTTTGATTTTTGCTCATGTTGGGCTGGTTAGTTGGTCACAGTGGACAGTTAGTTTGTCCTAGGGGGATTGGATTCAAAGGCAGTCAAATTTAGTTTCACAGTACGGGTAAATTTCATGAGACTTGGTAGGCAGCAGTTGTTTATGCTATCAGCAAGTTACAATTTTGGTAGAGCGGGTGGTGATCACTTATATGCTGTGCCTAGATTCAGTTACCACAATAAGGCAAGATGCTGTGTACTGACAATTGTATGCAGTTTCAGCAGATATGGAAGAAATCATTTTCGTGCTAAGTTTAAATACAGTTACCACAATAAGGCTAAGATGCTGTGTGCTGACAACTGGATGCAGGTTTAGCAGATATGGCAGAAATCACTTTCATGCTAAGCCTAAATTCAGTTACCACAATAAGGCTGAGATGCTATGTGCTGACAACTGGATGCAGCTTTAGCAGGTATGGCAAAATCACTTTCATGCTATGCCCAGATTCAGTACCACAACATAGGCTAGAATGCTATGTGCTATCAACTAGATGGAGTTTTATCAAGGGAAGACGTAAATCGCTTTCGTGCAATGCCTAAATTCAGTTTCCACAGTAGAAATAGTTTGCAGAAGTAATAGTATCAACATGATAGTAGCAGTGTGGATGTTGTAGTGTTATACCTAGGAGTGGTGCTGGTCTATGTGGGTAAGCCACCTGTTGGCATGGAGATCCAAGAGGAGGGAGAGGATGGGCCTGAAGCTATCAGTGTCTTTTCTTCTGATCTGATTGAAAGTGATTGTTGAGCCGTTCAGATCTTTAAATCCGCAGAAATCATGCAAAGGGAGGAGCAAAAACGCACCAGGAAATGAGCTCGGACTGAATTCTCATCCAATGAGAAAGAGGAAGAGGCAAGCAATGGTTAATGAGGACAATTGGGGAATTAAAAAGTACTGTGTAGGCCAATCCCATGAATGAACAAGAAAGGGAGGCCTTTATGGCCAACTGTCAATATAACTCACAAGCACCAGAGGATATAGACATGGAGGATGATATGTGCAGGCATATTGATCAGTCTTTTACATCTCATCTTAATCTTTCTATTGGACTCCCTACTTGCATAACTGATGTAATAAAAGAACCAGTTGGGGACACCTTTTGTGTGCTGGGAACCAATGACTTGATTCATAAGACATGTAATCTGTCAAAATCATTCTATGTGCTAGCTGTATTTTACTGTACAAAAACAAATCATTAAAATCGAGCACACTCTATCTCTTCTAGGTGAACATCCCTCTTTTAGTGTAATATCAATGAAAGACCTAGATTATATTGAATTCAAGGAGGATGGGGCCAACAAATTCCCTAGGGTTCATTTCTTTACGGCACATGTGGTTAATTATATCCTAAAGTTTGCTGCATTCTACCTGAGGTTAGGATATGAAATACGTTCACAAATTATGTCTACATCTTATACGAAAGGTAGATCTGGGAAAGTAATAAAAGAGCTGAGTAGCAGCAATTTTAAAGATATTCGTATCACTTGCTCTGAGAGCGGTAGACTGTTGAATGCAGCAGCCCTCATGCCAAGCTAAATGTTGATGTATAAAAATAACTGGCATTGACCACCACACATTCCACTGGCCAAGACTTTGGCACGTCCCTAACCAGGGGTTTAGCCTTTATAGCAATACAATGTCGAACTCTTATCTGCATAGTCATGTTTTCAACAATCGAGAAAGCTTAAAGATCTTTAGGTCCCACGAGGTAGTAATGATACCGAAAATGTTACAGAATAAGTTACTAGCCATTATTATAGGGGAAGAGTTCAATGATGCTGTAGAGGATACTCTGGTTAGCCAGCACATGGAAAACAATAGCCTAAAGCCACAGGGAAATAGGAAAGAAAGTGATTGGTAAATGGCAGGGTGTATGGGGATAGGCCAGGCGGTCTCACTTCGAGTTAGGTGACAAATCTTCACAACTAGATTACTTCTTTGTCTCACATAATGAGTATGACACCAAACGCTCAATCTATATGGAGAAATCCCCTTTAAGTGACCATGCCACCTTAGGCATGAATTTTAGATCTAATAAGTGGGAAAATCCGATAAGGCAGGAAAGTTAATGGGAAAAATAAATTATATTGGACTCTCAACAATGAGGCCTTTAATGGGCATGTTGCAGTCAGTCTCGATCAAGATAAGAGTTTCTCAACAAGCTTATCATTGGAAGGCATATATGAATGGATGTATTTCTTGGCCAAGTACTTTGCCCCAATTGGTTCACGTCAAGTTTCGAGAAAGATAAAAGTAGAATTTATGATGCTCTAATTGCCATGAAAAAGCAGAAACTCAGATGTGATATTAGAGCATTGAGCGGGAAAGGAGTTGAACACCTAAGTAATACTGAATCCAAAATCTGAAAACTAAAATTAAAAACTGGCTAAAAAGACAGTGACTGTCCATATTGAATGTTAATTAGCAGATTCGTATTAATACCTTACCTAAAAATGATAGTGAGAAATGTTGGTTCATAGTTAATAAACATAACTATCAGACCTTTTCGAGGCAATCATTTCATTGCAGCTTAGTAGCGCAACTAGACATGAACCTTGTACAGGTAAAACCCTTAAACATAGATATTTTGGAGGCGAATATTGAAATCTATATGAAAAAATGTAAGCATTCCAGAGCACCATGTCCCGATGGACTCTCAAAGGCTGTGATAAAAGCCCATGTGCAAGTATGGCTCCCAATCTCTACATATAAAACAAAGTTGTGTTTGTTTGTGGGTTTCTATTTGGTGTTCTTGGAGACAAAACTCCCCATGAACGGTGATGTCTGGTGTCATGAAATTTGCATGGAATATTCTTTATTTCATTGCTGAATGAATGCTACTATTTCTGGCTGGGTAGGTCATCCCGTTCCCGAGAAAATGTATCTTTTTGGTTTTTCGGCTTTGTTTTTCGTTATTATGTTTTATGGTGTTACACTGCCATCTACAGGTCAATTGTAGAAAGTGCTCATTATCGCGCATCGAAGATGAAACATGATCAATACCTGATTAATTTCTATCACAACATTTTATAAAGGACAGGTACTTCAACATCATGACATCAAATAGAATTTTGCTACAACTTGAAGATGACATAGTTGAATCAATTGATTTGAATCAGGTTCCATGTTTAACAAAAATACTTCTTCCTTCTGTATTCTCACCTTTCATTAATGCTTTAATCCCATGAATACATTTTTTACAGAAAAGCCACGACAAAAGAAAGCAGCATTTAATTCCACCAGAATCAAAACAAAACATTGAACACTTTTATCAACAATCTGAAGAAGGAAGATCTCAAGACCATGAAGCTGATGGAATTCAACATGCTTTGAGACATAACAATGAAAGTGCTGAAGAACCTGAAGCAAGTCTTACTAATCAGAGAATTCATGCTGCTAAAGAACAAAGCAACGAAACTGCTGAAGAAACTGAAACACGACTTGCTGTTAAGAGAATTAGTGCTGCTGAACAACAAAGGAATGAAACCGCTGACAAAGCTCATGCGAGACTTACCGATCAGAGATTTATAAATGGGAATTGAAATATCAGGGGCGAGACCGGGTAGTTAAGCTAGTATTACATAGCATATTTGACAATGTATTAATGGAATGAGTATTGCATGTTTTTTGGAATAAGTTCATTCTTTTGTCCATCCATAAAAAAGGGCACTAAAACTGAACCAGGGAATTATCTGCTGCTGGTGATTTTGGATGTCCCTAGCAAGCATTTAGCTTCCATTGTGCAGGACGAACTTTATAATTGGGCAGACTCTTACATGTACTACAGGCGGGTTTCAAGAAAAATTGCTCGGCCATCATAACATGCTCCTTCTTACATTGCCTTCAGAGACTATAGTTTAACTTTTCATAAGGTTGATAGACAGTGCCTCTGGAATAGGCTTATCAAATAGGGAATTTTGCGGCCTATTAAAATGGATACATTTGTTTTACATGAATACCTCTTTTCAAGTTCACTTGGATAGTTCAGGGAGGCTTTCTAAACCTATTTCTACTAACAAAGGCTTGAAGCAGGGGTGCATTCTCACACTCCTGATTTTTAACTTGTATATAGTGCATATGCCCCATGTGCTGAAACACATACACAAATTTCCACCTAAAGTAATTGGTATGCATTTCCAATGGATGGGGCATGCTGGAGACATTATCATTACGGATCACACCTGTGTGGATGGAATGTCTGCTAAGTGCCACCATTGCATACTCTGAGGAAACGTTGCTGTCGATAAATCTGAGGAAACACTGCACATGTTGTTTAGCAAGGGCTGGGTGGAAATAGCTGAGAAGTGCATAATGCAAGGAACAGAATTTGAAAATGCTAGCCTGTTTGTTTATTTGGGAGCAATCAAAGCGAATAAACAACCTGATCTGAAAGATCCAGAATTGAGGCAAACTACATTTTTAAATATAGCAGGTAAGATTAAGGATTTTCTAGATCGCCATGGCGGATATAGCCACAGGGAGTTTTAATAATATAGAAGCAGAGTTTAACAACCTCACTATTATATGGTACATCAAGTACTACCCTAACTCATTTCGGTTGATTAGAGCATGTGGAGGGGTCCTTTTGGCACAAGATATTTTGGTTGCCAATCTGTAACAGCATACAGTCTATAAGGCTGGAGTTTGGCATTACTGCTCTTAGCACGATGGGCAAATTAAAATGACTGCTTTTCTTATTAAAAATTATCCTGTTTGGCCGCAACTGACTGCACAGGTTTGCAGAAGATAGTTACAAGCATGTTGGTGGGCTTCTCTTCCGATAACTCTAAACTGGATTACATCACTGCTAACATTACCGCACTGAACTCCAAGTCGGAGAAACCTAAGATCGCATCACAGAGGCTGAAACGAGGGTAGGCGTGGTCGAAGACGAGGTGACTACTAGGAAGGTGGCATTTGACTCTTTCACTGCTACAATTAAGGTCACTCAGAAGAAGTGTGATGATCACGCAGAAACAATGAGCGAATACTGGGGATTCCAGAAGGCCCTATTGGGAGTAGTATGGAGAAATTTGTTGAGACCTCCCTGTGAAAAATACTGGACCGACCCTCTCTCTTCCCACTTTCTGGTTGAGTGGCCCCATAGATCTTTGATGGCTCCTCCTGAACCAGGGGTTCCAGCTTGACCAATCATAGCTTATCTCCTCAATTACAGGGACAGAGACGCTATAATGCAAGCAGCTTGAGAGAAAGGTCAGCTGTACCTGAGAACAAACAGAACTTTCATCTACCCTGATTTCTGTGCTGTGGTCCAGCAAGAACGAATAACCTTCTTGAGCATGAAAAACCTTCTTTGGCACAGACCCATCCCATAGTCAATGCTATACCCAGAGATATTTGGCTTCATCTATCAAAATAAGGCATATTTTTTCACTTTACCAAGGGAAGCAACAGCCTTTATTGAGAATAATATTCCTTGCCCCACAATGAGAGACTGTTCATCGCTGCAGACAAACCCTGGTCCTTCAACTTTATACTAAATACATAACTAGTTTACTTATGGTTGGCTTATCTTTCACTGTGTTGGCATCTATGCAGTGACTGCTGCTGCTCACAGCTTCCCCAAGCTAAATTGCTCCTGTTCTGGTTTTGTTGGGTGGCTGTTTGCACTGCACATTGTGGTGTGATGAGGGTGGCAGAGGGGTGGGGATTGGAGATTTGGGGGGAAACTATAGTCGGTTAAGGTACGCATGGAACAGGTGGTGGAGTATGCGCTGGAGTATGTGTTTACATCATCATAATATGCAGAGGCCTAGTTGGGACGTATTAATGATGCACTACACAATATTGTACTCAAATGATGGGTGAGCTGACATGTATGAGCTGGAATATCAGGGGAATGGGAAATCCTGTTAGGATGTGCAGATTGCTAGCATATATTGAATGCCACAAGGTACAGATTTAGATTCTGAGGAAAACCCCTGCAATGGATAACATTGCATCACAATTTTCCCGCTCATTAAGAGCCCACGCATATTACAACTCTTACTCTACAAGGGGAGTTCTCATCCTGATTTACCACACTAATTAAGTCTCTGGTGTACCCCCATGTGTGGTATTTGGCTATTTATGGCAGGATTGAGGCTGTGGAAGTTTTTCTACTAAAATCCTATGGTCTTTATATACACAGTCCACAATTCTACAGAGATATTATTGATATAGGCCACTCATTTCCACAGGTACCTATCATATGGGGTGGAGATATCAATATGATTTTAGATACCTCACTAGACCATATGGGAACCAATCCGAGAAGCCTAACTCGAGCAGCCAAGGTGCTGATAGATGGCATATACACTTTAGGAGTGATTGATGTGTGGTCGGCACAACACCCGAGTAGGCGAGAATACACATGCTCTTCTAGATTTGACTTATGGTTTTTCTCACCAGTACTGATGGGTATGGTTGCCAATAAAGCAATACTTTCCAGGACGTACTCTAACTACTCACCAATTTTTGTACAGTTGGACTTCCAGAAGACCATGCTCATTACCGCCCCTGGAGATATAAGTTGATTCCACTTCATGACACTGTGTACTACTCTGGCCTGTTTGATAGCATTAATACATGTTTTGATACCAATAATGGTATGGTAGACAGAGTTGTGACACCATGGGAGGCATTTTAGGTTTACATAAGAGGAATCGTTATGTCAATGGAATTCAGAGTCCTGAAGGTTATCCGTAAAAAGATAAGCGAAAGTGAGAAGGCGCTTCAGAAACTTGACTCAGAATGTGCGTTTAACCCACACAGGCTAAGATTCAACAATTTAACATTGCATTGGATACATTGCAGGAGCCAGCGGATAGGGAATTAAAATGTTTAGCTACCCCGCCGATAGTTCACCAATATGGGGAAGGGGAGAGACCTGGGAGGACCCTGGCATGCCTGATTCAGCAAAACAAGGGAACTTCGGTTATCCCATATATATTAATAAAGGGAGAGTCACAAGTTTGTGCTAATACAGATATTAATTATGCATTTCATTCTTTTTACAACTCCCATTATGGGCAGCAGGACACAAGTACCATCGAGCAGATTCATGAGTTCTTAGATGGCTCAGTTGGACTTGCCAATAAGAGTAGAAGACATTTGCAAGGCCATCCATAGCCTTCCTTCTAGTAAGGGCCCTGGATCAGATGGCCTTACGCAGAATTTCATAACCATCATAAAACTCTCCTCAGTAAGAATCTGCTGCAAGTGTGGGAGGAGGTTATGTTGAGTGGTATACAAGAGATATGAGAGACACAATCATTATATTGCTCTTGAAACCAGGGAAGCCTGTTGATGAATGTGGGTCCTACAGACTATTATCGTTGAAATATCTGTGCCAAAGAATTAGTGAATAGGCTTATTCTGCTTATGGAGCCTTTTGTGTATCCAGACCAATCTAGTTTCATATCAAATCGTGCAGGTCCACTAGTTTCAGTTTACATAGAGTGTTTACAGTTCTGGCCCATATAGATCCCACCACACAGGCAATTTTGGCCACCTTGGATGTCCAGAAGGCCTTTGATAACGTATCCCGGACATACATGCATAGAGTGCTGGCACATTGTGGATTTGGGTCACAATTTATCTCATATATATGTCTGTTATATTCTGACGCCACAAAATTAAAAAGATGGCTGAGATTTCCAATAACAATAGTGGGCAAGATCTCTTTACTTTACTGAAAATGATAGTACTCCCAAAACTTTTATATTACTTTCAGAACATACCTTTATGGCCCGGAAATGTGTTCTTTAAAGGAGCTTGATGAATTAGTATATAAATTAATGTGGCATTCAGGGGCAGTTTGCATGAAATGGTCGATGTTTATGTAACGATATGACGGGGGGGTGACTTACAGCCCCAAATGTTTGTTTATATTACATAGCAAGCACATGTTGTATCTTATTGGCTCAAACTGGATATTACTGCTCAACATGTGCAAATGAAAAGACGCATATTGAACCCAATTTATATTAGAACCTTACCATGGTCCCGTTATGTGCCAGTACATGTCCGTTTGACCCAGTAAGGGTGACGACTCTGGCTTGGAAGAAGCTATTTCAATTTTGGAAGGTAACAACATTGTACTGTAAGGATATGCCCATGTGGCGATGTCCTTCTCTTACGCCTTACTTTAGATGCACACCTTTCTAAGACCTGGTCCCAACTGCAATACATGACGTGTATGTAGAAGGGTGCTTTATTACCATTCCAAAAGCCATACCAGATGTGCGTCACAGCCCTTTAGGACTATTGCAGTACTTTGTTTGGGTGCAGCTTTTCAATCCGCATGGTCGAACTTCCAAATGGAGCCGCCAAACCACCCATGTCTCTCATAAATCTTCATGGACTTTGGTGGCTCATACTTGGTTTCATTGCTGTATAAATCAATATTGAGAGAAGGCCTATTTGTCATCCCTAAGGCTGCGTGAAGTGGGCTACAGATTTAGGGATAGAGATTTCCGAAGATATTTCGTGTAGAATGCATCATCTGTCCCTTAAATCTCGATACCGTCTTATGCTGTACAAAATATTGAAAAGATGGCACTATAACCCTTCCAGATTGCGTTTATTCAGACATTATTGTAAGGGCATATGCCCGGGATATAGGTCTGAGGAAGCAACATACATGATAAGGTCCTGTCCGGCACTGTCTCAGTTTTGGAATGGCGTGTGTGATAGTCTGGGGAAATTAGATGGTTGTTTCTTACAGACTTTGCTGGCTAGATGTTTGTTTGGTTTGTATGATAGCCCAGATGCTTGAAGCGGAAGATGTTAAATCTGGGATTCCTACTGGCAAAATGATGGATCCTATTGCGTCGGACACACCAGCGGGCTCATACTATAGAGCATTGGACAAAGGATGTCGTTTTGGTCTAACAATATGGAGGAAATGTGGATCTCTGTCACCAGTAACTAACCGGCCCACTAACATCAGGTTCAAATATAATAAGTACCTAATTATTGATACTCCTTTGACTGAATAGTTTAACCCTGAACTACAGTTGTATTCCGTCACCTTGAGACTGTATGTCACAATGTATTGTGTACACACTGGTTAAGATTGTGAGAAAAATGTTTGATGACTTCTATTCAAGGGATTCTTCCCAGACCCACAGCAACAATAGAACAAGCTCAGTGCTGTATTCCTTGTAGAATTCTGCACCCAGGCCGTCTAACCCTGGAGCTTTATTAGAAGTTAAATCTTTAATCGCCTCAGAGCTCTCATCTGCAGTGATAGGTTGGTCCAGTGTCAGGCGGGTCTCCTCTTGGAGTTTCGGCATCGACAATGCCGCAAGGTATGCCCCTATCTCAGTAGCCGACTTAGTGTCTCTATTTTTGTACAATTGTTCGTAGAACCCAGCGAACTCAGCATTAATTTCGCTCTCGTTACCCAAAACGGCACCGTTGGGTTTCTGTATGCTGGTAATTTGATTAGTGTGCCTGTCCTGTTTGAGTAGATTAGAGAGTGTCCTACCCGCCTTGTTGCCCTCGCCATATCTTCGGGCTCGGATTGGTGCGGCAATGAACTGCACTTACCTGGAGGCTAGTTAGTTAAATTCTTGGAGATGTTGTTGTATGTCAGCTAACAAGGCTTTGTCATGGGTACGAGCATAATTGTCCTCCAGAACTTTCAGTTTGCCTTCAGTCAGGGCTAGTTCAGCCCGCACTCCCTTAAGAAGACCCACAGATTTGGAAAGTAGCGTACCCCTGACCCAAACCTTGAAGGATTCCCACACAGTGGAGCATTTATCAACGGAGTCGATGTTGATCTCGAGGAACTCAGAAATCTCAGTGTGCAGTGCCTCCACCACCCCGGGGTCCCTAAGCAAGCCCCCGGGCATCCTCCATCTCCTGGAGGGTCTAGGGCAGTTATGACAAGTGACCTCCAGTGTTATAGGGGCATGGTCAGACATCGTGCGAGCCAGTATTTCACATGCCTGTGTTCCTGCGATCAAGGAGGGGGAGACAAACCAGTAGTCGATTCTGGGCTCGGAATCATGCACCGATGAATAGTACGTGTATCCCCTCGTAGTCGGGTGGAGGACACGTCAGGCATCCTCTAGGGAAAGCTGCGAAAGGATACTTTGCATAGTGAGGGCAGCCCTGGTTGGCGCTCTAATAATCGTGCTGGATCTATCCAGTCCCGGGTTCATAGCAATATTAAAATCCCCTCCCCAGATTATGTTAGGAATATCTATTGGAGAGATCTGTTGGTATACATCCGTATAAAAGGCAGGGTCATCAATGTTCGGCCCGTATGTGTTGACCAACAATATCTGCTGACCAGCGATCATGCCCCAGACCAGAATATACCTACCCTGAGGGTCCAGTTTATGGCCTTCGAGTCAGAGCCCAAGATTCGGGTGTATGAGCGTAGCGACCCCCCTGGATTGGGATGAGTAGTTGGTACAGAACCTGGACTTGCCCCAGCCAGACAACAGTAAATCATTATCAGAACCAACAGTATGGGTTTCCTGCAGCATAATAATCTGAGCCCCATGCCTGACCATGTAGTTTCCTAACTTCTTGGCCTTCAAATGATTATTTAGACCCCTCACATTCCATGAAACAAGTTTAACCCTCAAAGCGTGAGCAGAACCTTGCAAAACGATTGTGAGGATAATAACCCAAGACCCTCAGACGTCAAGTCAGGCATAATGGACCATGCTAGTGCTCTCCAGACCACTTGTTTCAACCGTAACTTATAACCATTTTCCAAAAAAACTTTCCAGAGACAAAGACCCATGCAGCTGGGTAACCATCCAACCACATACCATGGGGTTCGAAGAAAACAGTCCCCAACTTTCCCCATTCCACCCCGCCCACCACCCTCACCGTCTACCCCAACTCGACAGTGACCAATCTCAAACTTGTGGAATACTCCCGGGGTAGCCATGTTGCCTCACACGACCGCCATCCCCGGCCACCAGCGCCACCTCACACAGCAGATGGCTGACTGTTGTCTCCCATCACAAGGGCCAAAAAGCCACTGAATGCCAAATCATGAAAATATGTGATTCCTAGTCCGCCGGCCGGGGTCTATTGTTCGGGGTAGGTCGCTCCCCCCTCGGAGGGAGGGGTATAGAAGATTCGATGTAGGATAGTGCTTCAGATGGGTTCTCAAAAAAGTGCGACCTTCCAGTATGTTGGATTCTCATTTTGGCTGGGAACATCAAGGCGTACTTGATCTGCCGTTCTCTAAGGAGTCTCTTTACTGGTTCATATGACCGTCTGCTAGCCTGGACAGAGGCGGAAAAGTCAGGATAGATATGTATACGGTTTCCCTCGTAATGCAATGTGCCGGCCTCTCTAGCCAAACGGAGGATTGTGTCCCTGTCTCTGTAGTTCGGCAGACGAGCAATTATGGTTCGTGGTGGTGCCCCCGGCTTGGGCGCAGGGGCAAGGGTACGGTGCGCCCTCTCAACAAGGAAGTGTTCTGACAGTGCCTCAGGCCCAAATAAGGATTTAAACAGTTCTTCCATGTGTTTCTCCATCTGGCCCTTGCCGAAGGATTCGGGCACACCTACAACGCGGACATTGTTTCTTCAGGACCTGGATTCTAGGTCCTCACACTTGCTCTGGAGCTTGCTCATCGTGTCTTTAATATAAGATATATCACGGCTGTGGTGCCCAATAGTATCCTCATTAGCACTTATCCTGCCTTCAGCCTCGGTGACCCGAGCACTCTCCTTATCGATCCTGGCCTTCAGTGAGCCTATGGTGGCTACTATCTCGTCCAGTTTAGTATTCACAGCCAAAAATCCGTTCTGAACTAGCGTGGCCAGTTTATCCTCCCTGTCCAACACATCCCTTTCGATCTGTTCTTCCTCATCTGGCTGCGTGCAAGTTGCCACAGTTTGGATAGTCGTATTGGTATATGTGTCCATGGGGCCCTTCTTCTTGCCCCCAGGGGTCTTGGTGGCTCTGTTTGACTTACCAGACTCCCCCATTGTTGTGTCTTCACTGTACGTGTATTGGACCTGGCAACGGATCTCAGTAGGGTCGTGGCCCACCCCACAGGGAGCAGACTCAGTGTCCCAAATGAAAAGAGAGGAGCGTGGGCCCAGCGGTCCGCGTATGTCGTGTAGCCGGTTCCCAGCTGTGCAGACAAGCGGAGGGGCTCGGAGGGGCAGGTGGTGCAGCAGGGGGGCCCACGACCGAAGGGGGGATTAAGAGCCCAGGGAGTTATGGACCCAGCGGCGCCGGCGGGGTTCCGCACCCGGCAACAGCTTACTTCGCCGGATTGGCAGCGTCAGGATCAAGCACCAGCGAGAGTCGGATAATGCCAGAATCAGGAGAGGTGGTCCAGCAGATAGCGTCGGGTCAAAGCCAGGACTGGGGAAGGGTAGGCAATCCAGCACCGCGGCGAGTCTCCAGAGCGTCCTCACAGAAGGATACGGAATCCGGCGCCAAGGAGAAGGCCCCGCCCAGCAGCGGCCCGCAGAGCCCTGCAGCCTCGACTTTCGAGTAAGTTCACCTGGAACCAGGATTCGGCTCGGAAGCGCTGCTCGCGCCGGCGGAACTCTGCGGGGGCAGAGCTCGTAAACGCAGCACCGCCGTGGGCTCAAATTTTCACAGATGTCGCCCGAGCCCGGCCGCAACCGGTACACCAATCTACAGCGATTCAGCCAGCCCAAGGACGGATTTATCAGCGCAGGATGTGAAGGCGGCGCGGGAGCTTCGGGTCTAAGCGGCCATCTTCTTCAGTGCGCAACAGCGCCCCCCCAAATAAATAATACATTTTTAAAAAATGATTGTATTTGAAGACAAATCCTTAAACCATCTTTTAATAGAAATATCAGAGGCAACTTAATGTTCGGTGACTAAGAATTGTTACTGTTGACAGCTCACCCACACTGCGCCAGACTCACAAGCAATTAAGGCGTGGACACAGAGCTGTGCATTTACGTGTCTTTATTTTACACGTTCTGAACCTAAACTGAAACCCCGGAAACTGGCCTACCTCCCTATTTAACCCACCCACCCCACCCCCCCGTGCCTTCTGGCTTCCGTCCACTCGCGTGATGTCTCACATGAGATGCTACAACCTCCCCCCTTTTTAACCATGCACATGACTTCATTCCATTTCTTTCTTTTGTGCGAGTCCTAGCCCTTTAAGGTCAAGCAAGAGGGACGTCTACTTCGTGCACTGGACTGGAGTGTTCAGGGGGTTCCAAAACTCACCCTCAGATTCCTCTCCATTCCCATTATACTGTTCCTCTCAGTCTTGGGCTGTGACTTTTTCACACCACATCTCACCAGCCGTCCTTTCAGGGAACCTGCGGAAATGGGAGGAGTTTCTTGTTGTCTGCCTCTGGCCATCCTAAGCAGTCACCATTTACCCCTTTACATGCGTGACAATTAATGGAATACTGCTGAATGCTGCACTGTGTTAATGGGTGCAAGGTTGTCTCACAACCACAAAGTCACCTGCTTGAATGTCACCCTCCTGCCCCCTTCGTCGGGTATCTGCATAAAGCTTCATCTTTTATTTGGCCTGAGCATCTCGCTCTCTCTTTTCACTGTCATTCACATACCTTTCTTCAGGCAACGTGATGTGGGGCAGGCACATTCGAATGTTTTGTCCAAACAGGACCTCCGACTGTGTTTTTCCTCTGGTGCTGTGAGGGGGTGTCGCAATAATCTCTCAGGAGCTGATATAGTATTTTCTTCACTGACTGCCTGGTTAAATGAGAAATCTGGATAGATCTATTGCCATTGCTCATGAACCTTTCAACTCTTCCATTGGCTTGAGGCCACAACAGCGTGATCTTCCTATGCTTAAAACCCATATATTCATCAAAAATCTTAATGTCCTGTCCCTTGAATGGAGGACCATTGTCCGACTTTACTACTCGGGACACTCCATAGGCTGTAAACATTCTGTCCAGCGCTGGGATGGTACGATGTGCCACTGTGGATGACACTATCTGTATGGCCGGGTACCTGGAATGTCCGTCCATTGCCACCAGCATGTGTTCACCTCCTACCATTGGTCTGAAGCAGTCAATGGCTACTACGTACCAGGCAGCTCTGTCATCTGGAGGGGTTCAGGATAAGTGTGTGGGTTTAGGATGCCACAGGTGCGACAGTCTTTTAGCAATGCTTCCACTTGGCCATCCATCTGCAGAAACCATATCTTGTAGTGCAGGATCCTCTTTGTGAACACAATGACCCTGTGACCCTCATGTGCCACCTCTAGTATTTTCCTTCTCATAATTTGAGGTATCACAATGCATGTTCCTTTTAGAAGTATTCCTTCCTCCTCCCATGTTAGTTTGTTCCTTACCCGAAGCACCCTCAGGCTCTCACTCTGTGTTTCCTGACAACTGTCCTCGCCCCTTCTTTTTGCATGCTTCCACCTCCCGGATTGCATGCAGCGTAGGATGAGTTGTGTGGCTGGGTCGCTTTCCGATTCCTGAGTTATCTGCATGATATCAACCTCTTCTGGTGTGGCCTCCTTGACAACATAATGTATGTATTGATCCGCAATGGATGCACTTGCGTCTGCTGTTGGGAAAGGGTGGCGGGATAAGAAATCTGCTGGATTGTCTTCCTTCCCTGGTCAGTGTATTATGCAGAATTGATAGTCCTGCAGGCAGAGCCCCCACCTGGCGATTCGAGGCGACATCTTGGCCTGTGGATTCCCAAATATGAAAAGAAGCGCTTGATGGTCTGTCACTACTGTAAATGGCTTCCCATATAGCAATAAATGAAAATGCCCATAGGTCCACACCACAGTAAGTCCCTCCTTTTCAGCCTGTGAATAAGCCTTACCGTAGGCGACAGACTCCTGCTGGTGTACGACACTATGTGCCTTTTGTCAGGTGCCTCCGTGTGAACTTGGGCTAAAATGGCTCATAGTCCCCCCGGACTGGCATCCACCGTGAGTTCCGTCTCTCTTGCTGGATTAATATACACCATGTTGACTGCAGATGAGATGTGTCGACGAATGGTTTTCAAATGCATTCTGACACTCCTCCGACCAATCGAATGCCACTTCCTTCTTAGTGCGCATTCATAGGGGTTCACTCACTGATATAAAGTTTTGTATATAGCTTGTGCAGTAGCTGGCGAGGCCCAGAAAAGAGCGGAAATTGAATACATGTGTAGTGGGCTTGGTGATTGTGAGTGCAGCTACTTTCTCCAGATCTGGCGACATTACTTTTGCTGAAAATACATGCCCGAAAAACTGCAAGTGCCCCTTCCAAAACTCGCACTTCTCCTTGTTCAGGGTGAGATTTGCAGCCTCCAATGCCATGAACACCCTTGACAGAGTATTATCATGTTGTTCTTGATCCTTACCAAACACCAACATATCATCACTGTAATTCAAGCAATTTGGTATGTGCTTAATAACATTGTGATTTTCTGTTTGGAATATTTCAGCAGCCAAAGACCCACCAAAACGTAATCTCTTATATCTAAAGAGTACTAGGTGGGTGATAAACATGCTCATGTATCTTGATTCTTTGCTTAATTCCAACTGATGATACCCCTTGTTGAGGTCTAATTTGGAGAATATTTGTGCCTCATTTAACAAATGTATCATGTATGTTATTCTTGGGGGCTGATGTGTCTCTCTCTCTCTCTCTCTCTCTCTCTCTCTCTCTCTCTCTCTCTCTCTCTAATGATGTCTTGTTCTAGTAAGTGATGCAGTTCTACCACCGCCTGTTTATGAATGTTTATTGGGATGCCCCTATAATGCTGTGCCATGGGGTGCACCTCAGGGTGGATGTGTAGACTGATTTTCTGGTCTTTTCATTTTCCAAACCCTTTCAACAATTTGGGGAATAGTTGTTCCATATTGCCCGGTGCTTAAATGTATTTGTGGACCATGAGCCAATATAGTAAGTGGATGAGCCCCATATCCAGGGCATCCCTGAAACTGAGGATGCACTCGCTTTCAGCAGTGACTTCTTATACATGTATAGGTAGTGTCTTAGTCAGGCTTCTCTACATGCATTCGGCCATGAAGTACCCCTTACATGGTAGTGGCTTTCTGGACACATATGGATAAATGTTTTCTTCTGCTGGTTTCAACTTCGGGGCCTTTTGGATCCTCCCATACACCTCTTCGCTGATAACATTCACAGTAGCTCCCATGTCTTCAAGAAACTCCTCCAATATAGCTTGTATCTGGAGGAGAAGTATGTTTCTTTGCCATGGGGTTTCCCAGAGCATATAGATATCCTTTATTTTTCCTGGCTAGTTTGTCTGGCTTTCTGTCTTCTCCGGATCTCTTCAGCCGATGAACAACTGGATCTGCAGTCTGAGGTCATCCAAGTATGCCATGCAGAAGTCCTCCATCCCATTCAGAACCTGATTAACCATCCTTTGGAATGTAGCAGGTGCATTCTTTAGTCCAAAAGGCATAACTTTAAACTGGTATAGGCCAACTGGGGTGGAGAATGCAGTTTTCTCCTTGGCATAGACAGTCAGGGCTATTTTCCAATAGCCTGATGTGAGATCAAATGTGCTGAGGAACTTGGCTGAACCAAGTCTATCCACCAGCTCATCTGTCCTTGGCAAAGGATGGGCATCAGTCTTAGTGACTGCATTTAGGACTCTATAGTCCACACAGAATCTCAACTCCTTGGATCCTGCCAGAGGTACTAACACAACTGGGCTAGACCATGGACTAGTAGAGGGCTCTATTACCCCGAGATCAAGCATCTTGTTGACCTCTCCTTTAATGTGGGTTCTTACATTCTCCGACATCCTGTAACCCCTGCTTTTGACAGGTAAACAGTCAGCAGTATTGATATCATGCTGGCCTCAAGGGGTCAATCCTGGTGCTAGAGAAAACAGAAGGTCAATTTGATTTAACAAAACTTTGCACTCTTCCTGTTGCTCAGGTGTCAGATTATAACAGAGATTAACTCCTTCTACTTTCTCATGTAAAGGTTTGCCTCTGAGGAGGTCAGGTCGAGGATTACTCTCCTCCTCCTCTTGAGCGGAAGCTAGAAGCAAAGCTCCCAGTTCTGGTCTCGAGACATAAGCTTTTAGACGGTTGGTGTGAAAGACTCTAGGAGCCTCCTTAGGATTGCCTAAGGTCCACCAGATAGTTCACCTCTCCAAGTTTTCCCACAATCTTGAAGGGTCCCATCCATTTGTCCTGCAAGGCCCTCTGCCTTGTTGGTACCATAACAAGAACTAGCTGGTCTTGATCAAACTCAACCATGTTGGCCTTCTGGTCATGCCAATACTTCACCAGAGCCTGACCTGCTTTCAAGTTATCACTTGCTTTAGCCATCATGTGTGACATTCTCCTCCGGAGTCCTATCACATAGTTAGTAACTCTGACTGGCATGGGGAAGGAACACTCTCCAACCCCTCCTTCATCAGGGCCAATGGACCTCTGACAGGATGGCCATAGAAAAGTTGAAAGGGACTGTAACCCACTCCTTCCTGAGGGACTTCTCTATATGCAAAGAGAAGGCATGGCAGTCGGAGATCCAACTTTTTCTTAAGGGGGTTCTCTAAAGCTCCGATCATGCTCTTCATGATTCTGTTAAACCTTTTTACCAACCCATTTGTCTGAGGGTGGCATGCTGTTGAGAACTTGCATGTAACTCCACAGTGTTTCCACATGGCCTTCATGTAGTGGGACATAAAATTAGACCCTCTGTCGGATATTACCTCCTTAGGAAACCCAACCCTGGTAAAAATACCAAGGAGGGCCTTAGCCACAGCCTGAGCTGTAACAGTCCCCATAGGAATTGCTTCAGGGTATCTAGTAGCATGGTCCACTACAACAAGTATAAACCTGTTGCCTAAAGATGTTGGAGGGTCAAGAGGACCAACAATGTCGATCCCTACCCTTTCAAATGGTACTCCCACCACAGGGAGAGGCACTAAAGGTGTGGCAACTCTTGCAATACTTATCTACCTCAGCCCCCATTTTAGGCCAATAAAAGTAGAGAGAGAGCCTTTCCTTGGTCTTCTTGAAACTCAAGTGACCAGCCAAAGGTATCTCACGGGCTAGTTGCCAGAATTGGAGTCTGTTTTCTTGGGGCACTACAAGTCTCTTGTAGTCTCCAGGGATTGACTCTGTTGGTTCACTATAGAAGAGGCCATCTTTCCAGTGTAACCTATACTTCCCAAGCTCTTGCCCTTCAAGCTGAGAAGCTGCCTGGTGGCGAAGACCTTCGAGTTGGACATTCTCTTTGTCCCCTACTGAAGTCTGCCCTGTTGGGGCCACCTTCTGCCAGTAAAGACTGCAGCTCAGGATGGTCCACAGGGTCAAGATCTCCAATGAGTTCCTGGCCTTCTACTAGATTTGAGTCCTCAGGCTCTAGTTCAACCACACAGGGTTGTGCCTCACTCTCAGCCTCAGCTGGAGGAGGAATCACATGTATGATTTTTGACAACATAGGAGATTTCCTGGTTGGAAGCACTGGCGTGCATTCTGCTGGTTTCTTTTTTGAAGTCTTGGGTTTCCCCTTTGCTTCTGGTTGCTTCGAAATAGCAGTTAGTTACTCCAGTGGAGTAGGATTGATTTCTTTTTCTATCATCTCCTCAGGAGAGCCCCTCAAGGTCCTCTCCCTTGCAGGTCTGGTGAGCTCCTGCAATCTTTCCCTGGGAGGTCTGGGAGTACCTGACACCACTCCCAGTTCTTTAAGGTCATTCCCTAAAAGAACCCTTCCAGGCACTTCAGATTGCACACTAACAGGTATCCTCACAGTAATTTCCTTGCACCGGATGAGAGCTGGTAATTGGGGAAGCATCTGCACAGGCCCTCCAGCTAACTTGGTGAGGCGTTTTGGTACTCCAGTGTATTTATACGGCAAATTGCTGTTGTTTTGGGATTAGAATAGCGATTGATACTGGATTTTCTATATTTTCTAGACTGTAGGCTAAGATGGCCAGGATTCCATTTTTAACTGAAGAAAGGTAACAGGGTTTGCTCTGATTGCCAGCACAGCCAATTGCTGAGCAAGCACAGTCACCACGTGGACCTTATTGTGCAACCAAGAATAAGTAAGCATACACTTTACATAGTTTACTTAAAAGGTCTCTCATGCCCTTTTTCTCTTTTGGGAACATAGACCCTAATTCTCTAACGTATAACAGAAATGCTTCTGAAAACAATGGTCAGTGTTCATCTAGCACTGCATAGGTACATGTCATTCAGGGCCTGAGTGAAGGCTTGTACAATGGTCATTGTATATCTAGCACTTCATCGGTATATGTCATTTAAGGCTTGAATGATGGTTTACACTGCGCTGATTTTAACTTGAGTTAGATCAATTAATTATTAACATGAGAGTGTCCATTAACAACTATTGCCTGCAAAACCATGTTTAGGATCATGTTACAGCCATAACTGGAATCCTTTTCTTAATACCTATGTTACCTGCCCATTTTTTAGGCGCCGTATCTGTAAACAGAATAGACCAATACCCCAGAATTTCCTGCAGATTCAACATCATATGACAAATACATTACAGTGCCTTCACTCGACGATTATAAGGTACACTTATTTCGCCTTTGTTTCAGCCACAATAAATCACTTAGTCTTATTTGGCAACACACTAACCTCCAAACACTTATCAGTGGATCACTTCAACAGGGAGGATTGAATTGCATGATGGTTACAATGGTTTTTTGTGGTTGTTTTGTGGCTCTTTACTGACACTTCGATCTGAAAATAAGTCTCCTTGAAAGATCTGAAACCTCTTTTTGAATGTTCTCACATAAGGACCGGCCTTAATTATTGAAACTAAACCATTCCACCAATGTTTGTGATTAATGCCTGGCCTTGAATTCATTGTTCTTGAACATGAAACTGATGTCTAAACTATTTTGCAATAGCTTGACATATTCTTTGTTTATTTCTGCTATTTTACAGTTCATACCTATTTGGCTCAAGAAGAAGGGACATTGATCCCGAAACGCGGCAGCCTTTCCATTTCTGAACTGTCTACACACATGATTGTTACTAATTTGGATAACATTTGACATTGTATTTTGATTTGTTTTCTGCATCACCTTTACCCTATGATAATACAATGTGTTTGTATGGATTAAACCATCATGCTTTATTGCATATATCATTGTTTGTCTTTATATCTACCTTACCAAAAGAGTACCAATTAGTAAACTTTAGAAAGAAGAAAATTGTATTTATCCATCATTTGATGGAATATTGATAGCGTGCAGGGGACGGGAGGGCTCCTACCTATGGATCTTCTTTCTTTTCTCTATGTGAATGTAACAGTGATCCTGTGCCAGGGTCACGTTTCCTCCCCCGCACCTTAAAACAATATACAATACTTTTACATACCACACGAAGATCACATAAGATTAGGTGAGTGCTTCTACAATCCCCCTCACAGTACTTGAGACCACTCCCAGTACTTTAAGGGCATTCCCTAAAAGAACCCTTCCAGGCACTTCAGATTGCACAATAACAGGTATCCTGACAGTCATTTCCTTGCACTGGATGAGAGTTGGTAATTCGGGAAGCATCTGCACAGGCCCTCCAGCTAACTTGGTGAGGCGTTTGGGTGCCCTAGCAACATCCTCCACCTTGAAAAAAGATTCATCCACACAGTTATGCTGGCCCCAGTGTCTCTAATGGCAGGGGTCTCCTGACCATTTACTAGGATACTGTCTTTGTATTACTCTTTAGTATTAGGAGGGATAGAATTATACACATCTAAATTCTGTTGTTTCCACAACTATAGGGATACTAGAGATACACTAGCTGAGACTCTGATGGGGTCTTCAGATAGTAGTTGAAAGTTTCCACTGGCCATATGTACTTCCTCCTCTGGAGCGAAGGCTAAGGAGACAGTGTGGACCCCTGAAGGTTTACCCTTACATCTGGGATCCCCTTTCACATGATCAGTAGACCCTCAAACATAACATTTCCCAAATGTCTTTATGAATGGTGGCTTGTTCTGACCTCCTTCTGGTCTGCGACCAGAAGGTACACTAGCCTGATTAGGTTTCCCCTGGGGCTTACCCTTAGAATTTTGTTTGGGGGCCTCTTTGGAATTGGAATTATTTGAATTCTATTTGTTGTCTTTCTTAGGCTGTTTTCCCTCATCCTTTTTCTGAGTGACCCCTGAATCCTTGTGAGTACCCCTGTTGGCAACCCACAAGTCAGCAGCCTTAGCCAGTTTCTTAGAATCTAGTTCTTTTGAATCAGCCAAGTGCTGTCTGAGCTCAGGAGAGCAGGCATCATATATACACTCCAACATTACAAGATGTCTCATTCCTTCATACGTGTTAACTCTGTAACCCTTAATCCATCCCTCTAAGTTCTTCAAACACTCATTCACCCAAGTAGCCCAAGGGGTACTATCATGCTTCTTGAGGGTCCTAAACCTCTTAAGGTACTGGGAAGGAGTCTTCCCAAATCTAGCTATTAAATCTAGCTTTACACATTCATAATCCATCCTATCCACCTCCCCCAACTCCATTACCACATCAGATGCAACAGGGGGGAGCCTAGACAATAACCAGGGGATCAACTGATTCCCTGTGATATCCTGGAGCCCATGATTGTATTCAAACATAGCTAACCAATCCAATACATCCAACTTAGGTTCATACATACCCACAATCTCTTTAGGCATCCGGGGTCATTTTGGACTGGAAGAGCTAAAGGATTCGGGGAGAGAAGCATTTTCCAAAGACAATTTCTCCATCTCAAGCTCATGATTGAGCTTCAATTCTTTGAGCCTTAGTTCTTGATGTCTCTGTTCAGTTTGGGCACTAATTCTTTTGAATTCTAGCTCGTCTCATTTTTTCTAGAGTGATAAATTCAGGACTTAATGTGGGACCTGCCAATGGTCCGGTAGCCACAGGTTGAGGCCTTTGTGCAGGCAGAGGGCTAGAGGGGGTGACATTGTTATCCTCCTCTTCCTCATCTGCTTAAACAATAACACCATCAACATTATCATCCTCAATGTTTGCTACATTTGCTGGAGTAGTAGGCACTACAGCACCACTATCCAGACTTTGCTTTTCTAACAGTCTATCAATCACTTCTGATTTCTTGCCTTTGACAGGAAGACCTTTCTGTCTACACAGATCCCTTAAGTAATCAGCAGTATTAGTAAGGAGGGTCTCCTGGCTGTAACTTTCTATACTTTGACTTTGTTTAAAATAATCTTTTTGTGATTGTTAGCCTTGTGGTTAATTGAACCAAGGTATCAGCAGCACACTAAAATGTAAATCCAATACTTTTATCCTCACCGCTGTACACCAGTGTTAGGCAGAATCCTGTGCTGTTCCCTTAGGGAGCACTACAGAAGATTAAGACTACAGGTATGAGCAATAAATCCCCTTTGGTATCAGTCTGTACCACAAAGATTTAGTTGGTAGCTGTGGCTAAGCAGTCAGACTTATCTCAAGAGGGAGATGAGCAGTATCCAGGGTTCAGACAATAGGACTATAATACTATGGTACAAGGAAACACTGACCAAAGCTTTGTATTAAAACAAATATATATATATATATGTATTGTTTACACTTCTAAGTTAACACATTAATCACAGTTATTAAAGCAAGTTAAAATCAGTCAAGAAAAGTATACACAACTCCCTAGTTTAAATTGTAGACAAGTTTGAGCAAGAGTGAAAACTGAGCAAAACGGCACAGTGAAAACCAAACACAAATGGCACTCTAATAATGTCTCACAAGGGAGGGAAAGCACAAGTTATGCAAGAATATATTCTAAGATACCTTAGCAACACTTCCCATAAGTTTGTGAACAAGTTTAGGCAAGGCAGTACTTTAGCATGTATAATACTTAAATGAAAACCGAGCAAAATAGCATTTCACAAGTTTTAGAAGTGGGAAGAAGAAGGTGGTTATAAGAAGTGGGTGCACCAACACAGTTCTAGTTGAGAAGCAATCTAGAGAAGGCAGTTCTAACAAATTCAACCAGAGTCAATAGGCCTGTGCCAGAGTCGGTGGTACAGGGCACAGGAGCAAAAAGTCCTTGTAGCTGCAGTCAACAATTCGAAAAGGTGGATGCAAAAGGTGAAAGACAATGTTAGAAAATAGGGGCGGCCAACCAAACAGGTAGGTAAAGGATTGAAAACACCTACCAACGCGGCAAGGGAGGCCTGGCGGAAGAAAGTACCTTGAAATGTAGAAGACGCTCCTGCGGTGGTGGTTGTTCCTGGCAGTTCCTGCAGTTAGAGATCTAGCAGAGGAAGAGGGGCTCTCGTCGTGGAGGAAGGTTCGAGTTACTACACTGCCCAGGGATGAAACCAGCCACGGTGCTGCCCAACGAATAAAAGGTATGCTCCTTTAAATCGCGGTCCGAGTGGACGGGTCCCAGGCTATCCGGTCTCCGAGTACAGGTTACTGGCGACTCGACCAAGGCAGGTCCAGGAAGGTGATTGGCAAACTGGTTGGCCCCAACAGCTCAAGGGAAGAAGGCTCTTGCAGATGAAGATCTTCTCTCATCGTGTGGAGAAAATTGGTGAGACGCTGCAGCAGGGCTTCACTGGTGGTTCAGTTGTTGCAGATGTCTTTGGCTTCTCTGGCTTCTCTCCTCTTCGACTTCTTAGTTCCAGTGGCGACGTCTTGCTCTTCCAGTCTTCAGGACCCTACTTTTATGCAAAAAGATCCCCATTCATACAGCCTAGCTGTCACTCACACAGTGGACTGGTCATCCTGGCGGGAGACCCTCTAGCCTATCAGGGCAGAGTGCGACATGGGTGGCTGAGGCAACCCTGTCCAGGGGTCCTACTCCCCCTCCCACACAATGGATCCACCCCAGACTCAGTGGCGCCGTAAGGTGGGCTTCTTAGCAGAAGCCTGCCAAAAGTACGAACAAAGGATCCCCGACCTGGGTTAGGAGTTTAGAGAAAGATACGAGAAAGAATTTATATAAAAGTTCTGGCAAATAAAACCTACCAGAGTAAAGTTAATATAAAAATAAACCGGCGGTATGTTAGAGGCTGTCAGTAAATGTGGTAGCCTCGAACAATGGGAAAATTGGATAGGGAAATATTTGCGGTCGAATATTTTTGGTAGTAACCACAGCCACCAGCCAGAAACTTTTGAGAGAGGGACTGTACGGTACCCTCTCGAAAAATGAACATAAGGGAACATCTATTAACCCTTCCCAGTACTTCCAGAGTAAGATGGGTTTTACTGGTTTGTTCATAAAGATTGACTAGTAAAGTCAATGGGGACTTTACATGCGCTGGGAGACAGTAGTCAGTCCCAGGGTATGGAGTCTATGTTTGGGGGTCGCTATGACACCCCTGTGTCACTGCACGGAGGGTGCTGTGTAACACATGTGGATAAAGATGGTTCCTATGGGGGTGAGATAAACTCCATAGACATTAAACACAAAAAATAGCCTAGAACACACATAGCAAAAATGCCTAGGAGTGGGAAAAATAGTCTCACTCTTAGCAGGAAAACAAGAAACAAACCCTTCAAATCCAGCAAAGCTGCTGGGGGACTCTATATGTAAGGGAAATTAGCCATAGAATGAGAATTCTCCATAACAGGCAGAACTGTAACCACATTCTGCATTTTTCGAAAAATAGGTCGTAGCATTTTCCTTTAAGTTTTTAAGCACATACATTATTTCGTAATCATTGGTTTTTAAATGATATCATAATGACGTGGAAGAGATAACATGGAGGAGAAAGGGGCCGGTTCAGATTTGCTACCTTTGAAGGAACAATGAGAACTAAGTAGACTAATGTGGATGCATCCCAGAATTCCTTTCCCGCTAGATGGCGCTAGAGTTGTTCCAAAGGCGACACTTGCTTGGGACCACATTCCATGAAATCTGAAGCACGTGCCATGTTTCACCGCTGCGGCCTCAGCTTTGTTATTACAATTTCAAATATATTTTAAACTATGGGAAATTGATGCACTTCTTAGCAACCTAATCAGGAAACTGCATACTGAATCCGAGAAATAGTGTAATCTTCATACAGGTTGGGTCGGCGAGAACTTGCAAAGTAAGTATCCAGGAGTTCTGTGAGCGGTGTGATGATGGAACAGTGCTTACAAGTCTTGACTTCGAATGGCAGATCCTGACTGATTACAGGATCGACTCTACATGTCATAATTGAATAATGCCGTTCGTTCTTAACGAGCTTAGCCTCAGTCGATATGGAGAAAAATGTGTTCCTTACCACAACCGGTCCATTGCTTCTTACTGTGCCTAAAAGGAAGCTATGCCAGTGCTATATTAAGAGGGCGCAACATGTCAGCTTTCCTTTGCTTCAGATGTGACGTGTATTGGACCAAATCAACCATGACTTTGTGCCCATAATATATATATATATATATTTAATTCTATATGTTAGTTACTCGAGCCAACGTATTGTAAACTTAATCAATAAGGTTGGTTTTAAATCGCGCATTTGACACAGGAATTTTGGCCTCTCCGGCCCCTCGTATAGTGTAACACCTCTGGCCTCCAGCCAGAATACCCGTGTCGCGCTATAAGATACTGTTTTACTTCTCTGCAATAACAGAGGCTGTAAAACCCCGCAGAGGTTTATGGCCAAAGGAAATTGAAGTCCGGCATTTCGCGTTTTATTCTCTGCAGAAAGCACACGTTGACATTATGTCTTTGCATTTGCCAAAAAGCATTGATAGAAATCTTTTTGTCACGCCAATGACAAATAACTTCGCGAAAGTGGCAAGTCGTGAGAGGAAGAGAGAGAATCGCAACGTGTTTACTCTACAACAACACGCCCCATTGAAGGTAGGGTAAACAGTCAGCCCGTTTCATTTCTTCACACGGCTGATTATTGGGTCAGCTTATAAAAACGTATACATGTTTCCATACACACACATATAAAGGCATTTATTGACGTCACTACAGCCGTAGTAACAGATGCTATCACCATTTCCGAAATCAACTCCCCAAACCATTCATGTATTTAGGTATTAGAAGGTTAGCGGTGTCTATGTTACTGAGCCTCACAAGAGGTCTAACCTAATATACATCATGTCCAGAGTAAACGCGCCAATACCTTTCAGGTGTTCTTTTCACCCAGCGAGGCCGAGGGCCACTCCTCTTAACATCTTCTACTGGCCTGTTGCTCCAAACACACCTCTTCAGAACGTTTCCCGCAACTTTAACACGAGTTTGAAAGACCAACGGTTTTAGCTTTTGTATTTTGAAAATGTTTTCCTTGTTGCCAGGTACTGCCATTTGTTGCCACTGTTTGGCAACTATTATCATATACCCAGGCACTCACACACTAGTTCTAGCTATTCCCATCATATGCCCAGGTAATACCACCATTTGTCATGTTGCCATGGTAATACATTATCAGAGAGGGGACGTGTGAGGGATGACTACTAATGGAGCTCTAGCGTTAAGGAGATACTAAATGATGTATAAGACATCAGGAACAGGGGTTTAAATTGGCAGTGCTGGCAATATTGTATATTCTCTAATAAACATTGAGTGTACGGCTGTATTGAGCACGACAAGACTTACAGCCATGGTGACGTCTATGGTCACCTGCACGCTGATAACCTTTGGCCTAGTCGTACCAAAAGTACTGTTATCGGACTAGGCTTGTATTTAACACGGATGTACCCATTTAGAAAAGGGGACATGATGGCACACACCAGATGTCTTCTCCGTTGCCCTCGTTGCAGAGACAGTGCATGATTTGCCAACAGCTTAATGTACGCAAAGCAGAGAAAACAAGCCCAGGAGTGCACCCTCTCCCCTGGGAGTGCTTTCTCAGCCTCAAGGTTGATTTTATATGATTGCAGAAAGGGTCAGCCCACCTTAAGAGAAGTTCCACCTTAAGGGAAGAGGAGGGAAACCACGGACAAGGGGAGGGGGGAGGCGGAGGAGGGGCTAGTAGAGCCCGGGAGGGCAGAACTCTGTAGAGGGAATAAAGACAAGTTGAATTCCTCCCTGTCTCCGTGTGTGTTTGTGGATGGCGTATGGGGTCTAGAGCCTCGGGCTCACCAGAATAGATCACAACAACTGGCGACGATGAGGAAGACCCATGCGTGACCGAGGTGAACGACATACTGTCATCTGCCGAAAGAAGGGCCGGACCGGCGTTGCGCACGCCGTGTGAAAGGAAAAGGCCTCAGCACAGCACACATAGCCAGCAGCGGGCGTTGTGCAGAGGAGGACCAGCGGAGAACCCGGGATAAACCCCAACGCGAACAGAGTGCCCAAGACCCCACCGGCACCCCACCAGTGCCTGCAACGGAAGCGGACACAAGCACCCGACGCTTGCAGAAAGGTACGCGAAACACCCCAGCGAGCATTCGCTACACTAAGAGAAGCCCTCCGCATGGTACGCACCCGCACAAGAGCGGCCCACATAGCACGTATCCTCCTCATGAACCGAGATGCTCGTCATTTCAACACCATAGGTGAACGTGGAAAATGCATGGACAGTGAACTAGCGAAGTGTGTAAGTAAAGGCCCAAGAACATGATAAAGTGTTGGGACGCCAGACTATAAGCGGGCCAAACAGCAGCACACCGCACATGCAACAACGGCTCAAGGAGTCGGCCAGGGCACCAGTACAAAGACAGCTTCCCCAGAGAACTTTAGGGACGCCAGGCGAGCACAACACCGGCGGACACGCCCGCAAAGCCGCCAAAGAACACACGGGCAAAGGAAAGACTGGGAGAGTCACGCACGTCCTCCAAGATGGGAGAAGACTGCCAGCCTTAAGGGAAGATGATCGTGCGAGTGGCCCGCTGATCAGGGGACGAAGAGGATGAGTGCAGCGGGAGGGGACTGCCCAACCGCAACGGGGTGGAAACGCACCACAAGACAGCGCGAAGGGAGCAGACTCAGGCGGGTGAGGAAGGAGAGTATGCACACCTGAGGCGCCACGTGCACCCAACATAGGCCACAAGACTGAAAGAGCTCTGACCAAATCAGAAACCCTGGGACAGGGACCACCCACTAAACAACCAAGGAAGTGACCCCACAATACACCAGAGGGCAACCGGCACACCAGACCCTCCCAGCAGGCCAACAAGAGGCTCAACCAAATGCGCGACATGCAAAGAACACGGCCAAACAAGGCGCACGCCTGCCGATCAGCACCACAGGAGGATACCCGGAGTGAGGACAGCCAGGAGAACATACAATGAATGCGGAAGCAACAAAGGACACAACGCGAAAGGAGAACATAGATGAAGGGGAACACAATCACCCTGAAAGATCGGAAAATAAACATACAGCAGCAAAATAGTGTTAGAGAGGAAACTAAATCATGACGCTAAGGAGACAAATGTGCACCGCAGAGAGAAACTGGCCAAGGAGGGGGGCCACAGAAGAATACTGCCCAAGGAGGGGGGCCAACAAAGAATACTGCCAAGGAGGGAGCCAAAGAAGAACGCCAAGGAAGAACGCTGCCAAGGAGGGGGCCAAAGATGAACACTAAGGAAGGATACTGCCCAAGGAGGTGGTCAAGGAAGAATACTGCCCAAGGAGGGGGCCAAGAAAGAATACTGCCCAAGGAGGGGGCTACAGGAGAAACTGCCCAAAGAGAAGGCCACAGGAGAGACCACCCAAGAAGAGAGCCAGATGGAACACGCTGCCCAAAGAGAGGGACATGGCTGAGTTTACCCAAGGAGAGGGCAAGATGAAGACATAAACATAGGGAGAGACGATAACCCCTACGGTGCAGAAGGAGACTGACCGAGGCTGGAGCGGTGAACTGAGGTCGCTTGGGAAACACACCAGGGCAAGGAAGACCCAACGCAGTTGGAAAAGAAGCAGCACCAACCGGCAAGCAAAGGAAGTGAAGTGTACCCACAGCTTACAATGAGCTGCACCCACCAAAGGGAACAGACTACGCAGCTACAAAGAGAGGAACAGTGATGGCAATAGATATGCAACGCCGTCAGGCTGCATATCATAACAAAGAGGGTCACCACAGGAGGAACAAGAGCACAGGCTAGGAATGACAATTAACAGTATACAAACATGCCTGCCCAGAAAGTCAACCGGAGATGGGACACTCGGCAATCACCAACAAAGGCCCTGGTCAAGTCGTCAAGACCACAAGGACAAGGGAGTTTAAGGAAACCCTGCATAGGCACACCCAACATATGACACAACCAGCTACCAATCAAACATGCCCAGTCGAGGGAGTGGACAAATGGGGCACCACACTTAAACCCAGATCCTCCACCGCCTGGAGGAGCACCACCATTACCAGGTGATGTCGAAGCAACAAGACCCAAGACAAAAGTGGAAGCCCATTAAGAGAAGCTCACCACCACACGCACTGGCACACCCAATCCACTGGGGGGGGGAGGAGGACGTGACGATAAGTGTCCCCCACACACCTCTGGGAGAAAGAGGGGATGGAGCGGCAACACTCCTAAATCGGACTGTGACCAAGACCAATATTTTGGAGTGCAAGAATCAAGGCTACTAAGGGCACCTCACTACGTGACCATCACAATGCTGAACATAGCACTGCGCACAACAATAGCATGCATCCCAACCAGAGCTGCTCGCAGACGACCCGCCAAGAGTACCACCCTGCCCACCAAGGATAAGCAACCACCACAGAAGTGAGGGCTGGCAGGGAGGGAGTACGCCACAGCACTGGAGCCCCCCCCCTCCAAACAATGCAAAGGGGGAGCAGGAGACATTCACTGCTCGAGATAACAGCCGACAAGTGAGCAAAGTGCAAACACCTAGTCCTCCCAGCGGGAAACTAGACCACAGCGCCATCTGTAGCCAGCACAGCCACTGCCGCTGACCAGTGATTCCCCAAGTAGTAGCAAGAGGCAAGAGCAGTGTCCAGCCGCCGAGAATGCCGCAGGCAACCAGGGTAACAGCGACACCATCAGGCTAAAGAAGATGCCAGCAGATCTACCGGGATAGAGGCATCAACAGCCACCATGACGAAAATGGCACCCCAGTCTACTACAACGAACACCGTGATCGCCACCATAATAACCCACAACAGTGGCAACTGAATGGCACGGCCGCCAGCCCGAAGGACGAGGTAACCTAGGACTACACCAAATACACACCGCAGCACGGACATGAGCACGAAGGCCATGGGGAAAGGCCTTAACCCAGGCAGCTGCGCCAGGACATCACACAGGCCCTGGCGTGGTTGCAGAGAGGAAGAACAGCGAAAGGGGACAAGATCAAGGCGCATACCAAGACAGCCCCCAGAACGCAGGAGAAGAGATACCAACCCCTACAAAGCTGATAAGCAAGGGGCGGTGTTACGACATACAAAAGGGCCAGCCCACCTTAAGAGAAGTTCCACCTTAAGGGAAGAGGAGGGAAACCACGGACAAGGGGAGGCGGGAGGAGGAGGAGGGGCTAGAAGAGCCCGGGCGGGCAGAACTCTGTAGAGGGAATAAAGACAAGTTGAATTCCTCCCTGTCTCCGTGTATGTCTGTGGATGGCGTATGGGGTCTAGAGCCTCGGGCTCACCAGAATAGATCACAACAGTTAACATCTTCTACTGGCCTGTTGCTCCAAACACACCTCTTCAGAACGTTTCCCGCAACGTTAACACGAGTTTGAAAGACCAACGGTTTTAGCTTTTGTATGTTTTCCTTGTTGCCAGGTACTGCCATTTGTTGCCACTGTTTGTCAGGCAACTATTATCATATACCCAGGCACCCACACACTAGTTCTAGCTATTCCCATCATATGCCCAGGTAATACCACCATTTGTCATGTTGCCATGGTAATACATTATCAGAGAGGGGACGTGTGAGGGATGACTACTAATGGAGCTCTAGCGTTAAGGAGATACTAAATGATGTATAAAACATCAGGAACAGGGGTTTAAATTGGCAGTGCTGGCAATATTGTATATTCTCTAATAAACATTGAGTGTACGGCTGTATTGAGCACGACAAGACTTACAGCCATGGTGACGTCTATGGTCACCTGCACGCTGATAACCTTTGGCCTAGTCGTACCAAAAGTACTGTTATCGGACTAGGCTTGTATTTAACACGGATGTACCCATTTAGAAAAGGGGACATGATGGCACACACCAGATGTCTTCTCCGTTGCCCTCCTTGCAGAGACAGTGCGTGATTTGGCAATAGCTTAATGTACGCAAAGCAGAGAAAACAAGCCCAGGAGTGCACCCTCTCCCCTGGGAACGCTTTCTCAGCCTCAAAGTTGATTTTATATGATTGCAGAAATGTAGTGGATGCCAACATGCGTTGTTCATTAGGCATACCTTTTTGGGATGGATACAGCTGTACCCCTGCCATAAAGTTGACACTACAACAGTAGTTACATTGTTAAAGAGAGACTTTGTGCCCCAATTGTGAGTCTCATTACTTGTTTGGTGGTAATTAAGTGGCAAATATACCAAATTGCCACCAAACCTGATTACTGCTACAGCCTCTTGATCCTGTGGAGTTACTATTTTGTTTATTGGATATTGTACAGTTTATTACACACTTTAATGAATTAATTTAATTCAATCCATCCATCACTATACATCAATCCATTCATATAAAACAAATGAAACCTCAAATAGAAAATTATCCAATACATCTTGAAACCTGATCTACTATTCCCATACATTTCCCATCTCTTGAATTATCATATTAATATTTTTTTAAACATTTCCTACAAAAAATTTAACAGAGCGCATGTCAGCCTAAAATCTGGGCCCCCACATAACTCTTCCCACCATTCTTCATCGCTGACATCTAGGGATCCCCATCTGAGGTTCCCTAAACATGTGTTTCTCCAGTCTTTTGGCCCAGGGCAATCCATGACTAGATGTTTCAGGGATTCGACATGGTTTTTACTAAATCGACACGTATTATCATTGAACTTTCCTTAGGTCATGTGAAAGCAAATTAATTTATCACAATGGTATCCACTGGGGAACTTTTCCAAATATTTTGGTAACCTCTTTCAATGTTGGATATCTCCCCGTAGGTGAGTAAACATTTTATACTTGTTCTTTCTCTCCCAGGTTTCCCTCCAGTCATCTGCCCACAAGATCTTTTTCACAGAGTTAGGATTAGCTCCCAATTGCTTGTCAGACAGACGCAACTTTGTTTGGATTTTTTCACGCTCACTGCACCACAATCTCAGTGTTCCTTCGCTTTCTCGCCCCCGCTTTCAAGTTTTCAAATGGAATTTTGCTATCTTCACAGATTATTTTCTGGAATAACAATAGAGTGTTCCATACCCCTATCGCGTACAATGAAACGAGCCCCAGCTCGTACCTGATAACTACCATCAGTACACAATTTGAGAATCGTAATACTTTTTGCCAGAAGATTCCTTCTAGCGTCTCTCACGTTTTCCAAGGAACACCTAACGAGGCCTCTGCACCATAGTAGATTATCAGGGACTCTTTTTGGTTATGGAACTTTACTAAAGGGACCATCGAGAATCTTCCATATTAAACATGGATGTTTCTCCCTTGGGCTGCCAGATTTTTGGCTCTCAGTTTTAGTTCCCTAATTCTCGTAATGTCCCTTGGGTTAACATTCACCTTTATTCCCAGATACTTTATCGACTCTGTGGGAGGATTACTGCTTCTCCCAGGGTCCATTGCAGCAACACTTTTCTTTTTTTCCTAACCGGTTGAATTATTAATATCTCTAATTTGGTGGAATTTATTTTAAGAACATGTCAGTCTACATACTCCTGCAACATTGCTAACTTCCGCTGCAGCCCAATTTGGGTCTGATCGATGATGCAAAGGTCATCAGCGTACAGTAACCATCCTAGAGGATCCCTGCTATTCTCGGCAGGAAAGTACCCGACTCCTTCATTGCCGCTTTCAAATCAGAGATAAACAAATTGAATGATGCCGGTGCTAGAGGGCATCCCTGCTTCAACCCTCTAAATGTGCCAATTTCTTTTGTCGTGAGCCCTGACTGACATAATCTCACCTGGATCGACGTGTTTGACTACAATTCTGCCATAGCTCGAATCAGACCATTTGGACATCCCCAGGCTGCTAGTTTTCTCTGTAGGAGTTCTCGATTTATTCCGTCAAATGCTTGCTCTAGATCAATAAAAGCGAGGTAGAATGTCTTCCCCTCGGGCAGAGGTTTATTTTTTAATAGATTAATCAAGAATTAATTCAAGGCACAGTCGACACCTTTAACAAACCCTGCCTGGCGTTGGTCAATATGTCCCGCTTTCGTTGGCCAGGTCTGCAGTACTTTTTAGCAGACTTGCTGAAAAGAGTTTTCCAGCACACCCAATAGTGCAATGGCTCGATAATTATTTGCCTCTAATCTGTTCCCCCTTCTGAAAATAGGCACCACCAGTGCCTTTTCCCAAGAGGGAGGAATCACCTTTGTTCTTACCACTTCAGTAAACAGAGCTATTGCAAATCCGCCCACTTGGCTGATGCCGATTTCAGCATTGCATTTGTTAGCCCATCGGGGCCTGGTGTATGTGAGCTACTGGCCTTTCTTATCAATTCCACCAGCTCCTCCCTCGTACATGTCATATTCCAATCTGTGGCATCTACAACAGTTATTTTCTCTCCCTCTGGTTTTTTAAACAAGTCTCCAAAGTTTTTAATCCAATTTACTTCGGAGACTGGATTGATTTGGGCGGCTTGGTGATTCTGGTCTTCCTCATTTAAGATCTTCCTCTTGTGTTACTTGAGTCAATTGCTCTCAGCATTGTCTCAGCATCTCTTTGCATCATCATACTTTTGTGAGATACCAAACAGTTTTTGCATTGCTTTTTGCGGATTTAACAGAGTTTTGTTTGTATTAAAGAAGGAAGATTTTTTTAGTTCTCTAATATCTTTCCGTAGTCTTTTTCTATTCTGCAATCTCATTATCGTATGCATGCCTATATGTGCAATTACAATGCCTATTTCCCACATTTCTGTCAACAAAACTTGTCAGTGGAGGTGTATAATCTATGGAACTCTTGTGCTCATTCACTCCCTTTATAAAATTCTTGGTCAGACGAGGTAACTTCCTCTGGGTTTTTGCATAGACTGGTTCTGTTCGTTTCAACATCTACCCTCACTGATCAGCTTTCTATATAATATGGAGCATTCCAAATTACTCTCACAAGGTCGTGGTCACTATTTTGCATGCAGACTACTTCCAATGATAGTGCCGCATAATACAAATCTGTGATGTAAAGTAGTAGACCAAACTGAGTTGTATTCACCTCTGCACCATGTTGAGGCACTTGGGATGTCACCAGCTATTTGGCTGTTTAACATCTGAAGATTTCTGGCTCGTGTTTCGTTTAGCCACCATTCTGCTCTTACTTTCTTCCCACGGACTACACTCTTTATTTTACGGTCTACCTTAGTCACTAGGTTAATACATTCGATATTCAAATCCCCACATAGTATCAGCCACAAATTCTCATGTTTACAATGCATGTTGTCAATCACCTGTGCTCACAAATAGCTCTTTTTCACATCTGTCATTCCAATATATATTGATTAATACAGAGGAATGCTTCCTCCTGCCCTCACATCCGCTCAGTCTAATAATTATTGTTTGGATGTAGGGGCTCGTCGAGCACACCTCTATGACCTCCAAACCGACTCAATTTTTAATGATTGTTATTAAGCCCGCCATTGGGCGGCCCTTTCGGCCCGTTTATCTCATTGTTTATGAATACACTAAACCCATCCACTATTGGACTATTCGTTAACCAAACTTCCTGTAGGCATAGTATATCATAATCCTTGGTTTCTATCTCTGTTCTGTTGAATAAATGAGAGAAACCCCTTGTGTTCCAGGTGCCCATCATGATCTTGTTCCCCTTTCTGATATGGCATTAACATTTACTTTTCCCCACCACCAAAGCACCGGCACGCCATTCCCAAGATATGACATCTTGTACGGTGAAATTTCTTGTTTTTAGGTGATCATCAATCTTTCTTTTACCCCGGCCCATTTGGTTGATTTTTATTTTTAATGGTCCCAATTGTCTCCATTCCTCAGTGTTTTTCTCCTTTTGATCTGCCATAGTATTTCTTACCCTTTTGCACTCCATCTGTGCCTCGATACCCATTTCAGTGCAAGATCGTAACAGTTCCCTTTCCTTGGACCCATGTCCATTTTTCCTGTCCACCGTACATACTGAGATATCAAATCCTAGTGGTCGCAGACTAGCAGCGGCCTCAATTAGTAGATTTTGTATTATACATGACTTAATGTGAAGGTGCACCAAATCATACCTTCGCTCGTTAGGAAATTCAACAATCGTTATGTCTTCTGATTTGATTGTTCTCAAATTTGGGATGTGATGTAAAATTCTCATCACGTTGTTATCAGATCATCTTTTGCCATCAAGATACTTTCCAATATTATGACAGATTCATCTATTTCCTTGTTGTTACCCTTCAGTTTTGCTGTTTTTTCAACTTTAAGTCACGTGGTTTGACAGCATTTCACCCATGAGTTTGCTGCTTGTTTCGTGATTCTTGACTTCAAGCACTGTGGCTTCCCGTCTTTCCACTTGACTAGAGATTTGCTTACACACTTGTGTTATTGAGTCCCTCTTCAGGCGATGTGTTTTGTCTACTAACACTCTTTTTTCAGCCATGGTTTTGAAGTTTGAGCTTTGTATCTCCTTTGAGGTTATCTGACTTTCTTGATTTGTAATGTGCATTTCTTTGCACCTTAAATCGTCTGTACTGGACTTTAAGGGGCATATATTTCCCCATTGACTTCAATATCATCCTCATCATAAGTTGAGATGTTCCCTAACTCCACATTTATAGGACTTCTAGCCTCATTTGTATGCTCCGGTTCCTCTTGTGTTCCTAATGCTGAAATGGCTGTAGTGGCCTCAGAGTCCCTTCGGTCTTTGCTCTTATTTGAGTTAGTGTCCTCCGTCCTCCGTACTCAGGAAACTTTCTCTCATATTTCTTAAAAATGTCCTTGACCCATTTGATCTCACTATCATATTCTGAATTTCCTTCTTGCTCTTTGTTATTTGCAAGGCTTTATTTTCTCGTTTCTTTTTTTTTTCCGTCGTGGGCAGATTTCAAAGTTTGCTTTATCATCTATCTTATTTTTCCCATTTCTTATAGGGTGATCTATTTCCCTGCAATCTTCTTCGTTGAGAGCGTCACCTCTTTCGTCTACAAAGCTTTTTTCCCGGTCTTTAATGGGCTCTTGGGTCATTGATCTCACTTTGCATCCATTAAGCTCTTTATCACCTTCTTCAACCTGCAGTCAGGGAAATATATATCATACCCTCTATTAGGAGAACATCCTTTGACCATCTTCTTGTCCTTTGATTTGCTTCTGGGATTGACACCATATTTGCAGTCCTGCAGGCTTCAATAAGCTCGTTTGTGTAACCATATTGACTTGCTGCCAGTCTGGACCGTTCATACATCCGATTTTTAATCTCTAAACTGTCTTTTAGAGTTTTAAACTCTTCAGCTAATACTTTGATGTCTCTCAAGCCCTCTTTAATGAGCTCAAGTATTTGTTGATCTCTGTGATCTACTTCCTTTCTGATGTTCTCCATTATTTCCGATCTTGTTGTCACATAGGATTCTAAATATGTAAGTTTTGAATGCATCACTGCAATGAGTGTCGTCTGATCCTTGAAGCTCTCATTTATTGCTTCATATAATTTTAAAAAGGGAGAGAATGAGATTGTTAGTGCAGACATTAAGATCCCTTGTATCTCTGGTTATAGTTTTGTTATTTCATGGTTACTGTAGGTACCGATCTGCTACTGTGACTGTAGTTGTTTCTTCTGTATACATCTCTCTCTCCCTTTGTATCTCTGAAGAGTCAGTTGTTTCGGAGTCGCTTTCAGTATAACTCCTTCTGCCCAAATGTATTTATTCCCCGTTTTGTTCCATTTGGCCATACATTCTAATTGGGGGTTTCTCTATATGTCTTCCTAGTTCTTTGTTGAGGTCTTTAACCCAGTTCCCCAGCTGCTGATTACCTGCTGTTAACTCGGCAATTCCCGTCTCCAGGGAACAGCTTATTGTACTCTCATTTCAGTCCCCTCCATGGATGTTTTCCACCTCCAGGGCAATTTTGGTTAGATCTTCTCTCAGTTTGTCAGCCAGGGCCTGGCTGGAATTTCATCATGGTCAGGGTCGTGAATCTTTGATGGAACACCCGCCCCAAAAATCAAAAAGGCCTGCTCCTGGGGTGCCCTTATTTAGTGCTACTGTGCATGTGGGGGATGTGGGGAATGCCCGTTTTTGTAACTTATTTTTTCCATATGGTTAGGATTTGTTACAGTCACTCCGTTGATGGTAACGTTTTCTATTTCTAATTCATTCTCTTAAGGATAGGCAACGGGCACTTCAGAGTCCCCTCACTAATTTGCAATAGATCCGTATCGTCACATAATGCACCGTCCTCAGTGCCCTCAATCCCCTCCCTTTCCTCCACCCCCCATTCCACTGCAGGTGGCTTAACTAAGTTCTACCCCATACCAAGGTCCCTCATGATGTCGATATTGGTATCGCTGTTAGCGTCTAGGGTCATTGGAGGCTCTGTTGATGTTAGGACCGCCTCTTTTACCCGACTTTCACTCCCCGCAATCCCCGACATTGCAGGTGGCAGTTAAAAGCTCTTGCAGAGTCCCCTGTAATTCAGTCATATGGGCCAGGGAGGAGTAAGTGTTAGTTCGGGCCATGGCTGTGAGACTTGAATCGGGGGTGCTGACTTTGCCAATTGTGTTGTAGCATATGTACACTCTCGAGTTTCCAAGACACATGTACCTTGATCCGTGGTTCGCACTCACTCTGACCCATTACTTTAGGAGATAAAGAAAGTGAGGCGCTTGCCAGAAATTGCAGCCTCGCCTTACGACTTGTCCGTTGCAACACCTCCTTCACTTAGATACCCACTTGATCCATTCTTATGGGGCTTAAGTCAGAGAGGGGTAGAATAGGGTTGGGGAGAGTAGCTTTTTCCAGCACGGCTCACAAGCTTCACAGGAAACATGGTAAACACACTCCACCACACTCTGCGACGCTCTGCGTCCGGCTATGGTATTTTCAAAGCTGACACTGATGATAGAAAGTGAAGTCAGACTGTTCGGGCTCCCTCTCGCAGACTCTGCCCATGGTAAACACACTCCACTACACTCCGGAGTTACTATGGGATTACAAGTGCTGGTAGGGTGGTGTAATTCCCCAATTATGGGGATTTTTGCTGCAGACAAAATTATTGCACAAAAGATCCACCGATTCCAGGAGGTAAGTAGAGGGTTTACCTCCATCAATAAACTGGAGCTGAACCTGCCACTTTTCCTCAAAAAATTGGCAGATTTACAGTGTGTTGATTACATTACCACCATTTCTTGGGTGGTGACAGAATTACTGACTTTTTTCCATCGCTGCCAAATTATAGATTTTGGGCGCTTTACCTCTGGCAGAATTACCGTGTGATAAAGCTGCTGATTTTTGGATGTAAAGTGGAGGATTTACCTCTAGCAACAAGCTGGAGGCGAATCTGCCACTTTTCCTCCGAAAATCAATGTCTTCACTGCGCAGTAATTTCTCCCGTGCTAAATCCACCAAAAATGATAACCAACGTGTAACGAGGCCAATGGTGACATGGGGGCCCATTTCTCTGACCAACTTGTGAAAGAACTATGTGCAGCACTATACATACCACAGAAAGTGCTTTGCTCCCAACACCTTCCACGAGCTGGGACAGGGGGGTTTACAGTTATAATGGTTCCATTAAAGATAAACTTACTAAGTTGTGTGCTGAACCGGCTTTAAGTGAGAGATCCCTTGCCATTGGTACATGTTTGCTTCCAAAGTATGGTCAATAGAAAAACTGGTTTAATTCCTCGTGAAGTTTTGATGGATCACCCCATGCTATTTCCCCATCACTATCAGTAAATGGAACCTATATGAGCCCCCATTTGACTGATGACACGATAATGGAGTACTGTAAGAAATGTATCACCTGCATTAAGTCTGTCCATTCACAGGCATATGAAACCTTGCCGAAGGAGCCAGATGAAGCGTGCCAATCACTGGGGGCTGATGACTTTGTTTATGAAAGTCCCGCCAATGGAAAGTGGCACTGGGCATTTAGTGGAAAGGGCACATTCCGGAATTACTACTGAAAAACACTGGAGTTTAGGGAAAGGAGCTGTACACCTGGGTTAAAGCAAGCCAGGGTAAGACATTTGGAATTCCAAGCAATGAACACTTGGCTGCTGCTAGTTAGTATTGTAGTGTTCTTTCTTTAACTGTTGAGTTTATTTATGAACAGACTTGAAACTCTGCAACAATACGCTTGAGATGGCATAAACAAACGATTTGAAACATTTAACCCGAACTATGAATTTGAGCAATTTAAAAAACACAGCAGGGATGAGAAGTAGACTGCATTGGCGAAAATGCGACATGATTGCATAACAGGGAGGGAATTGTGTTTTTTTGGACATGCAATTGGGGAGTGGTCCCTTTATTGGGGGCTATTCCATCTACAGCTAAATGTAAAGTAGGACAAGTTGTTTGTCTATGCAAAGCACTTCCAATTAGTTCTCAGGTCAATATTATCAGAAAGCAATCCCTGTTACCGATGTTAGGCCACACATACCCCAACAGGTTACCCTCAATGTTCTTGCTGTTCCCACTATCCAATGGATGAGACAGAATCACATGACATTATGTGGTCCAAACCATCCCATGCGATCAGGCTAGCTTGGTGTTGTGCTATTACATTGTATTTTTCAGAGCATGGAAGATTTTATGGCAGGTTGATTAAGTGGTATGCTGATGGCAAGGTGCAAGCAACTATTGTGGAAATTAAATCCAATAATGGCCATGGTCAGGATGTCTGTCATAGGGTCCCTCTGCTGAAGAATTAGACATAGTTGCTGCCCTTGTTTTTTTGATATTGACCGAGACATGGATAATCGGGAAGATCCCTACTGTTTGATATTGATGCCTGTGTCTGTGATGCATTTATTAAACGAAAATGACAATAACAATAAGAGGGTATGCTCTGATCAATTTTGTGTACATTTCACCCAGAACATTGCTGGATCCTTTTCCCTTACAAATGATTATCCTCCCCTCTTATGAATGTAACATAAATTCACTGTATTACTACTATAGCAAGCCAGGAGCTGTGTGACAAATCAGTGGTGGGCTAGATCTCTCAGGACACAGGCTGCCGATATTAAATGTTACTTTAGATACTATCAGCTTCTCATTACATGTGTCTTCCTTCCAGGTGAATAACCAGCCTGTGAAGTGTTCCAAGAGTGCAGCCATTCATCTAGTACAGCAAAGGGCATTATCGCAGGAGATGCATGGGATATAGAAGATCGGCTATGGAATGCAGCAAATGTTGCGCTGTCATCATGGAGTGTTTTCAAGGGCCAATCACTTGATGACCATTGAGGTCGACTAGAAAAAGAAAATCTGCCTCATAACTTGGGGGCAAATGATGAGCATCCACACTAATGCCAGCTAGCTGTGAGTTGTTTCTGTACTGAGCACCTTCACCGAAGACCTACTGATGAGTCTGATCGGGAATGCCACTAGGCAGGTGAAAAAATGGAGTGGGAATTTGCTTGTTTAATGGTCTATGATTTCCGCAATGACCAGTTGTTGAGAATTTGCGAGGGTGTGTGACACAAAGTCTGGCTAAGAGCACCAACAGGCATGTCTGTGATTCCTCCTGAACTTTGGCAATGGTGGCTATTTTGGAAAAAAAAAACAACTGGAGCTGTCGGACTCTGTGTTCATTTCAAGCTTATGGAGCCATTAAAGGGGCTTGGGCTCCAGAGAGCATGATCGGTGTGTGCTCAGTGCCCCACAAGTAATGCTGGATAGGCAGTGGAATGTATTGGCAGCTGTGGCCCTTCGCACCTCTTCAGCTACGGTGCATCAGAAAAATGAAACCAAGTCTGATGATTGTAGCAGGTGATAGGTATGTTAGAAGGGTTGGGACACAAGATTTCCTTTGAGGGAACAGAACAATTTAGTGCTAATGATAGTTGTTTTGGGGTTAGCGGTACACCCTCCTGAGACATCCATTTTGTACTACAAATGTGCACTAGGACACACACTGTATGTTGGCTGACTGAAATGTTGGTACATTGTGCCTATGAAGTACCATACTCGTTTGCCTCATGGTTTATGTGACATTATGTCCAGGTTCACCAGATTTCTGATATAAGACAAACACACACTCTATCTATCTATCTATCGATCTATCTATCTATCTATCTATCTATCTATCTATCTATCTATCTATCTATCTATCTATCTATCTATCTATCTATCTATCGATCTATCGATCTATCTATCTATCTTTATTTTTTTAATTATTGCAATTCTTTAGTTTAACCAAGATATATATATATATATATATCAATCAAACAGAAAATGTGTTTGTTCCTTATCCAATGCCACACTGTTCCACCAATCTGCACCACATTTTGCATAGTTACGTGTGATGACCTTTCGAACATCACTGGCTACATTCCATGTGGACACCCCACCCTGTTCCCTGGATTTCAGCCCCTGCACAATGAGACGGTTGCCTGGAAGCAGCATAAAATTAAGCAGGGTGTCATTTCAAGTGTCTCGAAGAAAGGAACAAAACGTAAGGTCCCTTGAGACCTCAAACACCAAATTTCAAGTCCCTACGATGCACCGGTTTCGATATATTTAATGTTTTGCCAATGTTATGCGTTGCAGTGCAATATGGTTGTAGAAGGACCGGATAAAGCTCATTTTAAGTGTCTCAACACCAGGAGCAAAACTTAAAGGTCCCACAAAACCACGTTTCAAGGCCATACCATGCACAATTTTCGAGGTATTTGCACTGATATGCATGAAATCAGTGAAAACATCAATGTGGTCGTAGAAGGACCGGACAAAGCTCATTTTAAGCATCTTGACACCTGGAAAAATCTCTGAGGTCCATGTAAAATCACATTTGAAGGCCCTAGGATGCACCATTTCTGAGATATTTGCCTCGCAGCGCACTGCAACGGACAAGGGTGAGGTGGCAGGTGGGGAGAGTGCACAGAAGGTCCAAGTATGCTGCAGAATGGCAACTTTTGCCTCCCTTCCATGTCTGCTCCAGTGTATCTAAGCCGGGCACATGTGCCCATTCTAGTGCAGTTTACTTCAGAGTGCAAAGCACATCAAACGATAAGTGACTTGAAACATGGACCTACAGGATAATTGATTTTCAACAATTAATGACAGTGTTATCATGTTTGTCTACTTGTTACACAACATTGGCACACACCCCCCCCCTTACCCTGGATTTCATACCCTCAACACAGCTCATTTTAAGCATCTCAATGCGAGAAAACAAAACTCAAAGTTCCCACTCAAAAACCACATTTTAAGGCCTTAGTACTCAATGTTTCAGACATATTTTGCACCATAACACCATCACTATACCACAGTGAGGTCACAGGTGGGCAAGCATCTCGACGTGAGAAACAAAACTCAAAGGTCCCACTCAAAAACATATTTCAAGGCACTAGGACGCACCGCTTCTGAGATATGTCACTGCAATCCACCAGAACACACAGCACCATGCCAAAGTGAGAGAGGTGGGGAGAGCACACAGCGACAGTTGAGAAGAGGACACAGAATTCCCAGTATGCTGCAGCACTGCAACTCACACCCCCCCTCCAAGTCTGCTCCCGGGTATGTAAGCCAATCACACTTGCCCATTCTCAGAGCAACTTACTTCAGAGTGCAAAGCACATCAAGAGATAAGCGACTCGAAACAGCGACCTACAGGATCAGTGATTTTCAAAAATTGATGAGAGCACTATTATGTCTCTCTACAGAACCTTTGCAGCGTATGGGATTCTTTTTGCTAGTAGAAAATAGTTTTGATACTGTCTTGGGATGATAGCTCAAGGGCAACGTGCTCACCATGGAAGCAAGACGACACAGAGCACCACAGGTTCGATCCCCGGGTCCGCGCTTAGATACCTCTGGGTATTAAGCACGTTATAAATAACCAATCATATCAAGGAGAGCCTTTGGAACAGCATATTAGACTGCCACCTTGTGCACTGCTTCTGATATTTGTGTGTGGCTATAGAAGGTATAACAGATAAGCAATTTAATGCCTTAGGACAGGGCTTCCTAACCTTTTGTTGGCAATTGCCAGGTTCTGCATGTTAAATGAAATGGTGAGCAACAGCCGTACCTCGACGGAACTTATCGTCTTTCAGGTGGTGGCAAAATGATCGCAACTCAAATTGCAACAGTAGCAAATGGAATTTTGCAAATAGAATGTATTAATATGCAGCAATTTAATAGTAAATTGTGTTTCAAATCTAGACCAGTCAACTTGTTGTAGTTTTTAACTGAATTTGAGATTCAGTTGATGTTTTCAAGGAATGTAAGTGGCAAATGGGGTAGTTTTACCTTTGATAGTTGGAGAAATGTATTCACATTTTAATAATGAATTATTAAAACGAAGTTCCTCCTATATGCAATGTATTCAATCATGGACATTTTGCCAAGCCTCTTGCTTATTTGTGCATTATCCAAATGCCATATGGGCAAAGTTTCAGGTGACCATTTTCTCACAGGAATGCTGCAATGAGTAGTGGCGGCTGGAGTAAATATTGCTCAAAATAAGTGGGAGGCATAGCGAGTGAGCCCGAACCAACCAAAAGTGGGGTTAGGGTGGCATTTATCCCTGCACCAACATTTTTTAAATAATGGTTTGAAATGGTTCATTTTACAGCACACTTTCAGTGAGAAAGTTGGTAAAAAGCAACAGTTTACACTTGGTTTTGTATAGAAGTGTATGAAAAAGCTCAATAGTCGCAAGGTCCCAACAGTGCACAGGAACATTTTCCAATGCCTTTTCATGTTGCCTTCATTGACAACATAAGGCCCATATAAAAAACATTTTTATGCTTGCCCCACCCATACATGTCCATACAGGCCGCACCAATATATGCCAATAGTAACATTCCAGCTAGGAGACAAATTCCATGCCACAGAAAGAACAAATATCCAGATTGGCTGTAACAATTAAGGCCAATCTAGCCACTTAAGCTTTGCTTTTTATCCTTGATGCCCAGTACAACAATGCCATACCACACTAAATATATATGACTAGTGTGAGAAACTTGAGGGTATTCTCACTCCTAGACCCCTTGGATCCTCTGCGCAGGTGGCCAGGGACAAGCCATCGCTCTTGGATCCTCACTGTGGGGGTGTAGAAGCCAGGGAGGATTACCTGGGTGGAGGGTCCTTGGAGTGGAATGCCCGTGAGCGAGACATGGTATCCCCCTTTCCTTACAGACAACCACCCTAACCCTTCTGCAACCTTTATGGACTGTTATACGCCAGTCCCCCTCTTCTCTTCCTATATAAAGTTGACAGTACTGAGACAAAGAAGATACAACTAAGAGGAATGAAGATTACCAATTTACACCACTTTGGTACTGGCATGAACAAGATGCCTGCAAGGAACTGTGAGGGTCAGGCATGTCCTTGTAATTGTGGTCAAGCAGAACTAGTCAGAGTTCCACACCTGCAACCTGACAATGGGCTGCAGGTGTATTAAGGGAGACCAGCCAAGCAGGGCACAGAGCGACGGATAGAGTGAGGGGTAGAGCGACCTGTGAAGCAACTGGTAGAGTAGCAGGAGACCTGTGAAAGGAGGCAGCTGTGTTGGTCCAGGAGAAGGGACCAGGATGCAAGTAGAAGTCACAGAGGACATGTGGGACACGATGTATGTAGGCCTTGTATTCCCCATTACCTGGGGAGCCTCCAAACAGTAGCGTGTGCAACAGGAGTTGCCAAGGAACCCGGAATGCAGAGGATGCTGTCCACGTCCGAAATCCAGAAGCAGAACTGTCGGTGATAAATAGGGAGCACACAGCGAGCGGGTGGAGCTCGCTACAGTTGCCGGTCCCGACTTCAGGAGGTGAAAGGAAATTGCAGAAACCACTGGGTGAAAGCTGAGAAGGCAGGCAAATGTCAGATAGGCATGTCATAACTGGGGAACATTCATGCGAATGAATGAAAAAGTGCATAGTGAATATCGAATTAAATGAAAAGTTGACTTTGGGAAAATCCAACGCATATTGAAAACCAAACTAAAGAAAAAGTTAACATTTAAAAGTCAATGCATATTGAGGATGGGGATAAAGGAGCTGGCAAGACAAGCAAGAAAAGCGGTCAAGTTGACCTGGTGATTTTTGTTAAAGACTTTTCAAGAGTCTAAGACAATTGTCCTCAAAGGTATTGATAAGTCTTGAGGAAGGGAACCCTGAGACCTGAAAAACTACACTTGTAGTTTTGGGACTGGAGTCTCAAGACCTCTTTGTTTTGGATTGTGGTACATGAAACTCCACCTTTGCCTAAGAACATTGAAAGAAGGGCTCCCTTGCCATCACCGTTGACCGCTTTGTCCCGCTGGAGAAAGTCAAGGTCGTCGATGACTGAGGAAAGTCTGCTGGTGGATTTCCCACCATCTGAAGCCCTCAAAGACGCCAGCGAGGTGAAGATCTGAAAGCCAGCCATGGTCGAGTCCCAATCGCCGATGCCAATGCTGACACCCGCTGCCGGGCCTACATTCTTCACCAAGTCTGCTTTACGGCAACAAACCCTTTACATCAAGGTGCACTGCACGTCTCGTCTGCACAGGACGTCCACAATTGATCTCTTTGACGAGCACTGCGAAGGCTGAAGCTGCTGTCTCGATGACAGTGTTTACATTTTCTTTGAGGAATTGCGATGACCCGGGGCTCCTGCTTTAAAGGGAGTCCACTCACAAGGGACACGTCGCCAAACCGTTGAAGAAATACTGCTAAACACAGCTACATTGGGGTAGTAGAATATTTTACCAGGAAACAAGACTATTTAAACATATATGGACTGGGCTAGTCATATAGTAGAAATTGAATTAAAATCTAAGAGTGTAATGCAAAAAATCTTACAAACTGCTAGCCAATTTGAATGCACAGGATTTAGATGTACAGGGACCAGAAATTGCAATAATTTCACAGAAAAGACCGTCTGTAGATAACATCAGAAATCAGAGGATCTTCTACCGTGAATCGACAGAGAGAAGTTTATATACAGAATATATGGACATTGATGATTCATACATATCTACAAAAGACAGAACTGTGAAGAAACAGAGCAATGGTCGAAGAACGGAAGGAGACAACTACTATGAAAGGAATACAGGTACAAAATCTTCTACTCGAGGCCGATAACAATTAGCAACGGCAAAGCATTCCGATGTGAAATTGGTCTTGTGGAATACAAGGGGCTTTGGGCATCTTTTTGATCAAACACATTCAAAGCTAGTAGGCAGTCACATAATATTCCTACAGGAGACGTGGATGTCACAGCCTACAGTCTGTAAAGGGTATATTGTCTTTATAAATCTGGCCCAGATACAACAAAAAGGAAGACCCTCCTCAGGACAACTGATGCTGATAAAGATAGACTCGCCTTGGGCCCTAATTGAGTCAAGAAATCTGAATCAATGGATTTAATATACACTAATGCAAAGAGAAGATGGACTCCTTGCTTTGCCCAAACAGCTTAGAGGCATTTCTATTCTAGTTGTATTTAATTTATACTGGAATCCAGCGGCAATCAATGAGCTGGTCTTCATTGATAAAGTGATGACAGAGCTGGATCATCAATTTGCAAAATACAACAAGATTGATGGAGTGATTTGTGGAGATTCAAACATCCACCTAATGGATCGAAATGTCAATCCCAAAGAACGAAATTCTTTAACGGGCAAAGAAAAATTGTGGAGCAAAGAAATGGAGATGAGAAATCTTATTGGTGCAGGAGAATATCATAACCAACAGGAAAAAAAAATGATTCCAACATGGATCCAGCACTCAGCAGAAGCTATATTGGACTACATTTTCATATCTCCAGCCATACAGAAAACACAAAGAAAGATGGATATTTTTCAAACTCCACATAGTGACCATCATATACTAACCCTGTCCTGGATGTGACATAAACAAGCTCTACAAACTTTGGAACTTAACATGCAGCAAGTGCGGTTAAGAATGATCCCACGTCAGATGGACGTCCTGGTAGGAGATGTTCTTCGCTCTGAGAAAACCCTCATGGAGAAGCTAAACTATGAATGACTAATAGCCCCTTACCAGCGAGGAAAGACCACAGGTGTGGCTCCTAAACAACTTCACAAAAATCAGTATGACCCACAAATCAGGAAGAAAAAAAGAGAGCTGAGCAAAGTATGCAGGTTCCTACAGAAAAAGAACAATCCAATAAATCAACAAGCAATACAAATCGAAAAAAATAATAGATATCGGAATTGGATAAAGATGCACCAAAGCATCATATTACAGAATGATGCAGAATGTATGCTCCAATGCCTAAAGAACCAAAACACGCGCAATCTGTGGTTACTTTTGAATTCAACATATATACGATCCAGCACCATCTTGTACAAAATGTGATAGAAGCTCATTGGACAGAGTATTTCGCTGACCTATATGGCAGAAGACCCAATGCAGTGGAAGACAATCGACTAAGTACAACCAAGTGGTATATCGCCAGGTCAAAAGAGGATATCATACAAATGGTTAACAAGCTGAATACGTCACAGGCAAATGGGCCCGAAGGCCTGTCAAATGAAGATATCAAGAAATCGCCAGAGGCGTGGGCAAGTATTATGGTTCAATTTTTAACCATAATAAATTAACATAATAAAATACCATCAACATAGAGATCGGCTGCTCTAATCCCGATCTATAAGCAAGGAGCCAAAGAAAATCCGGCAAATTACAGGCCCATAGCCTCATTAGATCCTCTCGGAAAAATGTTTGCCACTATATTGTTACAAGAGCTAACTGCATGGGCTATAGAAGAAAACCATTTGGCAAAGAGACAAACAGGCTTCGTTCAACAAGTCAGTACGAATTTAAACCTCTTCCTTCTAAATCTGGTCAAACAGGAAGCCATCTGCATAAAGAAAACAGTGTGGATGGCATTTGTGGACCTCCATCTAGCTTTTGATACTATAAATCACCAGCTCTTAAAGAACAAACTTGAAAGGTGGAAATGCCCAGCACAATATTTACAGCCCATCAAACAACTATACACAGATACCAAAATACGAGTGAGAGTGACTAAAAATGGGATTCTAACAGCGGATATAGAGACATCGAATGGCCTTAAGCAAGGCTGCCCCTTGGCAGCCACACTTTTCACTATGATCAGAGCAGATATCGAGCAGGAAATTATATCATCAGCAATAAATCCACCAAAAATAAACTCAACACCATTGTCTCTAATGATTTACGCTGATGATATACTACTACTAGATAAAACACCTAAAGGTCTACAACCCAGCATACATGGTTAAAAATTAGCTCACCATAAACATTGACAAAACCAAAATTATGGCAATAAGAAAGCCCAAATCAAAAGAGCGGACCCCAAAACTAAAGCTCAACGGACACCTGATAAACATAGTGCAGTCCTTGGGGATTACGATCAACCATTCTAAGGATGAAATAAAATGGGCTCTGCTGCTTCAATCTATGCTCTAGCCAGACAAGGTGTTTTGTTACACAGAAAAATTGGGAAAATGTTCTTTTCTTGCAATCATAACTTTCTACAAGAGTAAAGTTATCCCAGCCCTAGTATATGGAAGTGAAGCATTGACAAAATTGCAGCCAACGATTTGGTCAAAACTAGAGGCCATATTCTGGAGGAAAATAATTAATTTACCACCAAGTTTTCCTATTGCACGAATACGCTTTGAATTAACAATCCAGTCTATAAAGTCAATTGTGGTATGGAAAAAATTGAGTTTATACAGCAAGATAATCTCTAATGAAAAGATCCAAACAATTGAAATATTAAGATTAACAAACAATTTGACTTGTGCAACAATCCTACTTGACTGGAACCAAGAGATGATGAAATTCCTTGAACAAGAAGAAATATCAACAGATATGTTGATAGATCGCCCACAAAACGCAAAGAAAAAACTGATGTGGAACGATTGGATCAAGACCATAGCCGAGAAAGCCACATATAAAGAAAATCTGACTGGTGAGACAGAAGTAAGAGCCATCACACAAAATTACCAGCGTATCTAAAGAGTTTTCCTGCCACAAGAATAAAATCTCTTTATATGAATTTCTGACTTAATCTACTACCAACTAGAATGAGATTTAGAATAATTAAACAGCAACACGAAGAGAATCAACAAAGTAGGTTCTGTAAAGACAAAGGAACCATTGAAACACTACATCACGTTATTATGGTTTGCCCAAAACTACAGGAAGAAAGAGCTCTATGTAGATCATACTTTAAAATCAGCAAAGCACTATTCAGCCCAGAAGAGCGATGGGCACAAATACTTTTGGGTCAAGAAAAAAAAACTGATATTCGTAATAATAACATTTAGAGAAGGTTATGCAATTAGTAATAAGCTGATTTGACAGCTTTCACCAGACAGACTGATAAAAGACTTGAGTATGTTTTTGTGAGAAATCGTGAATGTTTGAAACGTCGAAAGAATGTTCGAAAAAATGAAAAGTTTACGTATAAACTAAATAATTTTAATAATAATAATTAAAAAAAATACTCTTTATTACAGGTTGCCCAGATGGGGGGATCCTAACACAGAACTTTGCCTTAGTAGCAAGAGAAACATTCTGCCATTGTTTAACCTAACTTGTCTTCCTTCCTATGTCCTATGATGAATTCACATTACTGTTTGATTTGTATGCCAGTAGAACTGTCAGCAGTTGGTGCATTTTGCCAGTAGAACTGTCAGCAGTTGGTGCATTTTGCCAGTAGAACTGTCAGCAGTTGGTGCATTTTAAAGGAGTCAAGAGTTAAGTGTGGTACCACATAGACATTGTATATATTTGCCACATGAGATTTTCCAAAGCACAAAGTGTGTTATTGACTGTGTACATATTCTGAAACCTATTTATACAAAGAACTGTGTTAGCACATAACATACAGTGTGGACATTCCTTTGTGGGGGTCTTGGGGACTACACTGTACTTAATATGCATCACCTCCTGAGAGCTTAAACCTTGGTTGCTCGTCCAAGCTACCAAATGGAGAACTTTGGCTGTGGTGCTCTGTGCTTGCACTCTGCCATATAGAGGGCAGGAGTACAGATACCCCCCATCCAGTCTTTACACCCCTAAAGCACACTAAAGAATCTTTACTATGCATCAAGGGTAAAGCATAAAAGAACACCATACCTCCAGGACCCCTGAAACCTACATTTAGTGACCTGCTGCCCCTTCACGCATTCAGGCACACATGCTCTCATAACACACATTCATACAACATGCAGTCTCTCATTCACCCGCACATTCATACATCATTCAAACAACTCCTTCCATGCAGCTTACATATAACCAAAACCTCAAACATACAGGTGCAAATATATACAAACACACAAAAACATTTCATAGACAAAAGCAACTTTACTTACCTACTTGCACGCTTAGCACCTGCTGGCATGGGGGACCGGATGGCACACCCCTCTTCTCCATAGTGTGAACATGCTGACTGACAGGAGAGGACTGTCAGTCAACGTGTGTTTGCAGTTAGTGCAATAATGAGAGGCGGCAGGGCCAGACTTCTAATGCCCCACCATCCTCTCATTATGGTGTGCTATGCTTGCTCTACATTACAAACAAACAAAATATTCAGTAGGGATGCACCCCTGCTCAGAGGCAGACTACACAGTCCCCTGTGATACTAAAGCACACTGGTGGACTGTGCTACCTACTAGTCAATCCAGTCGTCACTACCCAACCGATAGTTGGGAGCTGCCACTGGCAATGAGAATGGAACATTGTTGATAAATATGCGTGAGAGCATTAAATGCAAATCTTGCCTGCATAAATTAGCCATATGCAAATGATTCAAGGGCGGAAACTTGACTATGCATGCCATAGAACTTTATTCAGTAGCAGTAGGTTTGCTGGTTGCACCAAAGGCCAGATATGTAAAATGGGGTACAAGCAGCCAACTGTGGAAGCTTCTACCCACTCAAATCTACCATATCTCAAACCAGAATGTTGTCACAATATCAAACACTTCTATTTCAACATTAATTAGTTAGGTACATATATCTAGTTTGAGACTTTTTTACAGCACCAAGACACCTTTGCAAAGTGTACACTGAATGTATAAAAACCAATTATACAACCACCAGACCATTTAATTCGCTTATGGAAGATTTCTAACAAATGATTTGATTGATAGGTACAAACACAATTCTTGCATGTACAAAATTACCAATTGGAACTTGTGTAATTTTCACATATTTGGCCATTATGCACCTCCCCAGCTTCTGTTAACATCCCTAGTTCACCCTAACATGGTACAGAAAGGAGAGGCTCAGTTGGCTACAGTGCTTCCTGGACACAAAGTAAGTACCTTCTCCAACTAGTGCTCCTGCTCCAAGTGATGTTGCGATTGTGGACATTTGCCAAGTTAGGCAGCCCCTGTAAATGAGGGTTCAGAGGGTGGTGTTATTGATGATTACAGCAGCAGTAGCATTGTTTATCCATGTGCTTGCCAAGTTCTCCTGAATGCCCAACTCATTGGGTCAATGCACATTGTACACCCAAATGGCTCATGCAGTGTTGGTGCAGCAGGAGGTGGTTATGGCTTTTCATTTTATTAGTTAGATCTTCATGCAGCTGCCCTAATCTGTAGCCTCAACATTCACATCATGAGTTGCTACCAGGCTCTGCATGCCCTTCAGCCTACTGTGATGATCCCTCCACAACAAGAACTATGTCATCTACCTGCTAGCCTTCCCACGCTATATTGGTTCATCCTACCCTGCCATTCTTCTTGCATCACTGTAGCACCTCCTTCTTGGCCTCCATAGAGTAGCCCAGAGCAACTGGCGGGCACCATTTTAGGGTACTGCAAGCAACATGTGGCTCCCGACCTACACGTTGGGGATCACTGCATTATTAGTTGCCAACAATATAATATTTATAGTATCAATTGTAGTGGTACACTGCTGTTGCAGACATTCTTCTAATAAAGTTTCAATTAACGTATGCACTAGTACTAACTGATATAGAAGTTTTCTATTTTCATGATGAAAGTTCTTATGAAATTAAAGTGAAAATGAATGCTCTGATGAACATAAATGACTAGTCATTGTATTAGGGGATCAGCAAAGATACTCTGCATTGACCTGTTTCCCAATACCATTGTACAGGGCATGAACTAGATGAAATGGTTTTGAATTAAAGTTGGTAGTGCAAAAGGTGGGACCCAATGAGTATAATATCATAAACTGTCTCTGTTCCACGCTACTCTTCTAAATTCTATGATGTAGACTCCGTTTTCTTCCACAATGTTACCACAAATATGTGTGTCAAGCACCATTAAAGGAAAAGGTGCATGTTAATAAACACTGTTGTAACATTTTAGCAGAAAATAAATTAAACTAGCGGGCTGAGAACCATATCTATTTCACATGGAAACCCTGACCATTATACATTGAGTAACAAAAGTGAGGTTCTCCCAAATAACTTGCAAATGTATGATGGTGATATGGAAGCATCTTGAGCAAAGCCATATTACATGCCCTTGCGATGATTTCACATTAGACACTCCAATGAATTTGATCTAACTTTTTTCTAGTTTTGATGATTTAAGTAACACATTCCAGAGCTGATGATGCTTTGTTTTCAACATTGTCAAGTTGCTTTTTCTTCTGTGATGCTAGCAGAAAATGTTAATCTAGCAAGATCTTTGGGTATATTTTCACAACTTATATGAAGTGAAATAAGAGAACATAAAACATTTATGAATTTAAGAATTTGAGAGTACTGATAATTGTTTTTAGTGTTGTGATATTAGAAAATTTGATTATTATAATTTCTTTATTTGTTGTTTTTTGCTAAACATGAAAAATAATATTGATTGATTGAATAACACTGTTAAAATTCCCTGTGACCATACATTAGATAGATATCTACCTTTGACTAACCGTGCACAACACAGCATTCACTACTCACATTGCTGAGATTGCTTAACCTAAGGATACATTGTGTGGGAGCAAAACCACATAATAAAATTAACATACATCTAGCTTCAACCATTTTAAGTGTTCTTCAGGTAAGAGAGGTGTATAATTTAAGCCTTATAACCAATGGTCATGATAATTGGAGAATGACTTAAATCAAGGAGGGGTAAATATCCCAATCAATCATGGTCCCTCTCAAAATGGTTTGATATATGGTAACATGCAATACCCTTATAAAAACCTTTAAATAATGTCCTTATTACAGGCTAGTTGTAACATCACTACTGAATTGTAATAGGAAAATGACATCATAACTGTAACTGACATTACTATGTAGAGGGTGCTCAGCCAATCGGGGACGGGGCACGCAGGATTGATTGATTTTACTTTACACTTTTGGCTGATTAAGCCTTTCTTGACAGCGATTTCAATATAAAAATGCATACAATACGGACTCAAATAGCAGATACAAACATTTTCAAGCAATACATTGATATAAAATACAAAGTGTAATACACAACCTAAAACAATATGTCATGATGCCTACCTCCAAGGAGCCAGGTCTGACCCAGCAACCCCAGAGGCAGGCATCATTTCCCCCAGGGGAGTGCCAGCGGGCCCAAGCTGGGGCCCTTTGGACGCAGTCCTGGCGCCTTAGGCGCCAGGCTCATGTTGGACCTCTGTCCAGGCGCCTTAGGCGCCAGGCTCATAAAGCTAGACATGTGTTCAAGTGTTTGAATGTGCACTTGCCTGATGCAGACCATGCTGCCACATCCAGGCCCTCTTGAGGCCTGAATGGAACTACTTTACCTGTGGGACTACTTTCCACCCGGGTGTGGTCGGGGAAGGATACATACCTGATCGGAGGAAGGATACAAACTTGGAACTTCTTCCAAAGCTATTTAAACCACACCCGATCAGCAACTCACGCTTCGCGTTGTTCTGCTCCTCGCAGCTGGACGCTCACTGTGTCAGCTCCTGCATCTGGACCTCAGCCACGCCTGTCAGTATCCTGGGTCACCTGCAAAGGGAGACAAAAGACCTTACCTGCTAAATCAGCACCACAGAGACATCACACCGACGATCCTGAAAAGGAAGACATCTTAAAAGCATTTCACTACGATCGCTGCAGCGCTGCATTTCACTCACCTTTCCTGGACGCCACCATCTTCAGCAGCGATCATCCGGATCCACAGCCACGAGAGAAAAAGACAAGACAAGACAAGACAAGAACAAGGTGAGAGAAGGAAGGGAATAGGAAAAGCTCAGTTTCCTTCTAAGTCTTACCTGTTGGGTCATTCCCATTTCATTTCGGGTCTTGCCGCTTCCAGGCATCCGGACCCCGGCCCCTATGGGGAAAAAAGACAAAGACATTGAATGAGCGAATGCAAAGACAATACCCGAGCCCTCATCCAGAACTTACCTGTCATTTACTGGAACTGCACGTTTCACTTCGGGTCGGCGCCATATCTCCGAACCCCGGCCCCTAAGGGTAAAAAGACAATGAACATTATTATTAAGCTTGGACTTTTGAACTTACAACAGAACTTTTACAGAGCCTTACCTGAATAGTCAAGGTTACCTGAACTCCCATCAATCCTCAATCCAGTGAAGTAACTGGGTTTCAACGCGCCCCTGCATCAGAAGCAGGATGGAGAGCTCATCCTTCCTGACCCTAAGGTGAGACTTCACGGGGAATCGTGGAAGGGTATCGTGGAGGGTTGGAAGAGAGTGGGAGGCTTGAGCATAACTCAGTCAGTAGGTAATACTCCCTTTTCACGCACAAGGGAATATTCCTGCGAGCCGGAGAAGCCAGGGTAGAGGGGCCCTTCCTGTCCATCTTCAGAGTCCTGCGCTTCACCATTGAAGAAGCATCAGCACTCGAAGCCAGACCTGCGCCTCTGTGGGAATCAGGTGAGCGTTACACAATAACACAATTGCCATCATAGATCCTTATTAACCATGCCCAGCATCCTTGTAGAGTCTGCCACTGGGGGATAGTTAAACATGGTCCAGGAGAGAGTCAGAGGAAAAACTTGTGCATAAATATCCTCTCTCACAGCCCCTACAACAACATAGAAACCTGGGGGCCATGGACACCCAACACAGATAATCTTTGTCTCCATGCCCCATAGATAAAACTTGCCACTGATTTGGTAATATTTCTGTCAATGTACCCCAGTAAAAGGAACATTGCTGCATTCAGGTTGTCTGTAAGACCTTCTTTCAATAAAATGGCTTTGATGCACCTGAACCTTAGAGAATCATTAGCATGTGAGGAGGAAATGTTGCAGATTCTTGTCCCCCTCATCACACATTTTACACTTTGCTTTCCATCTCTTCATATTGTACACCAGAGGAATAGTATCTGCTCTGGCCAGAGCAAAGGAAGATCTGCTGACTTGGGGGTAGGACAGATTCAAAAGGTATGGTTCATGGCCATCACTTATTACAGAAATGTCTGCCCATTTTAAATCGTCCAAACGCACCAACTCTTCTTCTTCAGACCTCGTTGTACTTATTAAATGAATAGTTTTGAACACACAGGAGGAAACTGCCAGGAGGAATCTTCCAGTCTCTGCCTGAATTCCATCAGCCAACCACACCCCTTAACAAAGTGCCACCATTTTTTTCTGGTGCTTTGGTGCCACAGCCCCTAGTCCAACACTCAGCCTCCCACCTTACCCACATGTCCCCCATGTCATCCTCAACACCCCTCGACCGACTACATACCTGCATGTCTAGCCTTGTGCCTTCCCATCTGGATCTATGTGATTCTACCAAACTGAAAATTTCGACTCCCAAAAGTCTGTTTTTTTTCTCTTTTTTTCAATTTTCCACAAACTTATATGTGGGGGGAGACACCTTACAGCCCCCCACCTTACCCCTATACATTTTTTATTCACTTTACCCCCCCCCACATATATACATGTGGGAAATTGGGGGTCGGACTTTTGGGGGTTGAACTTTTGGGAGTAGGTAATTTTGTACAATACCTTCCCATCTGCCCCAGGCTGTCACTATAGAAATAGAAAAGGGACTTGGGACTTGGGTCCTTTTCAATTTACTATGGTGGCAGCCATCTTGTTTTTTTATTTTTAATGGGAGATTGAGCATGCACATGATGCATGCAGTCCATCTCGCAGCCAAACAAAACATCTCAAATTAAACTATTTCTACCCCAGATGAAGCCCCGGGCGCAAATAGCTATTACCCCCTTGTCAAGGGATGTACAATAGTGGTAGGGCCCTGAACCCTTGCTGAGGCCCTCACCTTAATCAAGACTTCCCAGCCTCATGTTGGCAGTCCTGTCAGCCCACTGGCGTGGGGTTGATTGTTATATTACAACCGAGTTGCAATGTCACAATGCCTGCTGCTTGATCTAGTGCTGAGCATAATTCCAACTGCCATTGGAGCACTAAATTATAGTCACTGCTAGCTTTTCAGATTAATTTGTTCTAAAATACCTTTCTTTGACACTTTACAGACATTCAGTGAAAATGAACTGTTTAATATGTTTATTTTGTGCTGTGGTGGTGTTTAACCCAACAACAATAATCTATCTGCATATTATCATTTTTTTAATACTACAAAATGTTTTAGAGGCATTTTATTAAATGTTTTAAGCTAACATTTTGCTACAGATTACAAGCTACCAATTAGTGTTTTTTTCAATAAATCCAGAATTTTTCAAGTCCTAATTCTACATTGATGATATATATTGAAAACGGGTAGAACTCTTATATTAGGTTAGGCAAGAGGGCAGCTATTAAAGGGGTTGACAGTATGTTGAAATGCATTATAAGGAATATAGTATTCAATAATCTTCTAAAAAGGATATTGCAAATTGCAAGCCACCTAGAGGCTTTGTGACCTTACATATCTATTTGGTCACAGAACCCTGTTGTGACTTGCAATAGACTGTGCTTACTTTATCCTATATTATCACATTGAATTGTGAAAATAAAAAGTTGAGTGCATGACTTTTGTGGAATACAATGAGCACATAGAAACAACACATTGCACCTCATTAAAGGTTTGGAGGCAACAGAAAAGAATGGTCGTTATACTGCCACATTTTTGGGCGGTAACAGATTTATCACTATATTTTCTGCACCAGTGAATTATAACTTTGTAGGTGAAATGGAGGATTTACCTCTGGCAAAAATCTGGAGGTGAACCTGCCAGTTTACTGCCAAAAATCAGTGGATTTACTTGCCATTAATTCCACCACCAGTAAATCCACCCAAAATAGCTATGGTTTCCAATGGACCACACAAATGGGGAATTACCATCACTTGTAATCGAATGGTAATTCCACGGGACCAAGTGGCAATAAATCAGGTGAGTTACGCGGTAGTTTGATGGATTTGCTTCCGAATTACACCAAACATTTAATGAGGCCCATTATGTTTACTTTATTTTTAATTAAATAGAAATAATATACTTTAATGTTACATGTTTCGTTTGTTGTTGTTATGACCTAAGGGATTTGAATTCCAGTCTTCTGCTCTTCTTGCTTTTATGCAGCCAGAACACAATTGTTTCTGTGCTGCTTGTTTGGCTGCTGCTCAAGTCAGAATGTTTGAAAGGGGATCTATAACAAATATTAAAGATTACAATCTGACAATTCTAACTATCACGGAGGAGGCATACACTGAACTCCATGTGCTAATTCTGATATTTCCCACTCAATTAACACATTTAATTTTAAAGATTGTTAGAACAACATTTAAAAAAAATGCAATTCCTCATCATATAATTTGCAACTTCACCTCTTGTTTGCATGCTGATTTGCATGTACAATTAAAAATGCATCACTTCTGCTGTGAAATCTCTTAAAACATAAATTGAAGATTTTATCAGAGCCATTCAAATTAAGACTGCAGTTTATTCAGGCGTACTGCATTTTCATGAATGCCATCAAAACTCTGCAGTAGTAATGACAATCTTAGAGATGGATCCAAATCAGTCATCCGAGAGGTGTGGTCATCTGGTAACACAATTTCCATATGGAAAACTCATGTGGTCAACTCAGTATTGCCGTAGAGCATGGGTGCACAACATACGGCCCGCGGGCCAGTTGCAGCCCGCCATGCTCTTTTGTCCGGCCTGCGAGGCACAAACACTTTCCTAATGGAGGGCGGCCCGCAAGCAGCATCGGCCGCCCTCCGTTAGGAATGTCTTTGTTGTCTTCCGGGCCGGACAAAACACTGGCCGACATTGGCTCAGCACACACGTACCACGTCGCTCCTACGAGCCACGAAGTGTGTGTGTGCTGCACCAATGGAGTGCCAGCACTACGGCTGGCGTGGTTCATAAGGCTTGATGCCGGAAGGCATTTCAGCCTTGGACCACGCCAGCCGTAGTACGATTCCAGCGACTTCCAGCTTACCTGCCTTCCAGCATGTCTCCGGGAAGTGGTCTGTTTGTGTTTGTGTGTCGGGTCTTTGCTGTATGTTTGTGTGTGTATGTTGAGATGCGGGGGCGGGGGGGGTTTTGGATGTGTATGAATGTTTGGATTTTAATGTTTTTTGTGTGTATGTTGAGATGCGGTGGTGGGGGGTGTCAGATGTGTATGAATGTTTGGATTTGAATGTTTTTTGTGTGTATGTTGAGATGCGGGGGTGGAGGGTGTCGGATGTGTATGAATGTTTGGATTTGAATGTTTTTTGTGTGTATGTTGAGATGCGGGGGTGGGGGGGTGTAGGATGTGTATGAATGTTTGGATTTGAATGTTTTTTGTGTGTATGTTGAGATGCAGGGGTGGGGGGGTGTCGGATGTTTATGAATGTTTGGATTTGAATGTTTTTTTGTGTGTATGTTGAGATGCGGGGGTCGGGGGGTGTCAGATGTGTATGAATGTTTGGATTTGAATGTTTTTTGTGTGTATGTTCAGATGCGGGGGTTGGGGGGTGTCGGATGTGTATGAATGTTTGGATTTGAATGTTTTTTGTGTGTATGTTGAGATGCGAGGATGGGGGCGGTGTCGGATGTGTATGAATGTTTGGATTTGAATGTTTTTTGTGTGTATGTTGAGATGTGGGGGAGGGGGCAGTGTCGGATGTGTATGAATGTTTGGATTTGAATGTTTTTTGTGTGTATGTTGAGATGTGGGGGTGGGAGGGGTGTCGGGTGTGCATGAATGTTTGTTTCGGAGTGTAAGTGCGGTGTATGTTGAGATGCAGGGTCTGTATGTGTGCATGCTTGCTAGTTTGTATGCTGATTTGGGGGGTGGAGGTGCTGGTCTGTATGGGTGCTTGTTTGAGAGTGTGCTGAGTTGGGGCGTGGGGGTTTGGGTCTGTATGGGTGCTTGTTTGAGAGTGTGCTGATTTGGGGGTTGGGGGTTCGGGTCTGTATGGGTGCATGTTTGTGTGTGTGCTGAGTTGGGGGGTTGGGGGTTGGGGTCTGTATGGGTGCATGTTTGTGTGTGTGCTGAGTTGGGGGGTGGGGGGATCGCGTCTGTATGGGTGCTTGTTTGAGAGTGTGCTGATTTGGGGGTTGGGGGTTCGGGTCTGTATGGGTGCATGTTTGTGTGTGTGTGCTGAGTTGGGGGTGGGGGTTTAGGTCTGTATGGGTGCTTGTTTGAGAGTGTGCTGATTTGGAGGGTGGGGGGTTCGGGTCTGTATCCGTGCATGCTTGAGAGTGTGTGTGCTGAGTTGGGGGGTGGGGGTTCGGGTCTGTATGGGTGCATGTTTGTGTGTGTGCTGAGGTGGGGGGTTCAGGTCTGTATGGGTGCATGCTTGAGAGTGTGTGTGCTAAGTTGGGGGGGTGGGGGTTCGGGTCTGTATGGGTGCATGTGTGTGTGTGTGCTGAGTTGGGGGGTGGGGGGTTTGGGTCTGTATGGGTGCTTGTTTGAGAGTGTGCTGATTTGGGGGGTGGGGGGGGTTCAGGTCTGTATGGGTGCATGTTTGTGTGTGTGCTCAGTTGGGGGGTGGGGAGTTTGGGTCTGTATGGGTGCATGTTTGTGTGTGTGCCCAGCTCGGGGTGTGGGGGGTTTCGTGTCTGTATGGTTGCATGCTTGAGAGTTTGTGCTGATTTCGGGGGTAGGGGGTTCGATTGTGTATGGGTGCATGTTCGTGAGTGTGCTGAGTTGGGGGGTGAGGGGTTTGGAGTTGGGGGGTGGGGCATTCGGGTCTGTATGGGTGCTTGTTTGAGAGTGTGCTGATTTGGGGGGTGGGGGGTTCGGGTCTGTATGGGTGCTGATTTGGGGGGTGGGGGGTTTTGGAGTTAGGGGGGTGGGGGGGCTCGGTTCTGTATGGGTGCTTGTTTGAGAGTGTGCTGATTTGGGGGTGGGGGTGTGGGTCTGTATGGGTGCATGTTTGTGTGTGTGTTTTTTCGCTGAGTTGGGGGGTGGGGGTTTCGGTTCTGTATGGGTGCATGTTTGAGAGTGTGCTGATTTTGGGGGGTTTGGAGTTGGGGGGTGGGGGGTTTGGGTGTGTATGGGTGCATGTTTGTGAGTGTGCTGAGTTGGGGGGTGGGGGTTTGGAGTTGGGGGGTGGGGGGTACGGGTGTGTATGGGTGCATGTTTGTGTGCTGAGTTGGGGGGTGGGGGATTCGGGTCTGTATGGGTGCTTGTTTGAGAGTGTGCTGATTTGGGGGGTGGGGGTTCGGGTCTGTATGGGTGCTGATTTGGGGGGTGAGGGGTTTTGAGTTAGGGGGTGGGGGGTTCGGAGTTAGGGGGTGGAGGGTGGCAGGATGAATAACATCAGAGACAACGGGCAGCCTTGCCTGGTGCCCCGTAGGATCACCCAGGCAGGTGAAATGTGTTTGCCAGAGCGAACCCTGGCCACTGGCCTGATGTATAGCAACTGCGCCCAGTGTATAAATCCCGGGCCAAACCCAAATCGACATCACCACGTAGATCTGTAATAGCTTGTTTTGTTCCTCTCCCTCCTTTCTCCTCCCATCTCCCTCACCTTGTGTAATTCTCTGGCTCTACCAGAAATGTTCTCAGGCCTAGGACGGTAGTCGCCCGTCTGTTCCCATTTCCTTCCTATCTGTGTCGCTAGGCCGAGTACGATAGTTAATTTTGCATTCTTGTTGTTCATGGCCTGTAAGAATGTTTTGTATTTTCCCTTGTTCCCTCCCTTGTCGAGAAGCACTTTGAAACACATTGTGTATAGGCGCTATATAAATAAACTATCATAGCATATCATTAGAGATGTTGGGCCAGAGTGTCAAGGGTCAGCAGTGGGTGTGGTTTATTTGTACATTCCTAAAGCTTTCAAAACCGGCTGCAGCCTTTTCTAGGATGGTCCTGGATGATGTCTGCTCCTGTAATTTTGCAACTAAACCTCAATCAAACGTTTGAGACCCATTGAGTGTGGGTAATTGTTACCTTTCTACAACCCCATCAAGCATTGTTCAGGGGGATAGATGCACAATGAAATTGATTAGAGAAGGTAACTGCTCTTTGAGGGCAAGCTTAACTGCAAAAGGTCACTTGCTGCACACTACGAATCATACATTCAAGTGGACAGTTTGAGTTATTTGATCCAGATTTCATGGAAGGAAATGGCTTGCAATATTCAATCCGGTAGTACTCCAGTTGCCCTGGCCAGGAAGAAACTGAGATCAGTTTCTTTGTATGTTCACTAAAGTAATTGGTCATCCTGTGATAATTCCTTTCAAAAGCTCATAATTTGGCAACAGCTTGTGCTTTGAAATGTTATTTTTTTTTTAAAGAATGTCCTCAATTTCCACCTTAATCTCAAACATAGCAGGTTGATATGCTATGCAGCCCTCTATTCCTGAAAGTATCCATCAATAAGTGCATGAAAAGGTATGCTGGCAAGGCTATGTTCTTTATCTGATCTTGTTCTTTTGTCGCTTCTAGGATTCTCAAAGAAGTATATAATTTCTGTATACTCCAGACTAGAACCGTCGTAGTGGGAGCATAACAGTGGAGTTCGTATCGTTATCCAAAGATGTCCTTGCCAATGTTCAGTGCAGTAAAAAAAAGAAAGATTGACTAGGAGCACCGTCAATTTAAGGATGAGTGGACAGAGAAGTTTTTTTTCATCAAGTCCAAACCTAATGTGTACTTGTGTCTCATTTGTCTCGAACGCATAGCAGTCCCCAAGGAATATAATATCCGCTGCCATTGTGAAACAAAACATTCACAATATAAGGATTTGCAGGGGGAAGCGAGAATTAAGAAAGCTGGGGAGCTAAAAACACAGCTGACTAAGCAACAGGGTGTTTTTGCCCAGAAATAAAATGAATCTGAATGTGCCACCTTTGCGAGTTATAAGGTTGCACAGCTAATTGCAAGGTCAGCACGTCCTTTCACAGATGGGGATTTCGTTAAAGACTGCCTGATGGAGATTTGCGAGGCAGTGTGTAAAGAAAAAAAAGATGCTTTTACAAATGTTCCCCTTTCACGTATGAGTATCCAGCGGCGTATTGTAGATATGGCTGACAATTGTTACAACCAACTGAAAATGTGGTGTAAGGATGTCAAGTTCTTTTCAGCTGAACTTGATGAGAGCACAGATGCAAGTGACACAGCCCAACTCTTAATTTTCATTCGGGGGTCGATAATCAATGCAAAGTATTTCAGGAACTGGCTTCCCTGGTATCTTTGCATGGCAGGACTACTGGTGCTGACATTTTTAATGCCTTTCAAAAAGTCATCGATGATTTAAATTTGCCATGGGATGCTTTGGTAGGCGTGACGACTGATGGGGCGCCAGCCATGGTTGGGGAGCAAAATGGGTTTATTGGCTGCTTGAAAAGGCACTTGGGCGAGAAGGCTGTCCATTTAAAAATGATCACTGTATCATCCACCAGGAGACATTATGTGCAAAACATTTGAAATTCACTGAAGTGATGGACTTTGTTGTGAAAACGGTTAATTTTGTCCGTGCACAGGCGTTTTTAGAAGAGGTAAAGGCGGATTATGGTGATGTCCTACATCACACCAATGTCCGATGGCTTAGTCGTGGCAATGTGCTGAAGCGATTCTTTTCTTTACGGCACGAAATAAAAGCATTCCTTGATGAAAAGGGAATGGACACTTCTGTCATGCAAGATATTGACTGGGTAGCTGACTTTGCTTTTCTGACTGACCTGACAGGCCATTTCAATGATTTAAATTTAAAGTTGCAAGGAAGCCAAAATCTCATATCGGATCTGTTTGAGGCAGGTTGTACCTTTGAAATAAAGTTAAGGCTTCTGACAGCCCAACTGGAGAAAGGGATGCTGGTACACTACCCCTCATGTACAGAGGTTTTCCCCCATGACAAGTATGTAGGATGGTATCGGCATGTGAAGGTCCTGAAGGAACTGCAAAATGTTTTTGAGAATCGTTTCTCACAATTCAAATCCCAGCGAGCCTCTTTTAAACTTTTTGCAGACCCTTTCTCTGCTGATGTTGACAGTGTGCAACCTGAACTGCAACTGGAACTGATTGAACTTCAGTGCTGTAGTGCCCTCAAAAATAAGCACATAGAGATGTCTTTATTAGTCTTCTATCAGTCTCTGGACACTGCTGAATTCCCCAATCTGTCACGGGAAGCATTAAAGATGGTTTTTATGTTTGGTAGTACTTACATTTGTGAGCAAGTTTTTTTCACAAATGAAACTACATAAATCCAGCCTAAGGACAAGACTAACTGACCAACATCTCCATGCTATCCTGAGAGTAGGAACAACCTCACTGGAGCCCGAGATCCAGAAACTGACATCTGAGAAACGCTGCAATGTTTCTCACTGATCAACTATGTCTGGTTCACTCTTTCATCCTGTATGATTTGGAGAAATGTATAGTACAAAATGTAAGTTTTAAATACAAATAAAATGGTACACCTCCAAAAAGGTGTTTTTTCCAACTGTCATAATGTTTGGTTGGGGGTGGGGGGTGCCATGGGGCTGAGTGTTTGGTTGAGGGGTGGGGGCCATAGGACATAGTGTTTGGTTGAGCGGTGAGGGGGCCATGGGGCATAGTGTTTGGTTGGGGGTGGGGGCCATGGGGCATAGTGTTTGGTTGGGTGTTGGGGTGGGGACCATGGGGCATAGTGTTTGGTTGAGGGGTGGGGGCCATGGGGCATAGTGTTTGGTTGGGTGTTGAGGGGGCCATGGGGCAAAGTGTTTGGTTGTGGGATGGGGGCCATGGGGCATAGTGTTTGGTTGAGGGGTGAGGGGGCCATGGGGCATAGTGTTTGGTTGGGGTGGGGGCCATGGGGCATAGTGTTTGGTTGGGTGTTGAGGGTGCCATGGGGCATAGTGTTTGGTTGGGGTTGAGGGTGCCATGGGGCATAGTGTTTGGTTAAGGGGTGGGAGCCATGGGCCATAGTGTTTGGTTGGGTGTTGTGGGTGCCATGGGGCATAGTGTTTGGTTGGGGTTGAGGGTGCCATGGGGCACAGTGTTTGGTTGAGGGGTGGGGGCCATGGGGCATAGTGTTTGGTTGAGGGGTGGGGGTGCCATGGGGCATAGTGTTTGGTTGAGGGGTGAGGGGGCCATGGGGCATAGTGTTTGGTTGGGGGTGGGGGCCATGGGGCATAGTGTTTGGTTGGGGTTGAGGGTGCCATGGGGCATAGTGTTTGGTTAAGGGGTGGGAGCCATGGGCCATAGTGTTTGGTTGGGTGTTGAGGGTGCCATGGGGCATAGTGTTTGGTTGGGGTTGAGGGTGCCATGGGGCATAGTGTTTGGTTGAGGGGTGGGGGCCATGGGGCATAGTGTTTGGTTGAGGGGTGGGGGTGCCATGGGGCATAGTGTTTGGTTGAGGGGTGGGGGCCATGGGGCATAGTGTTTGGTTGGGGTTGAGGGAGCCATGGGGCATAGTGTTTGGTTGGGGGTGAGGGGGCCATGGGGCATAGTGATTGGTTGAAGGTGCCATGGGGCATAGTGTTTGGTTGGGGGTGAGGGTGCCATGGGGCATAGTGTTTGGTTGGGGTTGAGGGTGCCATGGGGCATAGTGTTTGGTCGAGGGGTGGGGGCCACGGGGCATAGTGTTTGGTTGAGGGGTGGGGGCGCCATGGGGCATAGTGTTTGGTTGAGGGCTGGGGGCCATGGGGCATAGTGTTTGGTTGGGGGTTGAGGGAGCCATGGGGCATAGTGTTTGGTTGGAGGTGAGGGGGCCATGGGGCATAGTGTTTGGTTGAGGGTGCCATGGGGCATAGTGTTTGGTTGGGGGTGAGGGTGCCATGGGGCATAGTGTTTGCTTGAGGGGTGGGGGTGCCATGGGGCTTAGTGTTTGGATGAGGTGTGGGGTGCCATGGGGCATAATGTTTGGTTGGGGGTGAGGGTGCCGTGGGGCATAGTGTTTGGTTGGGGGTGAGGGTGCCATGGGGCATAGTGTTTGGTTGAGGGGTGGGGGTCATGGGGCATAGTGTTTGGTTGGGGGTTGAGGGAGCCATGGGGCATAGTGTTTGGTTGGGGGTGAGGGGGACATGGGGCATAGTGTTTGGTTGAGGGGTGGGGGCCATGGGGCATAGTGTTTGGTTGGGGGTCGAGGGAGCCATGGGGCATAGTGTTTGGTTGGGGGAGAGGGGGCCATGGGGCATAGTGTTTGGTAGGGGGTGGGAGCCATGGGGCATAGTGTTGCACTCCAAGAGTGAACCCAATAATAAAGCTAAAACAGGCACAGTTAGGAGATGTACATCCTTTGGTTTTTGAGGAAACCTGACTCAACGAGGCCATACTCCTCTTGGGCAACCCAAGCAGCAAACTATAGCAGTCCAAAATAACGGAATGTCCAATCTAGGGTCAATAAAATATATATAAGTTAATTAAACAGACGAGATACAATAACTAAATAGAAATAAATTATAACAATGGAAAATGTGTATTAAAAAATGTAAGTTTGAAATGCAAATAAAAATCGTTACCCCTCAAAAACATTCTTTTTCCATGTGTTTAATACAAATTGGGGGCTTAAAAAGCCTTCTGCCATGCCCCGCCTACCGCCCCGCCCACATTTACTTTTTGGGGCCACTATAGTCCTCATGTAAGGTACTTTCGGCCCTCTGTCAAAATCAGTTGTGCACCCCTGCCGTAGAGTGTCGTAGTTTATTATGCTTTGACACTCAACTCAGGGAGTTCCTTGCCCCCCCAATCAAGGTGGCGCACAACAAATCACTATGATTTGGATTCAGGTTCAATTTGGTAAGGCCTCACACCCAACCGCAACAAATACCCAGTGCTACAATGGACTAGGAACCAGGCCAGTGTGTAGTAAGAATATAGATTTATTAATTTATTTAAACCAAATTTGACAAACATAAAGACATCAGCCACCAATGCTGTGACAACACAAGAACAAAACTGACTTCCGTAATTGCACCAACACAGAGATAATACTGAGATGTGCAGTCACAATTTCCCGCAGCTTTAATTTCAAATCACCCACCAAAACAGAAAAAGAACGATTCAAGACACAGAGTGATTGCCGATTTGGTTATAATACTTTTTCTCTCAGCAACCCCCACCCTCCAACATAAATTAGACTTTTCCCCTCTGAATTGAAGGCCAGTGGCAGAGAGTGGGAACACAATGGAAAAATCGTTTTGAATTCTGATAGAAATGCATTCTTTGGAAAAAGGATTTGAGGGGAAAAATCGTTTTTCACTTATTACCACAGATACAATATGAGGGAAAGAAAAGCAATGGGAAAATTAATGTTGCCACACCTAAAGAGAACAGGCAGGTCTTTGTGGTTTCAGTCAGAGCACAATGGGAACAAAGGGGCAATGTTGTCTTCTCCACCACACATGCAAAGGAAATATAAAGCTTCACACTTATGATCTACAATGCAGGGGATCAATGGGAAATTTCATTTTGCACCCTTCACACTCACTTGGAAACAGGGTTTTGGTGATGTATTCTTTTGGTTTCAGCCCCCCCTCTGTACCGAAGTCAGGAGTTTTCTTACCAATAGTCAATCAAATCTTTGTCTTTACCGGCTCCAAACACACTGGGAGGAGCTTGTTATTTTTGAATGCTAACAAAACACTTCTTGTGATTTCTATAGGGGAATTAATTGATTTACTTTACATTTACTAAGGATCTGCACAGACAAGCAGGGTTTTTTGCTATGGGGAAATAACTAGAAAAATACTTAAGAAAAATGCAGGTCCTACACAATCTATGGCTTTGGGATAGTTTTACTTACAGGGGAGGGTTTTTGTAATGGGCATCAGGGAACAGCAGGGCACCTCTGGGACAGCAAGGCAGTCAGTTAAGGATAGTCCCCTCTGACTCCTCCAAGTTGTCCCAGTCAGCTTCTGTGTCTCCTTGTCCATGTCTCCAATGCAAGATTTGGGGCCTTTCTGCTTGGGTGTTTCTCACAAGAGTCCAGCAGCAGGTTACCACCTAGGATAAAATGGAAAAAAACAAGTTCTGATGCAAACTGGTTTACTTATAGGGAAAATGACATCACGAACGTGTCATAATCCCTGCAGAAGGGATTGGTTGGTTTTCTCTAACCACCTCCCACCTGTGTGCTAATAGGACAAGGAGATGAGGGGTGTGAGTTTGGATAGCTGTGGGAGGAGAAAGCTTTGTCATCCCAAATTGACATGTGTTCAAACTATGAAAATATATCAACATGGCAAGTACCCTAATTGTTCAAATCTTTATATGCATGGATATACTTTTAAGAAGTACATTTTAAGGCCAATCAGATGATACTAATCTGAAGTCAGCATGTCCTTCCTATGCAGATATATATTTTTTCTTTATTTGCTCAGGAGCCGTATCAGTGAAAATTATGCCACTTCATAGTTCCCATGTTAATTTTGTCCTTCACCCTCACACCAACTTTCAAATCTCTCGGAATTAAGGGAAGACCCAAATCAAATTTCCCTTAATAACTTCTGCTAGATAAAGTGACAATTGCAACCTGAACGCAATCCTTACAGCAAGTTCATGAATATTGGCTGAGGTTCTTGTGGACTAGGGAGTCTGTGGCTGCAGGGTAATGATACCATTGAGGTTACCCAATGGATGCAAAAAGACTGAAAAGGGAAAGGAGTTACATTACCTTAATTGCGCAATCAGACTAAGATAGGTGGGTTGATGCCATTTGTAGGTAGTGTTCTGTATTGATCAGAAAAATGTTGCGCCCGTTGTCTGCTTGTTTTATGGTTATGTTTGGATTATTTTTCAAATCTCTGATGGCCTTATTTTCCTTGTGGGAAAGGTTTGAGTGGTGTTTTGATGGTTTGACACCTTGAAAGTAATTCTTCCGGAGGTCATTTGTGACAAGTTGTTGAAAAATATCTATGGCATTGTCTGCGGAAAATAAAGGATTGAATTTTGATTTTGGTTTATGATGAGTAGGTGGAGTGAGATTTAGTGAAATATTCATCTCTTCCGCCAATGTGGGAATGGTATGTATTTCCTCAGGTTCTTCAATATTCATGAGACTGATTGTACTTTCTACAAGTTGTTCTGAAAGAAGTGAGGGTGGTTCTTTGGCTGGGGTTACTCGTTTCTTGAATTGTTTGTTAAAGAATTTTTTCAATTTAAGCACTCTCCAAAACTTGTAAAGATCCAAATTGACTTGGAAAAAAGTCCAATTGGTTAGTCGGGCAGAAGGAAAGTCCTTTGTTCAGGGCTGCAATTAGATCATTTGGAAGCAAAGTATTGCTAAGGTTAACCACTAGGTCTTCCTGTGTTTCAGATTTTTTGAGCGGGTGAACACTCCTTGTGTATTTCTGTTTTCTTCTGAGGCACCCACTGCCTCTTCTTCCTCTTCTTGTTGGTTTCCATTTTTGGAGGTACCTGGCTGATTTGTTGTTTGAGGGTAAAGTGGTTTGAATATTGAATATGTTCTGGCTAGTTGGTACCTCCTGATACTCTTCTAAAAAAGTAAAGGGATCTTCTTCCCTGGTGGGATCAGTTGTGGATGGTGGGACTTTGTCTGTTTCACCTTCGTTCTGCGATTCTACTTCTGAAGAGACTGGTGTATGTTGCTTTGTTTGAGGTGGTTTGCTTGTTGGTTTGGTTGGTGGTTTGGTGGGTGGTTTAGGTGGTTGTTTTTGGAACAAGTAAACTCTTTTAAATTTGTAGTCAGTTCATCCCTGTAGAATTTCCGTTGTTTCTTGATTTTTAGTTTGTTGGTAAAAATTCTGAGGAAATTGTCCAGGATCTCATAATTCCTAAAGGTTGCTTCTGGAGCATTTAGGTCTTCTATTAGTTTTTTAGTTATTTCTATTTCCTTAAGGGTTGCTTGATGTACTTCTTTCCCTGTTTGATGAATCGATACATCATTTCTTTTGAGGTGTTAACTAGTAGTGTTTCCCACTCTTTAAGTTCATCAATTACGTCCTCTTCGAAGGAGGGAAATATACAGATTCTAAGTCCTCGCGGAATTCGATTGACTTGTAGGTATTTTTCTAGTGTTGCTATTTCCCACCATCTTGAGATTTCTTTTTTGGAGAGTTGTTCCAAGTGTTCAAAAAGAGACTTGATTGAGGTGCCATTAGTTTGTTTGTTGGGATCTCGTTTAGTTTGTGTGCTAGAGAACAGTTCATCAGCCTTTTCCAGTCTTTTCTGGAAAGTTTCTGACATGTTGGATTGTGGGTTGAGTATTGGTGTAGATAGCCTGGCTCTGCTTTGATTGCTGAATGAAGAAAGATAAAGTGACAGTTGCAACTTGAACGCAATCCTTACAGTGAGCTCATTAATATTGGCTGAGGTTCTTGTGGACTAGGGTGTCTGCGGCTGCAGGGTAATAATACCATTGAGGTTGCCCAATGGATGCGAAAGACTGAAAAGGGAAATGAGTTATATTACCTTAATTGCGCCATCAGGCTAGGATAGGTGGGTTGATGCCATTTGTAGGTAGTCTTCTGTATTGATCAGAACAATTTTGCCCCCTTTGACTGCTTGTTTTATGGTTATGTCTGGTGTTTTGATGGTTTGACACCTTGAAAGTAATTTTTCCGGAGGTCATTTGTGACAAGTTGTTGACAAATATATATGGCATTGTCTGCAGAAAATAAAGGATTGAATTTTGATTCTGGTTTATGATGAGTAGGTGGAGTGAGATATAGTGAAATATTCATCTCTTCCACAAATGTGGGAATGGTATGTATGTCCTCAGGTTCTTCAATATTCATGAGACTGATTGTACTTTCTACAAGTTGTTCTGAAAGAAGTGAGGGTGGTGCTTTGGCTGGGGTTACTCGTTTCTTGAATTGTTGTTAAAGAATTTTTTTCTATTTAAGCACTCTACAAAACTTGTAAAGATCCAAATTGACGTGAAAAAGAGTCCAGCAGCAGGTTATCTCCTGGGATAAAATTGAAAAAAAAAACAGTTCTGATGCAAACTGGTTTACATATAGGGAAAATTACATCACAAACGTTTCATAATTCCTGCAGAAGGGATTGGTTGGTATTCTCAAACCACCTCCCACCTGTGTGCTAATAGGACAAAGAGATGAGGGGTGTGAGTTTGGAAAGCTGTGGGAGGAGAAAGCTTTGTCATCCCAAATTGACATGTGTTCAAACTCTGAAAATATATCAACATGGTAAGTAGCCTAATTTTTCAAATCTTTATATACATGGATGTACTTTTAAGAACTACATTTTAAGGCCAATCGGATGATACTAATCTGAAGTCGGCATGTCCTTCCTATGCAGATATATATTTTTTCTTCATTTGCTCAGGAGCCGTATCAGTGAAAAATATGCCACTTCATAGTTTCCATGTTAATTTTGTCCTTCATCCTCACACCAACTTTCAAATCTCTCAGAATTAAGGGAAGACCCAAATCAAATTTCCCTTAATAACTTCTGTTATGTTTATCACACAAAAATCGTTTGGGCATGGTCCAAAGGGGGTTACTGTCACCTTTAATAAAAGTCTGGAATGAGAGTAGTGGCGTATATTCTGCCCTTTTTATGCAAACAAAATGTATTTTTCTATTAACTAACTCCGGCATCACATGCCTCGCTCACTCTGGCCCCACCTTTGTTCTCTTAAGTCGCATTTCCCCCTAAGCATGTGACCAGCCAGATGCAGGATCATGTTCATCTTAGCCCATCCCTTCCTGGCCTTGTAATGGCCATGGCTGCCACTTTAATGCAAAATGTATGGGAATTGTGACCTCAGCGTCCCTTCTGCTGAAAAGACAGTCATGGCTTTATCTACTTCCACCATGTTTTCCATCAAAAGTAGTGTATTGCTTCATATTTTTAAGCAATGGTCCTGATTGATTGTTGACAACCAGACTTGCCTCTCCAGGACCAGCAGAGGAAAGGTGTTGGAGCTTAAAGTTTCATTTCAGAAGAACTGACCGTCTGGATGTAGAATTCTGCAAGAAATGTCTTTTAACCCACACACAATCCATTTTACATGATATTTTATAAGGTAGCTGGGCCTTATATCCATGAATAATTTACTGCTTTAATCTCTCAGTTGCAAAAGGCATGAGCATCCCTTCTGGATTGTCCATATGTATAGGGCAGTTATATGACAAAACCATGTTCACCTTAAGCCCAAGTAGGCAACTCTCTCTGCATACTATCATTTAGGATGAGGAAAACAGGAATTATTTCTTATGAATGCAAGAATATTGGTTTCACTGGAGATTTCGGGAGCACAAACTGGCATTTCATTGAAGATAATATACACACTGCTGTCTGTCTCTTTAAGTAAAGAGTGTAGCTTTCCATGGATTTATTAAAACAGCATTGTCAGCCACATGTCTTTCTTTTCCTTGCTAGAATGCATTTCACATAACTTTGCTCTTTTGAGATTTAAGCCCACTTTCTTTCTTTGATATTTAGGCCTGTTTTTGGTCCAATAGACCTCATGTCTGACATCACCATTTCTGTGCTGGCCTTTTACTTCAATGGAACTTCACAAATCACTCTGGCCTCTTTATTTCTGGCATTCAGGGGCTATATTTTACCTGGCACGTCCCCCCTCCTAGGTCTTTGATGCGTGGGTTATATTTTACCCTGCACGTTCCCCTCTTGGATCTTTGATTCCAGTGAGATAGAGAGAAGAGCTAGGAGAGAGTGGGGTTTCTGTTTCCTTGTGGCCTTGGTTCATCCAAGGAATTCCTGTCAAAGCATGTCTGCTCTTTTCCCTGCCCTGAGGGAGTGGCATGCTGGTCTGCACTCCTCTCTTTTTGGATTTTGGGTTCTTCTTCCTGGACCTCTCCCTTTCCGGTAGCTCCACCTACAGCCTGTGGCAAGGAGTTATTTAATCTGCCGAGAATAAAAGAGAGGTTAAGTATTGTATACAGTACTAATTCCCCCAGTATGATCGACGTGTGAGTTGACAACAAAACAGTGAGTTACACATTACGTTTCACTTGACATATACAATTCAGAACATGATAATTGCTTATAGTACATTCCTGTTAAGTATAAGTGGTTTTACTCCCTGTAAATGTGTGATTTTCTCCAGCGGGTTTCCATTCTTTACTTTTATTCTTCAGATGGTTACTGAGCTCTACCTTCACTGGGTTCTTCAGTCACATATTTTGTCTAGGATGACCACTCTTCAACTGATTGATATGAAACTATTTCTCTTCCATCTGTTCTCCTGTAGGGAGGCAAATCTTATAGGCGACATTTTATCTACAATTTTCAAAAGCTCTGTGCCAAGAGGCGAGGAACTTCTGCTCTTTGGTCTTTTTCCTTTGGAAATTGCACAGGTAGACCCTGTCTCCTACTTTGTACTCTTTCTTGGTGGTCTTTTTTGTCGTAGTGGGTTTTCATCCCCTTTGCTGACTTTTCTAAATTTCGCTGAGCGTAAAAAGCATGCTGATGGTGTTTTTGTAAATTTTCAATATACACATGAGTCATGGATGCGTTGATCAGTGTCCGCTCTTGAGTTCTGTAGAGCAGATGCGGAGGTAGCACCATTTTCTGTGCAGTCATGGGCTCGAATTGAGAAATCTTTAATGCAGAAGATGGTGTAGACCAGATGGCCATCAAGACAAGCGGTAATCTGATGTCCCAACTAGGTCCAGAGTCTGCCACAAACTTCAAGATGCCCACAATTGTTTTATTGTACCTCTTAACTCCCCTGCTCAAGGCTAGACAGTAGGCTATGTGGTGTTTCCTGTTTACCTCTAGTATCTCCCACATCTTTGTCATCACCTCACTGGTGAAATTACTTCCTCGGTCCAACTCAATCCTTTGGGGAAGGCCGAAATGAGAGAAGATGTAATTGATCATTGGGGTGACAGCAGTTTCCGGCTTGCAATTTGGGTCTGGAAGACATTCCACCCACTTGGTAAACAAGCACGCCATGGTCAACATACATTTGTTTACTCTAGAAGAGTAAATCACTGGCCCGAAGATATCAACTTGCAAATCTGACCATGGCAGTGTCATTTGCCTTTTATGTAGGCAAGCTCGGTGTCTGAGGTACCTTGGTTGAAACTGAGCACACACAAGACACCCATTTAAGTATAGGTCGAGGTCCTGACCTATGTGTGGCCAGTATGCGACCACTCACAAGATTGCTAAGGTTGTATGAAACCCCCTTTGACCAGAAGTGGCTGCATCATGGGCGTGAATTAACATCAGGGTTCAGAATGAGGTGGGTAGCACCCACTGGTCACATCTAGATATGGATCTCCCTACCAAAAAACCGTCTTGGATTCTGAAAACTTCATCAACATCCAGAGTTTCTTTACTCCACTGGGCACTTGAGAGTTCATTTTGGGCATGTGTTTGGGTCCTGGTGACAGCAGGAACCTGGATTTCCCCCAACATGGATTCCGTTTCTAGGAGAAACCAGCAGATGGCTCCGGTTTTGGCCAACTGGTCAGCCAAGTCATTTCCACTTTTGTCTGATCCCTCTATTTTGGAGTCACCTCTAATCTTTTTCCAATGAATGGTCATCTCATTAGATGTGTCCAGATCATCAATTGGTTATTTTCACACACCATGCCTCGATTTTCCAATTAATCAGGCGCTCCACAAACCCATTCCTGACATTATCTGAATCAGTGATTATTGACCAGTTCTTTGAGTTGGTGTTGCATAGCAGTGAGGATGGCTTGATGTACCACCATCAACTCTGCCACCTGACTACTTCAGGCACCTATTTTGTACCCAGCCGAGGGCTCTGGGTCATCATTCACCCAGGCATTCCGAATGCCAGCCACTAGTTCTTTTTCCCCGTGATTATCAACATGGTAAGAGCAAACATCCACATAAACTGGGTATCCCCTGGTACGTGTCTTCCTCACAGACTTTGTACAGGGAAGTAAGGTACTTCTCCATATTGTCTTTTGTCTTTAGACTTTTGTCCTCGAGACAGTTTTCTTAAGCACAGTTATGCAAGTCGCCCAAACCTTGCGCTTGGGGACTCTACCTTTTTTGGCCATGCCTGACCTGCACTGGAAATCCTTGCATGTACAGAAACCATGAAGTAATTCTGGAATTACTCACGTTCCCTGTTTGGATTCGGTCACTTTGGAGCTATTACAAGGGCTGGTAAGGAGTCTTGACAATGATGTACTCCCCCTGGATGAATGGGCAGCAATTCTTCAATGCCTACACCGTTGCCAGGAGTGCCTTTTCGCAAACATTGAATTTTTCCTCCACAGTGGACATAGTCTTGCTCGCGTACGAGATTACTTTGTTGTCCTTGTTGTGCTCTTGGTAAAATACTGCTGTTAAGCAAGTATCTGAGAACCCCATCTCCTAGAAGAATTCCTTGTTCTTTATGGGGTAAGCCAAACAAGGTGCTTCATAAAGGCTTCTCTTTAGTTGTTTTACTGCCTCAGATTGTTCTGGCCCACACTCCCACTTGAGCCCGACCTTTAATAAATGGACCAAGGGTTGTGTGACCTGTGGGTGGTCTTCATTTAACTTTCTACTGTAGTTAGTGAGTCCAAGAAGGCTTATTAGTTCTCGCAGAGTAGTATGGTCTTTTGAGTTCAATAACACTTCCACCTTTTTCACCTGGGGACTGAGACCCTCAGGGGTGATTTCATGCCCTAAGAAGTTCACACGGGTCTTGCACCACTGTGCCTTCTGAAAGGACAGTTTTGCTCCGGTTTCTGCAAATGGGTCATAACATAGTGTGTTTCAGCTGTGTGTTTCTCCACAGTTGAGCTCCTGATTAAGACATCATCTACATAGGCTAGGTTTCCCCTATCACCCAAGTCGGGCATGGTCTTATGTAGGAAGATATTAAATTAATTGCCAGAGTTTATGTATCCAAAGGGGGTTCAGGTCCATGTGTATTGCTGCCCCCCGAAGGTAAAGGCAAGCTTGTACTGGTCTTGCCTAATCACAAGGACTGTCCAGTAACCATTGGTCAGGCCAATGGCGGTATACACCTGTCAGGAATTGGGGCAGGGGCAGGAAAGGATGTGCTGTGTGTGTAAAACACTAACAGAGCTACATTTCCCAGCAGCCGTTGGGAGTTTATGGAGTCCTAGACTTTGCGTGCAACAGCAGCTGATTGGGATTGAGGGACTATTTCTAAAGCCGGCTGCCCGTATGGATTATTCGTGATTTCCAGCAAGGGCGGTCACGGCGGGGTATGTGATGGATTCTGGAGAAGGCAGGGACGCCAAAGCAATCTTTTCAGTCCGGGCCACAGCAGTGATGGTGTCAATGGCTCAGTGAGTGCTTTGCTCTGCAACACCAGATTTGGGTTGCCCCTCAGGGTCCCGGGCACTCAGATAAGTGCTCAAACACTTTTCTTACTCTGCTGGTCATGTGTGTGTTATTGAGTGTGCACGTCTGCTTACTGTGAATAAGTACTACGGCCCACACGAATCATGACTTCTCAGAGGAGGGGCTGGTTGAACTGTCAATCGGCAGGCATTTGTGTTTATTAGTGAGAGAGGGCCCGCTGCAATGTAATGCAGAAGGCATGTTTAGGAGTGGGAAATAGGGTGCAGCTTTGAGTCTACCATCATTATATGAGGAGAAAGGGTTCATGGACCTATATAGCATATAAAGGGAAAACCCTTGTATGTAATGAACTGCACTGTTTGCTTTTGCTTGCCCAAAAGGCCATGTGTTTGTTTCTTCATCAGAGGGGAAAACCCTTGTATGTGCCATCCCGCTTGCTATTGAGTCAATATGCGTTTTACATGCTGCAATAAACTCAATGGGCCTCATTCCGAGTATGGCGGTAAGGGATAGCGGCCACCGCTAACGAGAGCGGTGGCGGTAATCCCTTACCGCCATACTCCGAGTTCCCTTTGCGCCATGGAGGTTTTAACACATGCTTTTAGCAGGTGTTAAAAACCATGGCGCTAAGGGACCTTGATGTTAATTACGCCACCGTAATTTACGGTGGCGTAATTAACGCCTTCCCCACTCCCATTATGCCCTATGGGGCAAGAATGGGAATGGGGAAGGGTAAATGGGGATTGGGGAATTACCGCCCCGCCAACCTTGGAATGGGGCTGTAATTCCGCCATCCACCAAGGCGCTGCCGGTCCGGGTACGGCGTCAACCAAGGCGTTAATAGCGCCATTGGTTAGCGCCATACTCGGAATGAGGCCCAATGTCTTGTGTTGCCATGCTGCAGTAAGTCTATGTTATGTGCTTCCATGCTGCAGTAAGGTCTATGTCATGTGCTGCCATGCTACAGTGAAGTTCCATGTTATGTGCCTTCTTTCTGCATTACGTTCCATGTTGTATGTGTTCCACATTCTCCAGTGGTAGGTTATTAGGTTGGTGTAGGAGTCTTTAGGTTCAGGTTCTAGGTACTGATGACATGCATATGTAGTGTGAAGAGTAGGTCAGGAGTGTTAGTATATACGTGTTTGCTTTTCATAATTTCTCCCAAACCTATCCAACTATGTTTCCTTCATCCTCTTTCTGGTTTTCCTCAATTGCCCCTCCCTATCCACAACCTGTTTCAGCTTCTGCCTTTACTCCTCGGTCTCACTGGCATCAGCGAGATTGATTTGTTCTTTGACCATCTGTTTAAAGCCTGGAAAGACCTCGGGTTCGGCAATTTTTGTGGTATCCTCCAGTTGGGTGGAGAGATATCTTGTTATGGTGTTGGCCTGGACATGAAGTTTGAAGGATGGGAGGTAGTCACTTTTCACTTGAAATACCACTGCATCCTTCCTGATGTCACAGGTCACCTCTTGCCCACCACAAGGGCAGGAGGAGTACACCAAGAAATTCACCCATTGCCGGGTGAAAATCTTTGCTCGAGGGATATCATCGTCAAAATTGTAACAGTCATTTGGAATATGTCCAATGATCTCATTACCTCAATCAATAGAATAATGTTGGGCATCAACTGCCCTTCCATTAAAGTTGTCCACACCCAAAGTGATACTTCTAGGGCAGAGGTCTTCAAACTGTGGGGCGTGCCCCCCCAGGCCGCATCCCGGGGGGGGCGGGGCAGAGCCGAGCTTGAAAAGTAAAAAAATGGCCAGCAGTTACAAATGGATATTCAGTACTTTAGTCACAGACTGTTTGAATAGTACCCAAGGGGGTGTTTTTCGTTCAAATGTAAACAAATGGTGATATTTAAACAATATTTATTCAGCAACAATGGTCAAAACTACTATTTTTATAGTGAAGTAACTCCTCAAACTGGCCCACATTGGCCAAAAAAGTGGCCCATTTTGACCGGCCTACACTAGCATTTTGCATTCTTGGTAAGGTCATTGCCCTATTGCCCTATAGGCCAGTCCAAGCCTGCCGGCTTATCCATAATGGGTGAGGGGCATCCACCGACTTGCCAAATCACCTATTATGGAGGAGCTGAGGAGCCAGCCCAGTGAAACACTGAGCACTCCCTCGGCTGCTTTTTCCAGCTGAGGGAGTGCTCCTGGGCTGGCTGAACTGTCAATGGGAAAGTCTGTTAGCCTTTGACAGTTAATTTCCCCAGCCGCACATGATCACTGAGCCATGCAACGCTGGGGGTGTTTTGCTTCGCCAGCCTTGCATAGCTCATTGGAAATGCTGGCTGGGGCACTGCATGTATGTATGTGCGAGGGGGTGCTCCTACGCCTCCTCGCACATACGGACAGAGCAACCTGGAGCAGGGCATTTTAGCAACCACACAAGGTACGTTTATGGCGATTTATTTTTTATTGAAATTTGTATGGATGTGTGTATGCTTGTGTTATGGGACTGAGGTGGGAGCAGGATGGGCGGGAACACTGGGATAGTGGTGGGAGTAGGGTGGGTAGTGCCCAGGGTCTGTACTGGGAGTAGGGTGCGGTGTCGGCAGGCAAAGTTCATAGCGATTTCTACGTACTGTCCATCTGGCACTTTTGGGGGGACCGGCCTGCCCAAACTTTGCTCAGGGGGGCCCAGGCCAAAAATGTTTGAAGACCACTGTTCAAGGGTCACTGTTATCCACCAATATTTGAATGGTGTCTTGTTCTAGGTCAATTAGGGGTGTCAGATGTAAATACAAACCTTGCTGTTGGAGGTGATAATTCAAATGTATATAAGCATCCTTGTTTTTGAGGTCTGTCCTCGCTTAATTTTTAGGCGAATTGTAAATTGTTGCACCTGTCCTGGGATGGTGACCTCTTCTCCCATTTGAACTTCCACCGCATATGGCAGCAATTGAGTTGATCGAAATGCTTTCTCAGTGTTTTCAAATTCCATGGGGTTACCCCAAGTCGGGACCAGGCTTTGTAATTAATTAGGTCCAAATTAATTGCGAATCAATTTAAAATGCCACTGCCTAAAAGTAAAAGGCGGAGGGGGCATCTCTCACAACCCAACAATTATGTTGTATGCTTTTGTCACCAATGGAAATATTTAGCATGCACCTGCTAGACAGGAGATGTTTGGAATTTTGAGTTTCACAGTCCATTTCCCACTTATCAATCCACTTAAACGTTGGAATGGTCTGATCCTTTGGGAGTTTCCTGAATAATACTTCACTGATGAAACTTCTTCTGTTATTCAGGCATACTCTGGCATGAACAGGCTCCCCCACCTCATTCACCTGAATTGGAAAGGAAAAGCAGCTGCTCACCCTTTCTCTGGATGTCGGTCAAACTCTGAGCTGGTTTCTCATAATATTTTATCCTGGGACTTGGGTTTTCTTCTGACTGTGGATTTTTTCAAATGTCAGAATATTTCTTTCCAGTGTGGAATGTCACTTAAAACTGGGAGGGAGGTTGATTTTCAAAAATGGAGAAGGGTTCCCATTACCTGTTTGTTCTCCTACAGAGATGACAGTGATGTCTGGGACTTGATTGTTCCTAAAGTGGAACTCTATTTTGTCGGACCATTGTTCAATCATGTGGCATGTACCATTTAAACTCACATAATTTGTACTTAGTCTTAATTTGATTACACGCAGTCAACCAGGGGTGATAGCCTCCAAAGGAGGTCATTTCCCAGTAGACAAAGTTTGCCCTCTGGAGTGACCACTATCACTGGGTGTTTCACCCTATGTTGCCCAAATTTGATCTCCAGATCCGCAGTCCCTTCGACGGAAATATCATTCCCATTGAAGTTTTGGAGTTGTCCGGGAAGAGGTGTGAGGGGAATTTGGTGATTGTCCCCCTTTCCTGAATTTAGTTGGTCAAAGGCCTATCCAGTATCCAACTACGCTGATATTGCACATTGACACTGTACCTCGACAGAGGGTAAACATCTTCCTTCTCTCTCTTCAAGGGGACAAAGAAAATGTGCATTTTGTGCCAGTTTGGCAGTTCATTCTTTTTATATTGAACTCCGACACTGTGTGATCTAGGACAGTTTTCTGTGTCGGAGCGCGGGTATCTGTAAAGAACATTTTGCACCCATATATCTGGATTGGGAGGTCCCCTTTTACCCCTGATTCTTGGCCGTCCCCCTTTTCCTGGAGACAGTTAGCTGAACCTGTTTGGGGGGAGGATCTCCCATTGCTTTCAGGGTTATCTGGGTGACATTGTTGTGGTTTAAGGATTGTTTTTTCTGGGCCAGTCTCCATACTTACCCAGTCCAAATCAGGGTGCTTTGTGACCAATGTGTCCCTCCATCCCTGAAAGAGAAGATTTTCTTCCCAGAATCCTCCAGGGATTCTTCCCCTTTGAACGGGATGATGCAGACTTCCTCCACAAAGGGGGTTCTCTTTGGCTCTTGATTTATCCTGCTTACCCTCTGTTCCCTAGGTTCCAGCTCGTCTGGGGTAGAAGATTTGTGTTCAGGTTTAGAGGATTCCAGGGTTTTTGTTCTGGTGAGAAAAGAAGCTTCCTCTAGGGCTGTGCATCTCCCTTCCTCCTGGTCCCCCTCCTTTTGAAACTGTTGGTTTTCAGGGGTTTCTTCCTGTCATTGCTCTGGGGTACCAGACCCGGGTGTTGAGTTGTTCTGGGAAGCAATTGCACTCAACATGCGACCTAGGTCTTGTGTTAACACTCCAGTTGAGATATCCTTTCTGGTTGGTAGGGGGGCCTGGATTCATACCTTTGCTGCTCCCTGAAAGGGTAGCTATGCCTTCTCCCAGAGTAGCTTGGGTATTTAGAGTTTCCATGATAACCCTCCATCCTGGGCCTCCCTTCTCCCTGATTTGGGAATCTATTGTCCTGAAAGTGGGGAGAGAGAGAAGGATTGTTCTGGATATTCGGGTTGGAAGGGTATATGGGAAAGAAACTTAGGTTGGGAGGTGGAGTATTTCTTCACTCCTGAGGGAAGTTCTGAGGGAAGTTTTGAGGGAGGTTTCCTGGGGGTAGTACTGACCTGATTGGACCCCCCTGTGCTGGGAGAGTCCATACATACCCCTAGAGGGGTCTGTTACCCTTGTATGTAGGGCCGATATAGATGGCAGGGTCAGATGGAGCATTGGTCGGATACCCTGCCTGGCTACCACCCGATTGGGTTGGATTAGAGGGTCTCCTCTGCCTCTCATTCTGCTTATTAGCATTAGCGGGAGGAGTATTTTTAGGTCCCCCATTTCCAAGTCCAATATGGGGGTATTTATTTTTACCTTTGCCACCTTTGCAGCAGCGGTGTGGTTGACGGTTTGAAGTTTTTTGGATTATTTTTGTTTTCAGCGGGCTTTTCTACTGCATACATCTGGGTGGCCTGTTCTATCACCCAATCCAGGGTCCTACACTCATGGAAGTCCCTTACCAGTTGGGTCAAAATGTATTTCGGAAGCGTATGGAAGCAAGTGTTAATGAACTCCCAGCTATTGGTGTTCACCCACCTAGAGGTCTGTGCAAATGCCTGTTTCAGCTCTTGCACAAACTCTCTCGGTGCTTGGTCTTCCCCACACTGAAGGTTGTAGGCCACCTTGCGGGCCTCCTGAGGGTACCGGTGAATGAAGAAATGCTTTACGATAGCTGCCTTATAGGTGGCGCATCTTTGGTGATCTTGGTCCTCCAGCCCTACAAAGAAGCTGGAGTATTCGGGGCAGAATGTCCATTTGATGCACTCCATGGCATTTGTATCATCTAGTCATTATGTTCTAGATGCTCCCATACTGAGTATTTGGCGTTCTCTTGGTAAGGAGTCATAAATCTCTTTATGGCCTTTATCTGCCAAATTGGGTCTTTCACAACAACACTCTTCTGTTTGGCAGACTTTCCTTTCTGCAGCACCTGAGTCCACTCACCCTCTGATTCAGAGCTTCTTCTATTGGTGGTCCACTCCTTGTCCTCTAGGCGCTCCCTACCTCTATGAGACTGGGAATCCTTCCCAGAATTATGTGGTGTGGTCTTTTCTCCCCTGTGGTGCTGTGGACTCTCAGGGTCACTTCCCTTGTACTCCCCTTTTCGCACAGTGGAGTACCCATCTTCCTCTTCCCTCCCGGGCATGGTGGAGAATTCCCCCCACCTCCCTGAATGTGTGAAGGTTTTTGAATACTCTTTTGAGGCCTGGACTCTGATAATTTTCTGTCAGCAAAACAGACCAGGGGGTCCCTTTGTAACTTTAGTTTCTGCCAGTCTAACTCCCTGATCTTTTCATCATAGGAGCCCTCCTGGTCTGAAGTACAATGCAGAGCATCAATGGGGAATTTCATTTTGCACCCTGCACACTCACTTGGAAACAGGGTTTTGGGGATTAATTATTATGGATTCAGGACCCCCCCTCTACATACTGAAGTCAGGGGTTTTCTTACCAATAGTCAATCAAATCTTTATGTCTATACCGGCTCAAAACACACTGGGAGATGAGCTTGTTAGTTTTGAATGCTAACAAAACACATCCTGTGATTTATATTGAAATTAATTGCTTTACTTCAATTAAATATGCTAAGAATCTACACAGACAAACAGGGTATGCAGAAATAACTAGAACAATACTTGAGTAAAAATGCAGAGCCTACACAATCTATGGCTTTGAGATAGTTTTACTTACAGGAGAGTCCTTGTAATGGGCATAAGGGAACAGCAGGGCACCTCTGGGACAGCAAGGCAATCAGTCAAGGATAGTCCCCTCTGCCTCCTACAATGGGTCCCAGTTATCTTCTATGTCTCCATGTCCCTGTCTCAATGCAAGACTTGTGGCCACTCTGCTCGGTTGTTTCTCACAAGAGTCCAGCAGCAGGTTACCTCCTGGGATAACATGTAAAAAACCCAGTTCTGATGCAAACTGGTTTACTTATAGGGCAAATGACAACTCAAACTCGTCATGATTCCCACAGAAGGAATTGGTTGGTTTTCTCTACCCACCTCTCACCTCTGTGCTAATAGGGCAAGGAGATGAGGGGTGTGAGTTATGAAAGCTGTGGGAGGAGAAAGCTTTGTCATCCCAAATTGACATGTGGGTTTGACATGTTCAAACGCTGAAAATCTATCAACATGGCAAGTACCCTCATTTTTCACATTTTTATATGTATGGATATAATTTACGAACTACATTTTAAGGCCAATCAGTTGATACTAATCTGAAGTCGGCACGCCCTTCCTATGCAGAGATACATTTTTTCATCATTTTCTCAGGAGCTGTATCAGTGAAAAATATGCCACTTCATAGTTCCCATGTTAATTTGGTCCTTCACCTTCACACCAACTTTCAAATCTCTCGGAATTAAGGGAAGACCCAAATCAAATTTTCCTTAATAACTTCTGTTATGTTCATCACACAAAAATTGTTTTGGTATGGCTCAAAGGGGGTTACTGTCACCATTAATAAAAGTCTGGAATGAGCAGTGTGCAATATACGCTGTCCTTCTATTAACTAACTCATGCATCACATGCCTCGCTCACTCTGCTTTCCACCTTTGTTCTCTTAAGTCACATTTCCCCTTAAGCATGTGACAAGCCAGATGCGGGTTCATGTTTATCTTCGCCTATCCTTTCCTGGCCCTGTAATGGCCCTGGTTACCACTTTAATGCACAATTTATGGAAGCTGTGACCTCAAGGTCACTTCTGCTGAAAAGACAGGCATGGCTGTATCTATTTTCACCATGGTTTCCATCAAAAGCAGTGTATTTCTGTATATTTGTAAGCAATGGACCTGGTTGATTGTTGACAACCAGACCTCGCTCTCCAGGACCAGCAGAGGAAAGGTCTTTGAGGTTAAAGTTTCATTTCAGAAGAACGGACAGACTGTATATATAATTCTGCAAGAAATGGCTTTTAACCCACACACAATGCATTTTACATGACATATTATAAGGCACCTGGGCCTTATATTCATGTGTAATGTACTTCTTTAATCTCCCAGTTCCAAGAGACATGAGTATCCCTCTGGATTGTCCATATGTATAGGGCAGTTATATGACAAAACCATGTTCAACTTAAACCAAAGTAGGCACTTCTCTCTGCATACTGTTATTTAGGATGAGGAAAAAATAAGTTCTTTTATTTCTTATAATTGCAATAGGCTTGGTTTCACTTGAGATTTCTGGATCACAATCTGGTATTACATTGAAGATAATGTACATGATGCTATCTGTCTCTTTAAGTAAAGAAAAAAGTAGCTTTCCATGGATTTAGTAAAACAGCATTGTCAGCCACATGTCTTTCTTTTCCTTTCTGAAATGCATTGCACATATCTTCACACTTTTGAGATTTAAACCCACTTTCTGTCCTTTGAGATTTAGGCCTGTTGTTGGTTCCGTAGACCTCATGTCTGACATCATCATTTCTGTGCTAGCCTTATACTTCAATGAGTCTTCACAAATAACTATTGCCTCTTTATTTCTAGTATTCAGGGGCTATATTTTACCCCACAAGCGAATCATGATTCTCTAGGGTTGAAATTGAGTGGTTGCTAGCAGAGTTGGACCATTTACCTGACTTGCAGTCTGAGAATGTTTTACTAAGGTTCTTGAATCCTCTTGGTCCAGAACAGAAACTAACATCCTTAATCATGCATCATCAGATTTTCCTCTGTGTCTAGGAGAACGCTGTTGTGGGGGTGTGGGTAAGGATAACTTTTTTATGTGTTTCTTAATCAATAGAGCAAGATATAGGGCCTCATGACATGTTCTGGTGTCTTTTTTTGGCAGCAACAGAATTACTTCCATGTTTCCCTTCACTGTCGAAATTATAAATTTGGAGGTAAAGCTGTCACTTTACCACTCAAAATCGGTATGTTTACCATGCAGTAATTCTGGTGGTGGCAAATCGGCCCCAAAAACTTACAGGCCGATTCATGTAATTCCCTTCAAAAGTGTCGCACGCGGCTGGCGCACAGCATGCCCGTGCGAATGTCTGCGCCAGCCGCGTGCGATAAAATCAATTTCCGCGCACAGCGTATTCATGGATTCCCATCTCCAAAAGCAGATGTGGCGCAGAGTGGCGCAGCGACCCTGCAGCAGCGCCAGTTACACACCCAAGAACGCCCTTGCGCAAGGAAAAGCCATCAAGATCGCAAAACCATCGCAAAGGGCTGCGCCAACCCTGTACCAGTGCGAGAAGTTACACACACGACCTGGCCTGGGGGAGCGTGTGCGTGTATTTCAGGGGTGCTCGAGAAGTATTACACGCGAATGGCCTGGGTGCGTGTATTTCAGGGGTGCGCGAGAAGTTCCACACGCGATTGGCCTAGGCGTGTGTATTTCAAGGGCTCGCGGGTGGTTTCACACGCGATCGGGCCTGGGGGAGCGTGTGCGTGTATTTCAGGGATGCGCGAGAAGTTCCACACGCGATTGGCCTGGGCGCGTGTATTTCAGGGGCTCGCGGGTGGTTTCACACGCGATCGGGCCTGGGGGAGCGTGTGCATGTATTTCAGGGGCTCGCGGGTGGTTTCACACGCGATCGGGCCTGGGGGAGCGTGTGCGTGTATTACAGGGGTGCGTGAGAAGTTCCACACGCGATTGGCCTGGGCGCGTGTATTTCAGGGGCTCGCGGGTGGTTTCACACGAGATCGGGCCTGGGGGAGCATGTGCGTGTATTTCAGGGGCTCGCGGGTGGTTTCACACGCGATCGGGCCTGGGGGAGCGTGTGCGTGTATTTCAGGGGCTTGCGGGTGGTTTCACACGCGATCGGGCCTGGGGGATTGTGTGCGTGTATTCCAGGGGTGCACGAGAAGTTCCACACGCGATTGGCCTGGGCGCGTGTATTTCAGGGGCTCGCGGGTGGTTTCACATGCGATCGGGCCTGGGGGAGCTTGTGCGTGTATTCCAGGGGTGCGCGAGAAGTTCCACACGCGATTGGCCTGGGCGCGTGTATTTCAGGGGCTCGCGGGTGGTTTCACACGCGATTGGGCCTGGGGGAGCGTGTGCGTGTAATTCAGGGGTGCGCAAGAAGTTCCACACGCGATTGGCCTGGGCGCGTGTATTTCAGGGGCTCGCGGGTGGTTTCACACGCGATCGGGCCTGGGGGAGCGTGTGCGTGTATTCCAGGGGTGCACGAGAAGTTCCACACGCGATTGGCCTGGGCACGTGTATTTCAGGGGCTCGCGGGTGGTTTCACACGCGATCGGGCCTGGGGGAGCGTGTGCGTGTATTCCAGGGGTGCGCAAGAAGTTCCACACGCGATTGGCCTGGGCGGGTGTATTTCAGGGGCTCGCGGGTGGTTTCACACGCGATCGGGCCTGGGGGAGCGTGTGCGTGTAATTCAGGGGTGCGCGAGAAGTTCCACATGCGATTGGCCTGGGCGCGTGTATTTCTGGGGCTCGCGGGTGGTTTCACACGCGATCGGGCCTGGGGGAGCGTGTGCGTGTATTTCAGGGGCTCGCAGGTGGTTTCACACGCGATCGGGCCTGTGGGAGCGGGGTACGTGTATTTCAGGGGTGCGTGAGAAGTACCACACGCGATTGGGCTGGGTGCGGATATTCCAGGGCTGCACGGGAAGTTTTACACGCTCGCCTACAACAGTATTCATGGAAACGAACGTGGCCAATCTGGAAACACATACGCCAGCAGGAAGTAGGCGTACGTCCACCCGCACAGCATAAAAGTGCACGCAAACAACAAACAAGCTCAGACGCCAGGATGAACATACCGTTCCTAGCAGCAGTGGGCGTGGGATACCGCAGGAGAAGGAGGAGGATAGTCCGGGCCAGAATTTTTACACCCAGAACCAGCCTTTTTGGGATGCCTGATGACCATGTGTATGGGAGGTACAGGTTTCCACCTCACATAATACTCGACCTGGTCAGTGAGTGGGAGGATGACCTTACATCAACCACCCTGTGCTCCCAAGCACCCAGCCCCCTGGAGAAGGTCCTCAATGTACTGCACTTCCTGGCCACTGGATCATTTCAGCGGACAAGTGCCATAGTGGGGGGGTGTCACAGGCCACGCAGTCACGCTGCCTACACCAGGTCTTGGCCATCATCACTGCACGCCCATCAGTCCGCAGGCACAAATACCTGCCCAGAACACCTGCAGAAAGGCAGGCTGTTGCCCAGGACTTCTACAGGGTGGCACAATTCCCCAAAGTGCTAGGTGACATTGATTGCACCCATGTGGCTCTACGTCCCCCCAGGGCAACTGAGCACATCTATAGAAACCGCAAGCACTGGCATTTCATCAACGCCCAGGTAGTATGTGATGCCAAGGGAATCATCACCTCAGTATACGCCAACTATCCAGGCTCCACCCACGACAGTTTCATCTACAGAATGTCTACCCTAAACCGGGACATAGAAGCTGGGCGGCATGGTGATACATGGCTGCTCGGTGAGTATAAATGCCACTTTGCATGCATGCATGTCAGATACTGAGTAATGTCACAACCCCACTGATGATACCCATCACCACCTCCCCAGGGGACTGTGCCTACCCTCTCAGCACCCACATGATGACGCCAATTCGGAACCCCACCACGCCACCCCAGGTAAGATACAACACAGCCCACATTGCAACCCGGGGCATCGTGGAGCGCACATTCGGAGTGCTCAAGTCACGCTTCCGCTCCCTTGACCGTTCTGGCGGGCAGCTGTTATACGCTCCCCCAGTAGTGTGCAGGATCATAGTGGCAGCATGTGTCCTGCACGATGTTGCAACACGCCGGGGCCTGGCCGTGGACATGGTGGTGCCCCCACATCCCCAACCACATGCATGCCCACTGCGCATGGGAGGGGAAAGGGCACGTGGTGAGGCAGCCCGTACGCAGCTCTTGGCTAATTACTTCACATAAAATTACACCCCTGTGGAGTGCACACAGCCCTGGCACATACCAGCTGACAATCAATGATGATTGTTACTGACAATTATGATACGTCAATGGACATTCAACTGTCACAACCATACCAGCCTGAGATTGTACATCTGGAAGTGTTCCATTGTGTGCTTCCCAAACTACACAAACAGCACCAATGCTGTGTTCAAAAGACACACTTCTATGCTGCTGAAATCATTACCCCCTTGCAAGACACAACATGACAACAGTGCCATGTCACCCAACCCCTCCCCAGCACCGCGACCCAACACACCATGGCATGACATGCCATGTGAGAGCAAACAAAGTCATCCCCCAAACATGACACGTGTCACAAAGTACAGTGTCCCTAATGGAAACTGGCCACACACAATATGCCCACATGAATGTAGAAACAACAACACACATGACCAAATACTTACCACAATACAATCGACATAGCATAAACATGACAGTACTAAGGCAAAGGATACGTAGTCTTACAACATGAGAATGCCAGCACATCCACCACCTCCAACTGTACAGTGTTGTTGCCACGCACATCTGGAAGTCCACTGCTCACAACATGAGCCCCATCTCCAAAGTGGACGGCCTTGTGAAGACATGAGGAATGAACCTGCAAATCAGGAGGGAGACATGGATGCACAAGCACACATCAATACACCATGCAGTGCACAATACAACAACAATATGCACTAGGAATGTATACACAGTATGGACTACAGACTGTCCACACAGCTCATGGGAGTCCAACGTCACTGTGTAATTCACTGTCACTTGGGCACACCCTTTGCAAGCCCATGGAAACGGGAAGCAGGAGGGGTGTGTGTCTCACTGACCCAAGCATCTAACCCAAACTCAGGACAAGCCTGCATGTGCCCAGCCGGAATACAGTGGATGCCCACGGGAGCCACACAAGGCAACACACTGCAACAAAAAATCAAAAATCAAAAATCGCCATGTGTGGGCCAGGGGGGGTGGGGGAGGCCACCCAGGAGGTCCGAGGACAGGGTGCCCACCAACAGTCAACTGCGTGAATGTTGCAAAAAAAAAAACACCTCCATGGGCTCATGGCCTGCACGGCTACTAAATAGTGGGAGATTCACTGCTGGATTCGCTCTCCTCAACCTCTGCTGCTGCTGCCACAGGAGGTGGTGGTGCCATGGGAGGCAGCCCACGCAATGCCCTAGTTTGGTCCTCCATGGCAGCAAGCATGCGGGCCTGAAAGGCCTGGTTCTGGAGGGATATGGTGCGGAGATCCCCATGCAACACCCGACGTGTTGCCCGGACCTCCGCCCGAGTTGCCTGCATCTCTGCTGAGAGCGTACGGGTGACGCGCTCAAGCAGCTGTTCCGTCCTGGTGACAGTGGTAGCCTCAAGGTCCACAAGAGTCTGCCTGAGGTGCCGGACCTCTCCCCTCAGGGCTTCCCTCTGTCCCTGGGCATCTATAGAAATTGATTCCCTCAGATTGTCCAGGGCCGCCTGTCTGTCCCTGTTGGACGCCAACATGTCCTCCCTGACTGATTGGCAAATGGAGTCTGTTGCCTGCTGTAGTAGCTCCATCTGCCTTTCTGGGGGGACAATGGAAGTGGCCACCCTCTCCATGGCCTGAGCAATCATTTCGGATGATGCTGCCTGTTGGTTGGCCATACCGTAAATGGATTGCTCCCATGCGGTATTGCCTTGTGGCGGACGGCCACCGCGTTGGCGGGCACCACACCTGTCTGGGGCAAGGCGAACTGCGCCTTGCTGTGTCGGCACTGCCTGAGGCTGCAGGACTGAATTTCCCCTCTGAACTGCTGGCCCAGAAACAGGATCGGATGTTGCGGAGTGTGGCCCTGCATCCGTAACCACCACAGGCGCACCTACCAACACTGACATCCCCATAGTGGGCTCTACCCCTGGTGCAGGTGGGTCGGACAGAACAGTATCCCTTCCATGAACACATACCTGCGAATCCACATAGGCCTCATCCGAATCAACACCTGAAAAGAGTTCTGGGGAGGTGCAGCCAGGGACACCCCGGGACAGTATGGCCTGCAGCAAGAGAGGGTTCTCCCCCACCACCAAACCACGTCCCCCACTGGTGCCTGGTCGTGCTTCAGATCCCTCCTGGGCCTGCACCATCTCCTCTCCCTCAACAGCATCAGGTGCGTCATCCTCTGCAAAAACAAGAAGGACAAAAAATGGAAACAGGCATTAGCACCATGGCACGCTATTAGGCCAGACAAGCTACAGTACCAGTACTTGATTTACACATGTCCCACATGACTATAACCCTCCCATGCATGCACTGTCCATGAGTTGGAAGGGGAGGAAAATGTCAGACACTGATGACACCAAGATGGGAGAGCAACACATCAGCTGCATGCTGGCTAGCAGTGCTATCACACATTGGCCTGTGAGTGGCATGTCCAATACACATACATGACATATGCCATCACACAGATGGCATGTACCATGGGCATGACATATATGTGACAATCGGGCAGAGTGATGCGCAGTAGAACCAGGTGAATTCCTGCAATCAGCCTGAATGAACACAGCTTAATACGGAACAATGTGGTAGCAAGATGCCACTTCAAGGGCAACTGGCGCAATGTAGTGCCAAACGCCTACTGTGGCCAGAAGGGACACTGAAATACCCAAATCCCGGGGCGCAGAATGCATTGGATGAAGCACATGGGTGGGACAAAACACTCAGGCACACACACCCTGACCTGGCACTCAACCGAATCCCCTCCCACAAACAACATACACATGGATCACACACACATGCATGTGCACTCACCGGACAATGCCTCGTAATCTGGCAGTTCTCCCACACCTTGGATCTGCTCCTCTGTGACGTAGGTCCCAGCAACATGCTCATGTAGAGTGAGTTCTATGTCCTCTTGTGGAGACCCACCTCCAGTCACCAGAGTTGCGGCATGACTTGAGGCCAGCTTTTTCTTTGCCCTACGCTTAAGGTCGTTCCAGCGCTTGTAGCACTCAACAGCTGTGCGCCTCATAAACCCAAGGGCACTTATGCTGTCCGCGATGGACTGCCAGTGTGCCTGACGTCGAGCAGGTGTAATCCTACACCCTGAAGTGACCAACATTTCGGCGTCATGTTCGGACACATACTGCACAAGTGCATCCAGTTCTGCATCATTGAAGCTAGGCTTCCTTGGCGTGCCGGACCGTGTAGCCGTGTCGGGGTCATCAGCCTGTACTGGACGAGCACTCTTCCTCTTTCTTTTTGTGGGTGGTGGGGATCCGGAGTGCCCTACGCCGCTCTGGACACTAGAGGCAGGAGCACCGGTGGACTGTGTAGTGGTAGTGTGCGATGGCACACTGACCACATGACTTTCTGCAGGCATTAGCTGAAGTGTGATTATGGCAGGGGGAACCTCAGTCTGATGTACCGGGAACAACACTGACCTTGCTGGGGGAGTCAGAGATGGGGTGGACGGAGCTGCAGCTGCCCCTGCAGCCTCCCCACCCCGCCTACTCGGGGCAGCAGATGATATGGCTGCCCCTGTACCACGTGGCCTGGTGACACTGGCTTGCGCCGCCACCCGTGGCCTAGACTTGGCGACCTGGAAGTCAGCCTGGGAGTCACCCTGTGCTAGGTCAGGTGCCACAACGGGCCGGTCCAACAAGGGCTGAGCAGGGATGGTGTCAGCCACGTTTCCCTCAACCATGGGGTGGGGATGTGTGTCCCTGACTGGTCCTCCACACGTGGGGAGCTTGGGGGAGTCTGCAAATCTTGGCCACGTCCCCTACCGCGCCCACCACGCCCACCTCTTGAGGCTCGGCCACCTTTGCCACCCTTACCACTTGCTCGCCTCCCAGCCATGGCACTGATGGAGTTGTGCGTATGGGAGTTGCAGTGGACAATTGTCCTGGGCAATTGGGGGTCAAAGGGGTAGGGTACTAGATGGAATTCGTACCCAAGTGCTCTAGCAAGGCTGTATGTAACCCATGGGGAAAGATGACGGGTCACGCAACGCACAGGCACCCCTAAAACAGAAAATGATGTGCACACGACCCCTCGTAGAACACGTGCGTGGGAAAAGGAACCTGCACTACGCTGTGGCACCCAGGAACACAAAAATGAACGTATGCGTGTCACACGCAGCCTACAATGACCTCTGAAGGGGTACGCTACACACGGGACTAGCACAGTTGGTAAATACGTGCGCGACTCACTGTCTGCCTGGGAAAAGAGCGTGAAAAATACGCGCGTGTGCGCGTTGGCAACACCCCCGCCAAAAGAAGAATTGTACACTGTCTGAGGAGACAGGACAAAAGGAGAAGTCAACGCTGTTTGAGGAAACGGTCGAAAAGAAAATCAGAAAAATACTGACAGAGGTAACAGGGAGTACGAACTGGAAACGCTGTGAAGTAAATCGCGTGTGAACCGACAAGAAGTACAGATTTCACCCACTCGCTCTCCACGGGAAGCACGTTCAAGGAAATGACGTACTAAACGCACCTTTTAAACCGCAACACACGTCCAACGTCACTTCCGCGTATACGCACTGAGGCACTATCCTCCAATCACGCAGGCTGACACTCGGACGTGGGTACAGGGACACGCCCGCGCGTGTCACGTCACAGACGCGCCTGCGCTGTCAGGGCCTTTGGTCCAATAGAATTGTGTACACAGGCCCGATCGTATGTGGAACTTCTCGCGCACCCCTGGAATACACGCACACGCTCCCCCAGGCCCGATTGCGTGTGAAACCACCCGCGAGCCCCTGAAATACACGCGCCCAGGCTAATCGCATGTGGAACTTCTTGCGCACCCCTGTAATACACGCGCCCAGGCCAATCGCGTGTGGAACTTCACGCTCACCCCTGTAATACACGCACACGCTCCCCCAGGCCAGATTGCGTGTAAAACTTTGCGCGCACCCCTGAAAAACACGCACACGCTCCCCCAGGTCCGATCGCGTGTGTAAACACCCGCGAGCCCCTGAAATACACGTACCCCGCTCCCCCAGGCCCAATCACGTGTAAAAACACCAGCGAGCCCCTGGAATACAGGTACCCCGCTCCCCCAGGCCCGATCGCGTGTGTAAACACCCGCGAGCCCCTGGAATACACGTACCCCGCTCCCCCAGGCCCGATAGTGTGTAAAAACACCGGCGAGCCCCTGAAATACACACGCCCAGGCCAATCGCCTGTGGAACTTCACGCGCACCCCTGAAATTCACACACACGCTCCCCCAGGCCCGATCGCGTGTGAAAACACCCGCGAGCCCCTGAAATACACGCGCCTAGGCCAATCGCGTGTGAGTAGCTTCTCGCGCACCTCTGAAATACACGCACCCAGGCCAATCGCGTTTGGAACTTCATGCGCACCCCTGAAATACACGCACACGCTCCCCCAGGCCCGATCGCGTGTGGGCCTTCTCGCGCGTGTAGGACTTTGGCGCACATTTTTTTCCTGCGCAGGGACGCTACCGCCTGCTTTCGTGTGGCGGACATGTATGGGCCTGTGCGCGTCTTTGGCCGTGCGCTGTTTTTTCCTATTCGATTCCATGAATACGTGTTGTATGCGAGCGTGTGGGCGTTCTGCGCACTTGCCTCCTGTACTTCCCCCGTGACGCCCACATTTTCACGAGTTGTTCCCCATTCTGCGTTTGACGCCCCGTGTTACGCCTACTTTTGTTATGTGCGCCGCGCTATGTGCGAATTCGCTGTGGCCTTATCGCACGGCGTTCGTTGACCTGTGCGCCAGCGTGCGCCAGCGTGCGCCGCGCACTTTCTCAGCGCACATCCCACATTTCGCGCGTGCACGGACTTCCATGAATTGATGTGCGATGTTTTCTGTGCGATAATCGCACTTGCACTGCGATTTTCGGTGTTTCTCTGCGAATCGCACGTTTTCGCACGCGTGCGACGTTTTTTCGGCGCACGTTGATTCCATGAATCGGCCTGTTAGTCTTGTGGACTCCAAAAATGGGGAGCTACCACCACTTGTAATCCCATGGTAACTCCACAGGACCAAGTGGTGGTAATTGTCATCAATTTTGGTGGTAATTTGGCAGGTGTACTGTTGAATTACCACCAAAGTCGTACTGATGCTCTTAATATCTTAGGACATGCAACTTGCATGGAAAAGGCTTCATGAATGTTACACCCATTCCTGTAGCATTCTGCAATGTAAAATAGTCCCCATCATTTTAAACATCTCCAGTAATCTCTGATGCTTGAAAATGATTCACGCATGGTATTGTTTCTGTGGTTTTATTTAAAAAACGTACCAGATGCTAAAAATACTTATGATTCTAAAAGGTTACCAAAGGTTCTTAAAAAAAAATACAAGATACTTAATTTACACTGACTCACATCGGCACAATGCATTAAGATGTTAAAGCAATGGTGTGCTAAAAACATATCTCTGCTTAGCACACAGTATACCACTTGAAACATGGATGCACCATGAACCGTTCAAATTGATTGTGTCTGTATGCTATCTTAGTTACAAATATAATATAGATTCTGTCCCCAAAGCACTCTCGTTAGTCCCCTAGCTATGTCTGGCATTCTATGGTAATCTTTGCATGCTCTGATTCCAAAAGCTTCCACAAGCTACAATGCGATTGCCAAAAGAAACACGTAAAGTATAACTCACAACCTAACCTCACAATATACGAAAGGTTTTTCCACCTCTACATCTGGTCTAATCTTCCCCCACTCTGTTGCAAAAACCATCTATTCAGAAAATTCAAATTAACTGGTTCAAACAGCTTCTCTTCAATATCATTAACTCTGCCCTTAAATCTACTTACAAAACTTAAGAAAATCTCCATAACCAGATTTACATGCTCCACTTTGAATTGATAGTCCAATTCCCTCATACTCCTGTCTTGCCCCATCATGAGATGGAGTCTTTGGAGTCTGACATAGGACCATATCCAAAATGCCTACAGGACCAGCTTACAACTCAACTGGCTCTGTGCTTCTTTACAAGCTTAAAAATCCAAAGATTAAACAATCTTCGTGTCTGTCTCCAGGCATTATTTAATCACTCATCTGCATGTTTTCTCAGCCCATTGTCCTGCCAACAATAACCAGTCGCAATGTGTTATCAATACAGCGCCAATCTCAGCATTCTTTGCTCTCAACCAGCCCAGCCTTGTTCAGCCTTCTAGCCTCATCTCTTCATCAGTAACTGCAAAGTCATCAACTCCTCTCTCCCTCTTCCTACTGTTAAACAGGTCTTTTTTCCGATTGCTAATGAGCCATCGCTTGCTCCACCTTTACCATGTTGGTTTCCTATGGCCGGCACTCAATCCTGACAACTTCTCATTGAGACACAATTGGACTCATTTGACAGTTGAAAATGAGGATAGCTAAAGTGCTCATCTATTATCCCGACCTTTTCATGTCTATTTCCCCATTATTCACAACATTTCTCTTTGTGGTCGGCTGCATGACTTCGCAAAGGATTTCTATTGTGACTAAGATTTCACCCAGTAACCGGCTATTTACATATCCTGCTTCTATGTAATTAGCCTCATTTAACGTCAGCGTACCTCATTCAGTAGCCATTATCAGAGCATAACATGTAATCCTGGCAATTACTCCAAGCCTTCTTTTTCGAAACACAGCATGGCCAGTGCAGCCCGACCTTCAGTTAACATCAACATGGCTCCTTGTACCCCAACCAGAAATGCTCACTCCACCAATGCTTTTCTCCATCTCTGTATCTTCTGTGTTTAACATGTTCGCTAATGAAAACATTTAACTGCTTCTAATGATGTGTTCGTATTTAACTCTACTTTATGAATAAGAACACCCTCTCAGCTACCTATATGCTGTAAACGATCTGTTTGTTTGCAGAGTTACTTTTTGTAAACACTTCTTCGGTAGTTTTACATACAGTGCTGCTGGATCCTTGTAAGCACTATGCCCTATCACTGGATAAAGCATTTGTTTCTGGAATCATACATTATGACAGCAGCTCGGCTTTGAGCAAATGGTATTTGTGTCTGGAATCGTACAATATGGCGGCTGCTCTGCTTTGAGTAAAATGCTTTTGCTCTGAAGTAATACAACATGAATGCACATGAATTAGATTATCTGTTTGAGGTAGTCTTGCAGCAGCTCATGGCCTCAATGTGGGCCATTCCAAACAACCTCATATAATCTTTGAGGCAGTCTTGCAGCAGCTCATGGCCTCAATGCTGTCCATTCCAAAGAACCTCCTATTATCTTTGAGGCAGTTTAGCAGCAGCTCATTGCCTCAATGTGGGCCATTCCAAAGAACCTCCTATAAGCTTTGCATAACATGTCACTGGAGACAACAATAAGATGGAAGGAAAGTAAATGGATAATGAAGCTATTTAGTAATCACCAATTTGTTTTAAGTACTGATGAACGGTTGCTTTGCTAGGGTACTAATAGCTTAACGCCAGGTTTACAATTTGAGCCTATTTGATAGAGTATTGGAAGACAATGGTCCTCATTACGAGGTAGGAGGTAAGTAACGGTCCTTACCGGCATGGAGCAACTAACATGTCTGTGTAATAACCAGCCCGCTAATTGCGTGCCATTACATGTCCGCGGGCACAAGCTTTGCGCCATGCCGGTAACGACACTACCGCCATGCCATTAACGACCCGAAAATGTCCCTTAGCGGCATCAAGTAAAGCGCTGATAGCACTAGCGCCATTCATGATTCCGGCATTAGCGGTCACCACTAAAAGCGGTGACCGTTAATAGCGGTGACCGTAAATAAGCGGAACCGGAAGTAGCGTCATCGCACAGGAATGGGAAAGAGCATGGCAGCCATCATTAAAAACACAATCCATTGCCATCCTCAGCCCCCAGGACCTGCAGCAACACTAGAGCTGGCCAAATTTCATCCAACAACACTTGAGAATGCACAAGGCCCTAAAGCAAGGTGCAGCGCACCAGCGCAAGGAACGATTCTCTAATGAGGAACTAACCATGCTTGCAGACACACTAGCTGCAAATGCAGAGGTTGTGTTTGCGCAAGACATGCGGCGTCCCACCCAGATAAAAAAAAGGAGATCTGGGCGGAGGTGTCACGGAAAGTCAGTGCGGTGCTCTCCACCCCTCGCACTGTAAAGGATGTCCGTAAGCGCTGGGATGACCTGCGCTTCCGTGTCCGGAGCATACTTGCAGCCAACAGGAGCCAGGTCATGGGTACAGGAGGCGGAGGAGGATCCCCAATTAAGAGCCAAGACTGGGAGGAGACATGTGCCAGCACTATTGGCATAGAGTCAATCGAGGGAGTGGAGGAAATGGAGTGCAGATGGAGGTGAATGTCCACACAAAACACTGCAATGCAAAGCATGAAGTTCTCCCCCAAATGTGACCTTGAAATTAGCTAAAGCATGGGGCATCACACACACATGTACACAACCCTGCCCATATGCTGTGCACATCCCCATCACAACTCCTTGCATGCAGCACCTCATACATGTGTCACCCAGACGTATGCCTGTATGACTCACCCATATGGCAAGCAACCTGTATGTCCGAACTCGAAAGTCCAAATGCTCAGAACTGCAGCAATAACAACATATGCATGATGCACGTTGACCCATCACCGATGCTATCCCTCTCCTGGTCCCCCACAGGCTCACAATCTGACAGTGAGGAGCAGGACTCTGCGGCGCAGGCCCAACATCAAAGAAGAAGGCCAAGGGCATGGAAGGAGGCACCAGGCCTAGCACATCGAGGGGCACTGGGAAACCAGGACTGCCGCAGAGGGCCAAAGCCACACATGTAGCCACGTCACCAAGGCCTGAAAGGGCGGCCGACAATGTTGTAGCACCCACACCAGCCACTCCCACCACACAGGAGCCAGTGGCAGAAGGCTCACTGTCTGCTGCAAACAGCTCAATTGGCCACAGCACCCCTGTCGGATGTCGAAGAACCATGCATAACACCCGTAGGACACCGCACACCCAGCCCGCAGCTGTCAGGCCACCATAGCCCACGCCCCACATCCAATCCCAGCAGCCATGAGCTGTCTGGTGGTGAGTCAGCAGGGAGATGGTGTACCACGGAGTTCTCACCTGATGGTGGACACATGCTGCAAGCTGTGCCAAGAACAACCAAACGCAGGCCCAGAGACCAGGGAATCAGCATCATACAACAGCGCCAGCAGGAGCTCACTGCGCTGGTTGAGCGAGGGTGCCCTGGTGAGGGAGGAATGTAGGGAATATGCTAAGGGCATAAAACTAGCTATAGAAGCCAGCACTACACGCATTGCGATGAGTTGTCAGCTGTGAGGCAGGTCCTCAGCTGCATCGCAGATGCAATGGAGAGCCAGCATCCCGCATGGAACTGGAGCAACCAAGCATCTCCTCCTCTGCCAGCTCCAGGCAGACCAGCCCCCTGCGCAGGTCCATGCGGTCCATGCGGCACCCAGACTTGCAACCACCCAATGCTGGTAGAGGAGGTGGGAAGTAGGGGCAGCCTGATGTTGGAGACTCTTACACACTAATGCTACACTGAAATGCACACAATGTTTGGGGCAGTTGAGTGTGGGGGAGGGGGGATAGGTTGTTTGGGGCAGTTGTGGGGGAGGGGGGATAGGGTGTTTGGGGTGGAGGGTCCATGCACTTGAAAATCACTTAATGCTTAATACACCCATTGTGTCGAGAACAATCACATGAGTGGCCATTCTTTATTGTGTATGTGTGCTTTATTGGTGAACAGTGCACAGTGTTCATTTCCCCACAACACCCAGTGCCCTGTGTCCCACATCCATTGCACCCTCTTCATCCATGTGTATTAGAAATATTGGTCTATCAGATGCTGGCGCACAGCACGTCCCTCCTGTGCATCGCCACCTGCCTGACGTGCAGCCCCATCTTCTCCCTTCTCCTCCTCCTCCTCCTCCTTCTCCTCACCAGGTGGTTGCAGTTCAATGTCAGGGGACGGACGCAAGTTCCGTCTGATGCACATATTGTGCAGCATGACACATGCCATGATGATCTTGGCCACCTTCTCATGCCCGTACAGGAGTGCCTCACCCCGACCTGCTGAGGCAGCGAAACCGTGTCTTCAAAAGGCCAAAGGTCTGCTCGATCACCACATGGGTAGGGGTATGTGCACAATTGTAGTCCTCTTCGTGACTATTCTGTGGGTTCCGGACAGGGGTAAGGAGCCACCTCTTCAAGGGATATCCAGCATCACCTGCATGGGTGCAACAATGGATATGTGTAAGTGATTTCATCTAATGGAACCTGCACCTATCACATACAAGCCTGCATTGATTTATTGATCACATCCACATATCCCTGCATGCATGGAGGTAATCAAAGTAACTGCAATGTGTGAACGTGTCCTGTTCCTTGCGAGTGTTCATGCACTGTGCATGCCTACGGCAGTTGTTGCCATGATCTAGGTGATGTGTAGTCATTCGTATCCTTTGATCCTGTCACCGTTGGAACCAGACACTTAGTGATCTGCCATTCCACGCTTGATGTCCCCATTCTGGCATGCTACACTTCTGTGGTGGAGTACGAGTGAGAATCTGTATATTAGCTTCATGTGATTCTTTTGTACGCACCCATGGACGCATTTCCGTTGTGATGCTGTTCAGCGGCCATTTGCATTGGCCATATTGACAGCATGTCGCTGCATTGTGTTGTAGAGGGTACGGTCTGATGATGTGCAGTGTACATTTGGATGGATATGGCATGGTTGCAGTACTGGCTTGATGGGCCTGTGTGCCCCCCTGCCCCTCCGTGAGTGCCTGTGTGCCCCCTGCCCCTCCGTGAGTGCCTGTGTGCCCCCCTGCCCCTCCGTGAGTGCCCGTGTGCCCCCTTGCCCCTCTGTAAGTGCCCGTGTGCCCCCCTCCCCCTCCGTGAGTGCCTGTGTGCCCCCCTTCCTCCCCTGAGTGCCTGCTCCACCCTCTTTGCTCTGTGTTCCACCCCCCCTTCCTGCCTACTTCCCTTCCCACGTCCTCGCATCCATACTCCTCTACTACCTCTCCTACTCCCCACTCCTTCTCCCTCCTCTCAGACTTCCCCCTCCTAGCACTTACTCCTATCTTTTGTTCCGTGACTCTCGATAGCAGCTTGTCTGTCCCCCCTCCTCCCCCCCTTGTTCTCTTCCCCCCCTCCCCTACTTTCAAATTTGTCACCGACATTTTTGTTCAGTATCGTGCCTTGTTCTCCTTTCCCCTCCGTACCCTTGCCCCTCCTCCCACCCCTCCTCTTGTTACCACCTGCACTGCGTAAATTGTCGTCAGACATAGTAATGTTACTGCTTGCTTTGTTCTCCTCCTATCCATTACCTCTTGCCTTACTTGTTCTATGCACTTGCACTATCAGAAATGTCGACAGGCCTATTATGATAGTTATTTTTACATTCTGTACTGTTTCAAGGACTTTTGCTGAATGTAACTGTATTTTCCTTTGTTCCCCTCCCTCCTTGAAGCGCTTTGAAACACATTGTGTATAGGCGCTATATAAATAAACTATCATATCATATCATATTATTGTGCAGTTTATGTCTTGCACATTGTTTTCATGTGTCAGGTTCAGTCTGGCCTGCTTTGGGGGACAGTCTATTTCTGTATGGGCATTGTTCAGTCTCTCAACTAATCTCACCCAGTTGAAGTATGCATCCCCCCCCAATCTCACCCAGTTGAAGTATGCATCTCTCCCCCCAATCTCACCAGTTGAATTATGCATCTCTCCCCCCAATCTCACCCAGTTGAAGTATGCATCTCCCACCCCCACAATATGCTCCCCACATCACATTGCCATGTGCTTGCCATGCAACTCACCGAGTAGCCAGGAACGTTGTCCGGCATGTCGCTCCATGTAGCATGGTATAGTTAAGTTGCGCAGAACCATTGAATCATGGGTTGATCTGGGATATCGGGCAAAACAGTGTGTGATGATATTGTTTGAGTCACATACCATTTGCACGTTGATGGAGTGGTATTGCTTTCAGTTTCAGTACACTACCTCCATGGCATGTGGGACCACCAATTCCACATGGGTGCAGTCGAGGGCACCAATGCAACTTGGGATGCCTGTCAGTGAATGGAAGCCAACTTTGGTGTTGGAGATCTCCTGGGCAGTCCGTGGTAGGGATATGTGTTCACTTGTGTGCTTCAGGAGGGCATCAAGCACTTGGTTCAGCGTGCGTGAGAATAATGGTTGTGATATGCCATGCATACTGTGCTAGTAGGTACTTGTGGCCAGAAAGTGGAGCACAGACACCACCTTCAGTAGAGGGGGGATGGCAGTACGGATGTCTATGAGGCTGACGATGTCGTTGTGTATCATGTCCACAATTGTGGTGATGGTATCCCGGTCCAGACGGTACAGGGTGTGGATCTGCTCAGGGGTTAGGTTGAATGGACTGGCTCTGATTCTACGGATTGGGGGCTGCCTCTGTGGTACAACTGTCTGCACTGGTGGGGCATGCTGTGCCTGTCTCGCCCTCCTTCTCCTCCTACGTCTCCTCTGTGCTGCCTGTTGTTGTTGCTGTTGCAATGCAAGCATGTCCTCCAGCCCCAGGATTGCTACTAGTATTGGAATCATTTTGGTGTGTGAATGGGTGTGGGAAGGGGTGTGGTGTGCTCATTTTGTGCTGTCCCAGTCTACATTGCCTCGACCTCTGCTGATTGTGTGCACCTGTGGCATTTGAGTACACTGCACATGGCCGCTTACGGGTGGTTCGCGATGGCGGTATTTCCGCCATGCCGGTATCCACTTTTAGCGCCTGCTTCATGACGTTATTTGCATGTCTGCCTGACTTGTGATGTACTCCTGTTTCCGCCATGCCGCTGTTGCCGGCATGAAGGGTCACGTGCCCGCGCCCATGCCGCTATTAGAGGCACCGTTCTTTACGGTGCCGCTAATAGCGGGTAGGCGGGTCGTAATAGACCGGAGCGGTAAGCGGTAAGTTTCCCTTACCTCCTATCTCATAATGAGGCCCAATGAATGTCTGAAATAGAATACCTCAGATAGTTCTGTCTGCTATAATATCTAACTGCAATCTCTATATACACTTGCGATTTGAGAAGGCCTCCACGCAGAAGGAACACAAGGTAACATAGCTTGTTCTATTGGGCCTGGACCCACTCGGGAGGATGGTTTAGCTGTCTCTGCCATTACAGAGGAGAATAACCATTTGCATACCCATCTGATCCCACGCATAGCTGCAGGACAGCCAGATATTCAAATATCCTTTGAGCGAGGGTGCCTATGACAAACCCCAGGCACTATGGAAAGAATGAATTAACACTGTGATGTTTTCATTAGTAAATAACGTATGTATAACCATAGGAGCAGAGTGAAACACTGAACAGAAGATTAGTGTAGCAATGTCAAATATTAATCAACAAATGGTACATACCTAGCAGTTTACTCCAGATTTTGGGGTTGCTGTGTTATAACCACTTGACATGGTATAATGTATTAATAAGTAATATCTGATGGCATGTGGAACATTGCAAGTGATTCACAAAAATGGACAGAGAAGCCCTGTGTATATATGAAAAATTACTCAATGCAAAACTGAGATCCTGGGTTAACAATTATGTCCCCTGCATAAATGATTTTCAGGAGAAGCTTCAAACATGCCCGATTGCTGCAGTCGGTCACATGCAGGATGGGTATACAATGCACCGGGCAACATTGGGGGGAGCTTAGGGATTGATGATCTGATGGCTGCAGGAGGAGGAACGGACCCTGACAGTGTTTGACAACAGTGACACGTCGTGCTACCATCATTAGTACTGAGAAGAGCAGGAATGTAACATGAGAAAAGGCAGAGTTGCTGACAGACGCACAGGCAGGGGATAAGGTAATGTAATTTGTAACATTTTCTTATGAGTGTGTAGTAAAGAATTAAAACTTTTCCCCATTGGCTTCATCCACAAACACTTTGTAACAGAAGGAACTGCTTTATTCGCACACGATCTGCGTGCACATCCATTGTGGTCATCTGACCGCTCTGCGTGCCGGCGCGTCCCAACATGGTGACGTCGTGCGACCGTACAGGTGTGATATTTTCTTTTTATTTCCTCGATGTTAAACGTGGAGGAAAAAACAGGAGGCTGTTGTCCATTTGTAATAAAACCAGTGACTAGCCATCTTACGTACTTGATGGTACAGCGACACACACCCTAGTGCACACAAACGTAGCGGTGAGGTGAAACCTGTTGTTACATCACTTAAATATGAAGTGTCTGATTGAGTGCCCCAGCTTGTAGGTTCCAGAAATTCTGTACCACCAGAAGAGCGCACTGATAAAGCCATAATTAGGATAACTTCCGCTTGTAAAAATTAACACTATGGGCCTCATTCCGAATTCGGAGGTAACCACGCTGCTATTTGCGGCATGGCTGCCTCCGAACTCGTCCAAACTCCGGCCTGGTGAATGGAGTAATTACTGGTCCATTCCGAGGTCGGAGGGACCGGTAATTCCCTATTCACCAGGGCCATTCCCCATTCCCATTTGAGCCCCCATAGGGCTCAATGGGAAGGGGGAAGGCGGCGATAACGGTACCGTAAATTACAGTACCATTATTGACCCCGGAGTCCCGTTGCGGGTCCCATCCTTAACGCCTGCTAAAAGCAGGCGTTAAGGAAGGACCCGCAAAGGGAACTCGTAGTAGGGCGGCAAGGGTTTAACGGCACCGGTCTCCTTACCGGTGACCGTTAACCCTTACCGCCCTACTCGGAATGAGGCCCTATGTCTTGTCTGTCGGCTGGCCCTCATCCCCACGGATGATAATCAGCTGAGTGTGGATAAGCATCATTAGACTGAACTTATCTGACATCCACTTGATGTGAATACGAGGGCCATTTCTACATTTGGTTTGTAAATATTTTGTGATGTATGTGCGGTGTCCTGTGTTTATTTTGGGGGTCATTAAAGATAATATTAAAATAGTAAAACAGTACACATTTCCGTTTTTTGTAAATGTTATGTATTCTTTATACTTTAGCGATTGGGCAGGTGGGGTTTCATACTTCTTTAGGACATTAAGACTGATCTTTCTAGAAATATTAAACCCGAAAAAAGTATCCCTTCAAAAATCTTTTCAAAAAGTTAAACGAATAATAGAATACATTTTAAAATATCTTTACCAATGTTTGCTGTCCAAACATCTCATTTATTTTTGTTGAGAGTGTGTGCAGTTTGAGGGCTTGGAAAATGGGATATTGTACTTGAAGATGACCTTTGGACATAGCATTTTATGGCCAGAAACGGCCATCTGACACGTCACTAGTATTTTGGCCCTAAAATATCCCTGATGCACTGCTGACACAGCTGTGTGAGGATGTGTCTACTGTTTTGCCACTAGGTGTCTCTTTTTCATTCAACATGGGTCAATGCATCTGCACAGTGGGAAACAAGCAGCACTAGTAGCTGTGGGTTCAAGCCACACTGAAGACATCATATTAACGTCCCTCCCCTTTCATTAATTAAATTCATTTTTTGGGAGATGATTGGCCAAAAATACCCACAGCATACAGTCACTGCAAAATAAGCGAATTAGCGTTTATGGAAACACTACGTATATCAAAGGTTTTTTATGGTTCACTCCATTCTCCCTTAATAGCATCCAATCGAGATGTTTTTATGGGTGGGCAAATAGGGCATGTGCACATCTGCTGCCCAACTTGGGTGGGGGCACTGCTTGGGGGCAAGGGGAGTGTGGCACGTCATATGTGTGGCGAAGTCACGAGGCCAGAACATATTTTGCATTCTTTCTTTCTTTCTCTCATTTACATCATATTTAGGCACCGAAAAGAACATATGCTTTGTGCGTGCATGCCTGCAGGCACGTTTGACTCACAAACAAAACAAGCATTGACAATGCAAACAGTTTGGGCTTTTGTGTAGGAATAGGAAAGGCACTTGCCAGGCACTGCATAGTGGTATTAACTGGCTATTGATGGTAGCAGGTGCAAAATGGTGTGAGTACCTGGGCATCTAATAGCAGTCCTGGCAAATGCCTAATACTTATACACAAGCCAAATGCTTTGGCAATGCTTGTTTTTAACAGGGCTCCAACGAAGGACACGCATAGTGCTTATAAATTGAGTGGCTGAAGGCAGACTTGTTGACATTTTTATTAAACCAGTAGCTGTTTTACATCTCCAATTAAGTCATTAACTCTCCGAAGAATGCTTTGATAAAACACTGGCAGCCACTTTGAGAGTACAGTTTGATAGTAAGGCTTGATTAAAGTAAGCTGAAAGAGTTCCCATGAGGAGGTGTTTTGGGTGGGGAGGTGCAGGAAATGGGTGTGAATGGCCATAAGGATTAGCATAGCCATAGGCAGTCAATGGATGGTCAAATAACCAAACAACACCTTCAAGCTTTGTGTCCTCCTCCTATGTCATTTCTCCCCATCTATACTCCAATGCAGTAGTTTTGGCTTATAGGTGGCTCCTCCATCTAATAGCCCAAACTAATGAGATGGCTCATTGCTCCCCCCGGAACTCGCATCCCCCACCACAAAGCAACTAATCAGTTTGCTGATTGGACACATGCTGTTCACTGCTGTTGCCAGAGCGGGATGACAGCCAGGAACTAGGAAGCTTAAAAAAACAAGTATTGGAAATGCCTGCAAATGCTTAATACTTATACACAAGACAAAATGGTTGGCTTTGCCAATGCTTGTTTTTAACATGACTTCAGTGAAGTACACGCATAGTGCTTATAAATTGAGTGGCTAAAGGTAGACAGACCTGGTTAATACTGTTTTTTTTACTCAAATTAAGTCATTACATTTCAGAAGACTGCTTTGAGAAGACACTGGCAGGTGCTTTGAGTGCAACCTTTGATGGGAAGTCTTGTTTAAAGCGAGCTATAAGAGTTCCCATGAGGAGGTGTTTTGGGTGGGCAGGGACAGAAACTGGGTGGGAATGGCCATAGGGATTAGCATGGCTATGGGCAGTCAATGGGTGGGCAAACAACCAAACAACACTTACAAGCAGGCTCGGACTGGCCCATAGGGAAATAGGCCGATGGCCGACCAAAAACACAAAATGCTGGCGTGGGACATTGTGCTTGTTCAAAGTGGGCCACTTTTTTGGCCAATGTGGGCCAGTTTGATGAGTTAATTCACTCTGCGGTTAGTAGTTTTGAGCAGTGCTGCTGAATACATATTCTTTAAAATGGACAATTGTATCACATTTGATCAAATAAACTGCCCCTTTGGGTACTATTCAAACAGTGTCACAAAAGGAATGAATGGCCATTTGCAACGGTGGGCCACTTTTCATTGGTGCCCAAGACAATTTTATGGCCCAGTCCGACCCTGCTTACAAGCTTGTGTCCCTCCTCAAATGCCATTGATCCCTATCTGTACTTGAATGCAATAGTTTTGATTTATAGGTGGCGCTAAAGCCCAACCTAATAGCCCAAACAAAAAAGCAGTAATGATGATTGACATAGAGGTTATCTTGTTGTCTGGTGTTTCTGCCCCTCCTTGCAGCGAGCCTCTTATTTGTCACTGTTCTCTCTGCCTTCCCTGAATGCTGGGTGTAGCCATGGGTGCGAAATCAAGTGAGCACTACTGTGCGAGCCTCAGAGCCAAGCTGAACAGGGGTACACACTTTGAGAGGAAACAGGCACTTGCTTCTATCCTGATTCCAGCCTGCCTTGTATCAGATGCTTCCCCTCCTCCTTTACAGGTGGCACACTGCAGTAGCTTGCCTGAGTCAGCTGCTCTGACTCTACCCTCCCTCGGTGCATGATGTACCAGGTCACTGCCACTGTTACTCTTTGTCTGGCCCCCATGATCAGCACTTTCACTTTGCTGTCTACAGCCTGCCTGCCACAGAAGGACAGCCAGCCAGGAGACTGAGGAGCTCTTCCTCAAGTCGCTCCTCCTTGGGGCTTGATGCGAGGGGGAGGAATGGTCATCCAATTGGGGAAGGTGTATGAATTCATCATCCCATGCAGGGCCGTCACAAGAGGGGTGCCAGTTAGAAGGACAAACTATCCTGGGCTTCACAGGGTAGGGCAAGCTCACGGGGTGGGGGTTCCTAATGTGATGTGTTGTAGGTTACTATTTGCCTAGCGCTTCTGGCATTTGCAGCCAAGTCCCAGTGATGACAAATTGGGATGTGTGGCCTAGTGTCCACGTTACTGATCTTAGCACACAGGCACCTCAATGTACATCCTAGTTTCAGTACCTGATCATCACAGTATTATTCTAGACCAATCGCTGCACCTCCCATGTCTCAAAGTGCAATTATATGGAATGTGATGTGAAACTGTGGCCACCAGCTGCTGTTCTGCCATGTGCCAATATCGTCTCATCACTTCTAGGACTCTCTAATTTTGCCTCCACTGCCCCAAGGCCAGATTGTTATGCATGTGGTAGCTCTGTAACCTGCAGGACAATGTTTCCGAAGACCATCAGGGCCAACACAGCCTTTCATCCTTTAAGAGGTGAATAAAATGTGTGCCGTTTAGCTGAGCCTTGAAACTCCTGATTACTTAAGCACTAGGTTTGTTTAAAGTGCCCTAAATAACATGACAGATTTTTTTTTTAAATGCTTGTCTGCGGAAGAAATGCAGTGGTCACATTTTGGGAGGGAGCCTGAGGAGGGCATTGGCAGGTTGTCACTTTAAAGGAATTATTTCTGGCATGTCAGCCCCCCCTGCCCCCCCCCTAGAGCCTTTGATTCTGCAAGGCACAAGGTGAGGGGGCTCCTCCACCCACAGGGTCCGTAAATAAGTGTATGGTTTCAGCAAGCAGAGATTTATAGCCACAGAGGCAACAATTCTGAAAGCAACTAAGTATGTTTTTTGAACAGCATGCTGTAAGAGCTGCATCATGTCTTTGTCTTCTAATTGTTTCTATAGCACTTTGTACCCCATATAGGCTGGGAACATGCTATCTCAGTCAGATAGTGGGCCACTTCTAAGCCATGGCTAATTTGATTTGCAGTTGTCATTGGCTGGGGTAACCTCTCTGGAAAATGTGTCTGCAAGAGAAAGCCAAAGTAGGTGACAAATAGGCTGTGTCCCCAGATGGAACAGGAAAGTAATAGCAATGGAAATTATGTTGACCCAATGCACAATAAATATGTTTTGGTGTGTGAGGGCTTTCATTGAGAATGTTTTCTCTGGCAGGTATGTGCATGTTGAACTGTTGTAGGACATGCTGTACAAATTAGAATAAGCAGACATATTTTGCAATTTTGCCATAGTCCCTGCCATTCAATGTCGCAATCATTTTGAAAGACAAAAAGCACAGACATGTTTACCTCTCTGTGAGTGTGAGCTTTGCAGCATGACTGTTACAGTTCATCTTTGGTGCAGGGCTGGCATCCACACCTTAGGACATTAGCACCTCATAAATATCAATCAGCGCCTAGCTAAGCAGTTGGCTGACAACAAATGATATTGCTCTGTGGGAGGAGCCCCCACCTGGCTACCCAGCAAAGAAGTTGTTACACTGTTTTTAAAGACTTAAACACATCATGATAATGCATAGCGTGCTGATGAGGTATTGCAACAAAGTTCAGATCAGGTCAACTTAATCTCTAAGTGCCCAGTTTTTGCATTCACTACAGCACAACCTTTGTGGCAATTCCATCTTTCTTTCAGGAATATAATGGTAAAATGCAATAATCTATGATAAGCTTGAGTTCCACCACGATGAAGAAGGTAGCACAATGAGTTAAGCACTTGTTGCTGAGATTTGTGTGTGTGTTCTGGGGTTAATATTTGTCTATATGCATACTGTTGATAGGAGCGCTTATTGTGCTACTAAACAACATACCTGCAATAATAACTTGCCATGTAAACTAAACTAGTGTCATTATGGTGCCAGTGTAGGTAGTGGTGGTACATGCCTTTCATCACTCCAATATTTTTTATTGCAAGAACAGTATTGCAAGATAAATTATAGCTGCTACATTTCTCAGTGTCGCCCATCTACTGGTTCATGCAAAATGTGCAATGGGAAGTGATGTTAGTGTTTTCTCAAAGCACCCTTATAATTGTCCCCTTCCTTCATCTCTTCTTTACTTTTCTTTAATGTGTGTTTTTTTGTGAGACATATCTTTCATATTATGGGTCCCCTTTGATCAATGTCCTGTTTTTGTTAATCAATTCCTGAGCATGATTTATGTCACATTTTAGAATGTACACAGTGTGAGGAATTGCCATCTGGCAAGATTGCAAAGTCTTGCCATTTTTATTAATGCATACAATTATGGAGGTAATTCCATCTCCAAAAGGATAATCTGCCAACCAGATTCCTCTTTTCGTCAACTCCATGCCTAAAGCATAGTTTACTTGTGCCCTGCTGCATCAGTAGCTTGATCTGCAGCTCATGCTCTGCTCGTGGCGTAGAGCGGATTCAAAGGTCATAAAGATGCCCACTCGACAGCCTCAGGGACATCCAAGTTTCTGCTGCTCAGGGCCAACATTTAAGATATGCCCTCTTTTACAATACTACAATGATCATGAGTAACCAATGCTGGTGGGAGGAGAAACTTTGAATAAAATAAATCCAAGAAAAGTGATATTGCGCCAACCCAACAATGTAATTATAAGTAGTTCGATTAACTTTTTGATACACTCTATAGACCTGCTGCAGCTGCCTAAAAAAGAAGACTGCTAATCATCTGACAGCCAGATTAATTGTATAGTAGAAATAAACTTGGGGCGTAGCGTGATGGGTAAATAATAACAAAAAAGATTTCTATAAATGATTTTTACCATTTTTTATGTAAAATGTTCACAAATTACTAGTCTTTGTGTAGCTAATGTTTGCAATTTCAATATAAACATTTCACAAACTAAAGGTCGACACAAATCGATTGGTGCACGTGCATGTGTTTCACACTAACAGGTTTTGTCTAGACTATGCTGAACAAAGTTCTACAATAACTCCTTAAAACAATGTTTTTTAAACATATATAATTTCTAAATAATCTCTAGTCCTAAATGTAATCTTGAATATTTTTGAGGAGAGGGATAAAATAGGAATGAAAAGTTATAAAAGAAAAAGACAAAATATAGTAGAACAACCATATTGTTTTTTAATGGTAATGAAAAAAAATCTATAGATGTGTCACATCTGTCACACTTATTACAAATTAGCAACATTATTAAATATTGTTGGCAACTTCCTAGACTATAATTTTCAAAGTGAAGTTGTCCAATCAAAACCTCTCAATTCCTAAATAGGTGTCTTAAACCTGTGAAGATATCAGAAGAAAATATATATTTCAATCAAAATTGCTATAAAGAGTAACAGTATTCCCATGGCTGATAATATTTCAATAATTGTACCTGATCAAATGATCTCTTAATGTCATTGTTTTAAAATTGTAAACATGATTTTCATTCTCTCATATTTAAATTGACATGTTTATGTGGTGCTGCTAGGAAAAATTGAAAACAATCAATTGTTTTAAATCCCTGTGATATAGTGTACATGTTCCATAAATTATCCTAACCGATCCACTTGGAAGCTGAACTAAAATTGGTAAACGTTGGCAATTGCTATGATTCTTTCAGTGAGGCAGAGTTTTGCTTATTATCTCACAGTCACCATTTTAATGACCTTTTACAATTATGATGTCAATACGGAACTTAATGACATCACGCATGGGTAGCGTGATGACGTCTAATTCAATGTAAACATTGTAACAGTCATATATGTTGTCCACAGAGCGTGACGACTTGTAATACCCAAATATTTATATTCTTAAACTGTTGAGGAAAATATTGATCAAACAGTAATCAGTAAATTCTTACGGTTCACTTAAATTAGGTGAATGAGCAGAGTATACATATGAGTATCACATTTCCCCTGATTAGCCAATTTCATGTAGTTTGTATGTTATATAAGTACTCATATTGGATACAGCATAATTATTGTCACTGCAGATACACTCTAAACAAATCAATCATAAAACATATTTATAAGAAGAGATGCATCTCATGGTTACTATTCAATCCATATAATGTACTGTAAAGTACACAAATAGTTCTTGCTTCTTGTTGTCTCAGAGTGTTATGCCGATCACATCATTGTTGACCCATAGGTATGTGCTTGATGCCCGGAAATGTTATTTAATCTTTGTAGTCCATCTGGTGTTCCTTAAGCCAATGTTCCGCCAAAGGTAATTTTCGATCTGCCACTGCTAACATATTAAAATGCTTTTAAATTCTGAATCTTAATTCCCTAATCGTACTCTCCACAAATAATTTTTTACAGACACAAACAATTATGTATAGAGCAAATTTGGTGTTGAAATTAATACATTCCTGAATTTCAATTACTTGTTTGGTATATGTCTGACATTTTTTAAGAGCATGTTTGCACATATTACAATTCAAGCATTTGTAAAACTCTTCAAACAATTTTCCTGTTAGAATATTAGTTTGGGAATCTCCTGTTTTGTTATTCATAAAACTAGGACTACATTTTGTTTTAAGTGTAGGTGCCCTAATATACATAAACTCTGGCTTATCAGAGATATAGGGCATGATTCACAGAAGCATTTTATAATAGAGCAATGCCTGGGCTTGAGGACAAGGATAAGTCTTGCAATCCTGATCTGGATTAATTGAAGAGGGATTAAGACTAGAGTAGGGGGATTGAGAAAGAGGCTGTTGCAGTAGCCCAGCCTGGAGAGAACAACACCGCCTGGAGACAGTGGGGGTCATTCTGAGTTAGGAGGTAAGGGGAAAACGATGCCGGAAAAGGATTACCAGCATCGTTTCCTGTTACGGGCTATTCTGACCTAACAGACCGTTATTTACGGCGCCGTAAAGTACGAGGTCGTAAAAAGCAGTTTAGTGGCACGCGCCCGACACTCCATGCCGAAATTAGCGGCATGACGTAAACCGGAGCTGATCCCAAGTAATGCGGACATGCAAAAAACGGCCTCCACAAGGCCGCAAAGTACCTTACCGGCATGGAGTAAATAACGGCATTGCCGAGAAGGTGTTAAGAACCATGAGCACAAGTGCACTCAATCAGCACAGGTGGAGGCAATGGAGTCTGGCACAGCACAAAAGGAGCACACCCACACACCACACCCCCTCCCACACCAAGATGATACCAATTGTAGCAGCATTCCTGGAGCTGGAGGCCCTGCTTGCAAGGCAGCAACTACAACAACTACAACAACAGCAACAACAACCACAGCCCCCACCACAGAGGATACACAGGAGGAGAAGGAGGGTGAGACAGGCCCAGCATGTCCTACCGGTGCAGCCAACATTACCACGCCGGCAGGCCCCAATCCCCCGCATCAGAGCCACCCCCTTCAACCTCACACCAGAGCAGATCCACACCCTGTACCGGCTTGACTGGGACACCATTACCACCATAGTGGAGCTGATACATGACGATATAGTGAGCCTCATAGAAATCAGAACTGCCATCCCCCCTCTACTGAAGGTAGTGTCTGTGCTCCACTTCCTTGCCACAGTCACCTACCAGAATACAGTGGGACACATGCATGGCATTTCACAGCCCATATTTTCCTGGATACTCAACCAAGTGCTGGATGCCCTCCTCAACCACACAAGGGACTACATATCCCTACCCCAGACTCCCCAGGAGATATATGATACAAAGGTTGCCTTCCATGCACTGGCAGGCATGCCAAATTGCATAGGTGCCCTCGACTGCACCCACGTTGATTTGGTGGTCCCGCATGCCATGGAGGTGCCGTATCGCAACCACAAGCAATACCACTCCATCAACGTCCAAATGGTGTGTAATGCCAGTAAAGCCATCACACATTGTAATACCCGATACCCCAGATCAACTCATGACTCCTTGGTCCTGCGGAACTCCACACTACCACGCTACATGGAGCGACATGCCGGACGACGTGCCTGGCTGCTTGGTGAGTAACCTGAATGGGCCATGGCAGTGCATTGGGGCTGTGAGTATGTTGGCTGTCTACTTCACCTGGGTGGGAAAGGGGGGGGTGCCTACTTCACCTGGGTGGGAAAGGGGGGGGAGATGCCTACTTCACCTGGTTGGGAAGGGGGGGAGATGCCTACTTCACCTGGGAGGGAAAGGAGGGGGATGCCTACTTCACCTGGGTGGGAAGGGGGGGAGATGCCTACTTCACCTGGGTGGAAAAGGGGGGGAGGGGTGGAGATGCCTACTTCACCTGTGTGGGAATGTTCACGCCAGTGCACCTCACAGAACACTGTGCCCCAAGGCAAGTGACACGGCACATGACTACCTAACCACACAGTGATGAATTAGAGCCGACACCTAACACAACATGACTAACAGGAAACCTGGGCAAATACCACAACACATGCACCACTCATCGGCGGCCCTTACACACCGTAAGGGCATCTTGCACCATGCAGTGCAATAGCACCATGTTGCAGACTCCTGCGTCTCACCACACAGGACAGTCATCCCTGGGAGTGCATAGAAGTGAGTCTAACAGGGATCCCACAGCGTGTCACTGGTCCTGCACACCCATAGGATTGCTGCAAGTCACCATGGCACAGATCAGTGCAGAATGTATGCTACTAACTACAGCCAACCCCCCCTCAGTCACCAAAACTCGCACAACACATCAATGAATGCAGTCCAACACTGCTGCATGCATATAGGTTGCACATACAACAATACGTGAGTGCACACCATAACCCATCATGAAGAAGCTTCCCCCTCCATCATTCCATTGCACAGGACACATAGCCGGGCCAGTAATGGGGTGAATGCATCCTGGGACATGTGTGTATGGCCAGTAATCACCTGCTGCCATGTAAGACTAGTACAGTTCTCCACCATGAATTTACAAACACTTACCTTCATTCCACTCTCATGCAGGTGATGCTGGCTACCCTTTGAAGCCGTGGCTCATGACCCCGGTCCGCAACCCACAGAACAGGCACGAGGAGGACTCCAATAGATCCCAAACATGTACACAGGTGGTGATAGAGCAGACCTTCGGCCTGTTGAAGGCACGATTTCGTTTCCTCAACCGGTCGGGTGGGGCACTCATCTACAGCCACAAGAAGGTGTCCAAGATCACCATGTCATGTGTAATGCTACACAACATGTGCATCCGTCGGAACGTGCCACTACCCCCTGACGTGGAACTGCTACCACCAGATGATGATGAGGGGGAGGAGGAAGGAATGGCAGGACAGCATCACGGTGCCGATGCACAGGAGGGACGTGCCGTGCGGCAATCATTGATCGGACAATATTTCTGACTCACTAGTCAGCTGAGGGTGTGAGGATGACAGGACATCAGGCACTGGGTGTGGGGATACATGTACACCATGCACTGTGGAACATTAAAAGACACATGCACAATGATCAATGTCCACTCTGTTTTTTTTTGGATGATCAACCGTTGTATTGAATAAAAATGTTCTAACGTGTACAACAAAACCTCCACCACTACCCCCTCCCCCTCCCCCTCCCCCCAACTCCCACACACACCCTCATCCCCCTACCCCTCCCCCCCAACTCCCACACACACCCTCACCCCCCTCCACCTCCTCCCACAACAACCCCACAATAGTTCCATTAGGACAACATAGGCCACATGTGTGTGCCGGCATGGTCAATGTGCACTCCCAGAGCCAGGGGGATCCATGTCGTGTCGGCGCAATGTACGCAGTGAACGATGGACCGGGTTGGTCTGGGTGGAGGAGCTTTGTGAAGGTGGGTCCTCCCGCTGGAGCTGTGGTGTGGAGTGTGCTGCTTCCAGGGCATTTGCGATCCGGCCAAGGACGCCGCAGAGCCGGTTTGTGCTCGCTGTGATCACCTCGCCCAGAGCCTGAAGGTCATTGTGCCACTCCAGCCTTGATTTGCGATTGTCCCTGATGAACTCCTCTATGAGGCCTGTGAGATGCTGGGAGCGCACTACATACATGGCCGATGTGGCTGATGTGCTTGGCAGGCTTGGTACTGGGCCTGCAGGCCTTTCCGGAGATTCTGCAGGGGAATTGGATACAGGACATGCAGGTTGTACTCCTTGCCCTGTGAGCCCTGGGGTATCACTCTCCCCGGAGTCCCTGTGTGCCACCTGGCTGTATGATGGTGTGTCAGGGGTATGGCCAATGTCATTGGTGTCCTCAACGTTGGCTCCCGATATTGATGGGGGCTGTCTGGCACATCGAGGAGGCACATGGCTGCATTCTCACCAGCCACACTGGACTCCTCAGAGTGCAGCGTGGGACATGTGTCCAGCGGCACTGCAGGCATGGGTAGGGGTGCGGGTGGGGGTTGTGCACCCTCCATGGGGGGTTGCTGGAGCAGGTGGTGTTGTTGTGTTGTCTTCCTGCTTCCAGGTATGCGGCGGCCCCTGACTCTGCCCCTGGAGGTACTGGCCCGGGTGCTTTTCCTGGTCCTCGCTGTCATGCTTGCTGCCTGTGGGGGGGAAGAGAGAGACGGCATGAGCAATGATTTGGGGGTCAGCATTTCTACATGCCTATGGTATCACAATGGGATTGCAGCGGTTTGTTGACATTTGGGTGGTGAGTGGGACAGTGATCTGGGCTTGGATGGTAAATGCATGCAGATGTCTAGGTCACTCATGTTGGCGGAGTACTGTGATGACTCACATTCACAATGTTTACAATCACTGCCCCGTGTGCCTCACAGATTCGGCCTCTTTGTGTGGTATGGCCCATATGGGTTACAGCCTTGCACCTGACATCAGCCTGGGTCCCACTTGTTACAGCATGATTTCATTGGGGGTGGGGGGGGGTTGCCCAACCATGACATGACACCATGCCCAGTCCTTGGCAGTGACTTACGTTAGGAATGCATGTTCTGTCTTGACTCATGAAACTCAGCTCCATCAGCGGATGACGCTGCACTGCACTCCATTTCTCCAACCCCTTCTATGGCTTCTGTGCCCATCATGGCCGCACACGTTTCCTCCCACGGCATCATTTTGATGGGGGAACCTGGCCCTCCTCCTGTCTCCAGGGCCTGACTTCTGTTTGCCGAGAGGATGGCCCGCACCCTGAGACAGAGGTCATCCCACCGTTTCCTGCAGTCCTTGGTGGTGCGGGGGGTGTTTCCCACGGCACTCACCCTCTGTGCCACCAAGGCCCAGATCTCTTTCTTCCTGACGACGGTGGGCCTCCGCATATCACTGCTGAATGCAGTGTCTGCATGTTCATGCATAGTGTCGACCAGTACCTAGAGCTCATCCTGGGTAAAGCGCTCCTTCCTTATGCGTGCAGCACCCTTTTTTAATGCTTCGGGCATGATGCTGGTCTCGAATGCCTATTTCTCTGATCACTATATGCCTCCGGGTCCTGTATGGAGAGGATGGCAATGGATTGTGATTTTAAAGATTGCCGCCGTGCTCCTTCCCGTTCCTGTGCAATGACGTTTTTTCAGGTTCCGTTTTTTAACGGTGACCGTAAATAGCGGGAACCGCTATTTACGGTTACCGCTAATTTCTCTATGTCGGTAGTGTTATGTACGGTGCGCTTGTTGCCGGTAAGGGCTTTTGGGGCCCTTTTACGGCATGGCGCTGAGGTACATTACCGGCATGGCGCAAAGCGCGTGCACGCCAAGTCGGAATAGGCCGATTTTTACAGTCTTGTGCCAGCACGGAAATGCTCTTTACGCCATGCCGGTAATCGCCTATACTTACCGCCCTACTCGGAATGAGGTCCAGTGAGCTTCTGAGGAGGTGCAGCTGGAAGTTAGCCTTCCTGGCAAAGTCCCTGATGTTTGGAGAGAAGGAGATGGTGGAGTTGAAGATGGCGCCAAGATTTTCTGCCTCACAGGAGGGTGAGGGGAGAAGGCCCAAAGAGGGCAACCAGATGGAGAGAGAAAAAGCGGGAGCAGGGATCCCAATGAGAAAAAACTCTTTCATACCTGCATTGAGGTAGAGGTCGTCAGAGGCGCACCATCCCTGAATAGCGGATAGACAGTCGGGACTGACCGAGGAGGGAGTGGAGTGGTAGCCTGAAAGAGAGCAGTGTGAAATCCGCAAAACACGGAAAGTTGGAGGAGAAAGTAGATATCAGATGGGCCGGGGCAGATAGACATTGAAGAGCCAGGGTGAGAGGATGGAGCCCGGGGAACACCACATGTGAAAAAAGAGGTGATGGAGAGAAAGGACCCAAGTTGAAGAAGGTCTGCCATGCCAGAGCCTGACCTGTGATGCCAAGGTTCACACTGATATGGTTGATCAGGGTGGTGTGATTGACTGTGTCAAAGGCAGAGGAGAGTTCAAGGAGGATGAGGACAGAGTGAGAGCTGGAGTCAAGGTTCGAGAGCAGATCTTCACGCGAGCGCAGGTGAACAGTTTCCATGCCTCTGGCTGAACCGAAGCAAGACTGATGGTCAAGGAGATAACCAGCAAATTCAGTGTGGAGGTTTAGCTGAAAGATGGCCAGTTTCTCAATGGGTTTGCCCAGGAAAGGAGTGATGGAGATCGGCGATAGTTGACTGGGCAGGAAGGATCAGCAGAAGGCTTTTTCATAAGTGGGTGCACAAGGGAGTGCTTGACAAGAGAGGGGCAAGATCCAGTGGCAAAAGAATGATTGCAGAAATTGGCCAATGCTGGAGCGAGGGAAACAATGTTGCCTTTACTGGTTCTGGAGGAGCAGGGGGGCACCTGTTTGGATGAAACTTTCATAGACCTGACTTGTCTAGAAATATCATCAGGTATTATAGGGGAGAGAATGAGAAGAGAGGGAAGGGTGGCCGGAGGGGGCCTGAGAGAGGTAGAGGGGGAGAGCTGAGCAGTGGAGGATAGTGTGGACAGGATGTCCTGAGTTTTAGTGGTGAAATGAGAAGCCAGGATCACAGAGATTGCCTGGCAATGAACAGCAGAGGTAGAGACTACAGTCGGATTGACCAACTCCTTGCAGATTTTAAAAAGTTTGGCTGTGCCGTTAGAGGTCGCAGAGACGCGGGCTGCAATGTGGATCCTCTTCTTGGAGAGGACGGAGAGTCTGTTTTGTCTTTGGAACTGGTGGCAGGCCAGTTTGTTGTGCTCAAAGCCCTCCACTTCTGCTCAGTCGCTCTGCACTTGTGTTTCGGGGTATCACTACATATTATCCCCACCAAAAATATCACTATATATATGGTCGTCTGGAGCGGCTATAGGCTTTTTTTTGGGGGGGGGGGATTTTGAGGTTTTGGGAGCGGGGGTTGCGGGTGTGTCCTCCGTTAAACATAATGCTGGTGTTGCGGGGGTGTCCACCGCAGGTTCCATGCCTTAATATCGCTGCAAAAATATGGCAATATTTTTGTATGGAGATATTTTTGTGGGGATATTAACACATGGAACCGTGTTTCAGAGCATTCAGGTCAGAGTCATACCAAGAATTGCACTTGGAGGCAGGCTTCAGACAAATCCTCATGACAGGGGCAAGAATATCGAGAGCCTTTGAGATGAATAGATGAAGGTTGAAGAGAGCTGTGTCAGAGTAGGAGTCAGCCGCAGGGGTAGGAGGAAGGACAGTAGAGGCAAAAGCGTCAACTGACACCCGCTTCATAGGTCGAATGACTGCAAATGAAGGGGGCAGTGCTGCGTTTGGTTTTGCCAGGGGGACAGACAGTTTCAGGTGAGTGGAAAGTAGGAAGTGGTCAGTCCAAGAGAGTGGATTAGTGAGAGGGATAGATAGAGAGCAGGATGTCTGAGGAGATGAGAACATCCAAGGTGTGTTCAGCTGAGTGTGTCAGATCGGAGGGAAGAATAGAGAGGAAGAGGTTGTGGAAAAGCCCACAGTGGTCAGAGAAATCCAAGTGGATGTTGAAATCCTTGAGGAAGAGAAGCTTAGATGTAGAGGCAAGGAGAGAGGAGGAGAGATTAGCCCATTCAGAGAGGAAGAGTGAAACCTGGTCAGATGGCCTGTAGATGGTGGCCAGAGTCTGAGAGAGACCAGGAGAGATAGAGAGCCTGCAGACCAAGCATTAAAAGGAGGAGTAAGCCACGGTGGGAATTATAGAAGCAGCGACCCACTCAAGGAAGATCGGGGCCACTCCACCTCTGAGCTGATTGGTCCTGGGTTTGGAGAGGATCTTGTAGCCGTCAGGGAGGAGAGGTCAAAACCTGTGACAGAGGTGGCCATAAACCAAGTATCAGTGAGAGCAAGAACATCCAGATCAAGGTCTTTGAGGAGGTGGCAGATGTGAGAGGAGTGTATGACATTGGAGCGAGTGTTGAAAGTAGCAATGTGGATGCGGTTGCAACTTTTGAAAGACTACTGGGATGGCGTACAGGAGAGAGGTATACCCATGGAAGAGGTAGAGGGGCACAAGAAAGGACAGAGATAGAACAAGGGGGCAGCAGAGGTGGACGGGAGTGGCAGAGGAGCCAGAGAGGTAGAGGAGGAAGGTGGTTGAGGGCCCAGAGAGGTGGTAGATAGAGTAGCAGGAGAAGAAAGGAAGTTGATAAGACGTGGGAGATGCCTATTCAAGAAGATGAGGTTGGGCTGAGTGCTCTGGACCATGATAGTCCCATTTAGATAGACATTCATGATTGTTTTGGAGGACAGGTAGGAGGCAAAGATGACCTCCCATCTTGTGCCACCATTAATGGGAGAAGAAGTGAAATGAGAGAGAACAGCGACCATATGTATCGTCCATAGGTCAGGAGAGGGAATGACAAAGAGGATGTCAGTGAGAGTCTGTCTGGAGGAGGCACTGATGTAGGCATCAGCGATGGGAAGGCCTGGATTGGAGACCAGGATGTCTTTCTTGAACTTCTTCCTTCCAGACTTTGTGAGAGGGATAGGATAGGTGATAGAAAAGCAGTTAAAGAAGATGGTGAGACTGAGTGCTCTATAGAGGGGTGTAGGCGGGAAGGGAAATGTTAGAGGGAGAAAAGAGGAAGCACAACATAGAGCTACACACCACGGGATGCACCGAGTGGGGTCATAGTGGGGTGGCAGGGCGACAAAGAGGGAGGTACAGTAAGGAATGCGACAGAGAAGCCCAAGCACGTAGACTCAACAGTGGGAACACACACATAGGGGAAAGGGCAGAGGAGGCAGACAACTGGGAGTAGCAGGACTAGAGAGGGGGGCGAGTTAACAACAACCAACAGTAGCCCAATTGAATGCACAGAAGAGCAGGCACCTAGAAGGGGGAGAAGGCCTAGTGGGCATCAACAATAACCAACAGTAAACACAGAGGTGGACCCTAGCGAGGGAAAAGGGCCTCAGGGGCAGAACACAAGCAGAATGTAAACTACAACCAACAATAAACCTACAGTAAACGCTGTGGGAGGAACCTAGAGAGGGAAAAGCGCCTGGATGGCACAACAGAAACAGAGTGAAAGTAACAGAAAAGGAACAACATGCCTAGAAGGAGAAATGCAAAAAAAATGGCAGGGAACACAAAGTGAGGCAACCGTGAGAGTGGAAGCCTAATGGGTGTGCAGACACAATGTACATTGAGACAAGCTTTTAAGTGGAAGTACGCATGAGGGCAGAGCAGTAATGGCTGCTCCCCCTGCCCACACCTTTATAAAACGTACAGTCGCTGATGGTTGACGGCTGCCCAGCGTACTTGCTATCTGGGATGAAACCCATCTGTTGCCAAACACCTGCATCACACAACAACGCACCCTTAGCCTGCTCGGGCTTTGCCACAGAGGGTCCAATCCTCGGTTCTTAAAGGATCCAATGCGTGGAACATAGCGCAACATGATGCGTATCAAACGGCCAGCATCTCCTGAAGTCCTGCGTGGCACAACACCAAGCCCTTTGCCTGCACAGGTGTGGTGGAAGGAAACTGGTATGCAGGTTTACAGAAGTCGCTGGAGGTCACATCGACAAAAGGGTGAATACAAACATTGGAGAAAAAGGGTTTGGGACCCTGAAGGGACATTGTGAGTCTCGGACCCACACCCACAAGGAAAGAAAAGTGTAAGAGGGCTGGGGACACTGGGAAATCCCAAGCAGAGAGAATCATATCTTTTAAGAGGGTTGGGGACCCTGAGAAATCCCTGGGGAAGATAATCATATGTTTGGCAGGAGAGTGAACTGAACAGATATGATAACAAATTGCGAGTCTGTGACCCGCGCTCATATGAGAAGCCGAGAACTAACACAATAACAGAATCAAGGTATTTGAAAGGAGAGTGAACGAAACACCTATGACACCACAAGAATAAGTAAAATAGAGGAGTCATATGTTTGGCAGGAGAGTGAAAGAAACGTATATCATACCAAATTGCAAGTCTTGGGCTCGCACCCATGTGAGAGACTGAAAGGGTCAAGGACCCTGGAGTTGGGAAAATATAACCCTACAACCTATAATAAACTGTATGAAGTTGATAAGACAAAGGATTTTGAAGCTAAAACAACATATTCTTGTGGGTTTTCCACTGACATTTGCCTAAGAAGATAAAAGCTCAGGAGCCCAAAGGAGCGAACATGAGAAGACCTCTAGGGAAAAGGAGCATAACCCTAGTTTAACATTGTTTATTTCATCACTTTTATCACCAGAAAGACTGTTGATTGAAACCACAAATACAACTTACTACTTTAAGAAAATATCATTCTTGCATGGTTACTTTAGATTACTAGTGTTAGGGTCAGAGCAGGTTTTTGGACATGACAGGCACAGACTCTTGATTTTCAGACTTCCTGACAATTTCACTAGTTTCCTTTGAGGTAGGGAAACCCCTCTTAGTTTTAGGGATAGAGAGGCATTTTTGTAAAATGTTCTTATTTGATAAAAGTCTATACCCAGAAACATGCCACCATTGTATCGAAGCCTTTCTTCTGCACGAACACAGAGCATAAAGGTCTGAGAGATATTTGTGCCATACTGATCTTCAAATAGGATTAACTTGGGTTTCATGTTGGACTTGATTATCTAAATTAGCTAAGTCCCAAAATCCTTGCGAGTTGTGAAGGTTTACATAGAGCAGTATTTTTTAAGAATCGTTTTGGGTGAGAAGATAGTTGTAGGATTTCATCTGTGTCTGTTTTCATTCTACCAAATTGCTTTCCAGGTCAAGAACTGAAGTCATCCACAAGTTCCTCTACATCTCAATTCTTTTTTGATGCACAACATAGTCATTCTATCGTACTTTGAAACACTTGTGTATAGGCGCGTTATAAATGCCATATTATATCATATATCATATCATATCATATCATATCATATCATATCATATCATATCATATACTCACATGACTTTTTACCAATTATTGTATTTCTTGGGAGTGTGTGAATTGAGGATTCCCCAAATATGAATTTGCCCAGAGTTTCGGAGAAATGGGTAAGAGTTTGGATGTGATGCAATTGGATGTTTCTAAGCTTCAGATTCAGCATAACCAATCTTTGGTTTACAGCTAACATTTTTCTATTATCCATTTTAAGGTGTTACCGGATTTCTTTGTTCTTACAGTTTCCATTAAATTTGATCTTTGCCGACAAGATGTCTTTAGATCAATAGTAAACTGGAGCAACAGATGGTGGCTCGGTGTAATATCTACTTCAGAAAAAAGGAACATTTGTCGAATAACGGCTGTGCAGTGAATATGTTGTTCAGCGTAGAGGGGACAGTGCAATGTTGCCATTTTGGAAGAGAGGGAATGTCACCTTTTATATTCCAAGTTAGTTTTTCGAGACCCCGAGACTGCATTTTGTTCATCCATGCCATTCCTCTGGATAGGACTGAACCTGATTTGTGATTGAAGTATGAAATAGAGTTATTATAAGACAACTCTTTGGAGAGGGAGTTTAAATCAACTCCAATCAGTATATCACTGCATTTAATGGTCTCCAGTCAGCTACTCAGTATTATGTGAGAGTCTGCAAGTATACAAAATGGGATATTTTCTGTGGATTCCAATTAGTGGCAATGAGAAAGATATTCCTCAAGGCCTCTCTATGCAATCCCTAGTACTATGACCTAATTGCTCAAATGTGGGGTGACATTTGTGATGTCATCTTTGATGTCCTGGGTGTTAGTCGGTGCACGGTGGTGGCGCGAGTTATGGTTGCTTAGTTTACCATAACTAGCGAATTTCAAGGGTTTTTTCGGTTTTACTTGGAACCATAACGTCCCTTTAACAACGTTTTTTTCACTAAATTTCATAGGTTTTTAGTAGCGCAACTTAATCAGAACGTCCCTTTAACAAAGTCTTTTCACTGAATTTCATAGGTTTTTAGTAGCGCAATTTAACCATACCGTCCCTTTAACAAAGCTTTTTCACCGAATTTCATAGGTTTTTAGTAGCGCAACTTAACCTTAACGTCCCTTTAACAAAGTTTTTTCACTGAATTTCATAGGTTTTTAGTAGCGCAATTTAACAATAATAACTTTGACTTTATGTTCATGTAATATGGAACATAATGAACCTCTTCTACTGAACTTGATGTCCGCAAACTCTTTTAATGTCCGCGGGCATGTTCGGAGAACAGTACCACTACCTAAAAACTCTGGGGGGGGGTATGTTTGATTGTTATATCATAACATAGGAACATTTAACAAATTCAAAAAGCAACACACATACACATTATATGTAGTAATACATAAGAAATGTAACCCATATATGTAACACACTAACTATTCATTTAAATACAATATGTTCTAAAATGGAATATACCAGTAGAAGATAAATTGGCTTCCAACATAATTACCTCACAGACACTACAGAACTAAGAACAACACCAGACCTACACAGTACTTAGAACATATTTTACCTGAAATAGTAAGTGTACTTCATTTTACTAATATATTTATAAACTTTCTGTATTAGATAAAAAAAATATAATATCTTTTTTTTCTCACAGAAATGTCTAGTACTCTGGAATGGCTAGAGGAGCATTTCCCACATGAGGAAATGTCACAAGATAGTGAAACTAATGGTAAAGACTTTACAATATAAACCATTTAATTATTATTATTTTATATACATTTAACATGTATATCTTTTTTTTGTACAGCGCATACAAAAATAGAAAATACCTCTCAAGAAGCTGTTATGGAAAACACGATTGACAGCATAAAAGAAAAAATTGATTTATTGTTGACCAATTTTAATAATTTGAAAACTTTTGTTGAAGATCATTTTAAAACAAAAACGTCATACCATTGCCCCACATGTACTTGTCCCCCCTCACCATGTCCCAGTCAATTATCCCCAAACCCTCTCCATAACCCAAATCGTTTTGATGAGTCTTCATCCCTTCTTCACCTGATACCAATCATGTTGAAACCCCTAATTCACCTGTTTTTGTTTCTGTATCTGCCTCACCTTCTCTGTCATAAATTATTAATATATGTTAAATAAAGTTTAATTTTTATATTGAGTTGTAATTAGTTTCCGTTTAAAAAAAAAAAACAATGTAGGTGTCCGCGGACAGCACGGGTGTTCTGAAATGTTCGTAATTAAACAAAAATGGAGGTGTCCTGAAGAACACTATACCTGTCCGTACTGTTCGCTAGCAAGTTGAAACTGTTCTAAGAACACACGCGGTGTCCTGAAATGTTCGTAAATAAACAAACATGGAGGTGTCCTGAAGAACACTATACCTGTCCGTACTGTTCGTTAGCAAGTTGAAACTGTTCTAAGAACACAATTGGTGTTCTGAAATGTTTGTAAATAAACGAAAATGGAGGTGTCCTGAAGAACACTATACCTGTCTGTACTGTTCGTTAGCAAGTTGAAACTGTTCTAAGAACACACGCGGTGTCCTGAAATGTTCGTAAAGAAACAAAAATGGAGGTGTTCTGAGGACGCTATTTCTGTCCATATTGTTCGCAAGCAAGTTCACACTGTTCTAAGATCAAACGCCTGTCTGTAACTGTTCGTTTGACGTCTGATGCACTTTTAATTACTTCAGGACCCGAACAGTGTCCGTAGAACATCAACGCGCATGCGCAAACCAATGCCCATGCATTTGGTGTCCTGCGGACAGCCGCTTCCTTCGCGAACATGTTCACGAAGCGACCATGTGACCGCGCCCACGCTGATCGCTTGTTCTGAATGCAGACACTGTTCATGTCCCCGAACAATTTAAAAGTACATTTTCAAGTAATCCACAATATTTTCAAATAAAAACTCACCACAGCACAAGTCCCACATACTAATTATAAGTTTATACATACTTTTTGAAACCTTTTGAACCTTTTTTTGTGTTCGATCTGTCCGCGGACAGCGCGCATGTCCGCGGACCATGCGCAAGCACCCCTATAAAAGACCACGCCCTAGAGCTTATTCCCATTGTGTTTCTGGCTATTCTACAGAGGACAGAGATTTTTGCTGCAACCTGCAGATTTCCATCTTCAACCTGATGGCTTCTGTGGCTCCACTGCTGCCACCTGGTGCTGTGTCTGCCTCAGCACCACCCCAACCCCTCCACCACCACCTCCTCCCCAAGGGCCTGAAGAGGGGAACAGGAGTGAGTATGCAGAGGAGGAAGAAGAGGATGAGGAGAATGAGGTAGAGGAAATCCCTACTACCCGCACTGGGCGTGAGTCTTGGGTGTGGCAGTTGTTTACCATTCATGGGAATGGTCCTAAGGCTCGTGCTAACCGTGTCACCTACAATGAGTGCAAAATGATACTCAGTCACGGGAGGCACGGTTCATACAGCTTTGGGACCACTACCATGAAGTGAAACCTGAGGTCATTTCACTCTGGGGCTATTCGCAAGGTTGTACCTTACGAAGAACGTAGTAGGTTGATTTCCTCTACTTCATCCTCTGTTTCTGATCCTGTCACCACAAAGCCCACCTCTGTGGGACAGTGTCTTCCTCAAGCTGCCTCACAGGCCATACAGAATTCTGATGACCCTTACCTTTCTAGTGTCACAGTTGTATGTATGTACTGTGACACAGTTCTCTGCAGGGGGGAGCGACTTTGCAGTGCTTTTGAGACTATCGTCTCAGAGCATGAGAAGACCTGCACACTACCCAAATAAAACCCACTCTACATCTTCCTCTCTCAGCTTGCCCTTTCTTATGCCTGTGGTTGGTGTCCCCCCTTTAACCTCCTTTCCCCTCCTCTCCTAGTGTGTCGTATATAAAAAACCAAAAAAAATACAAAATTACAAAAATCAAAAAAAATAAGGCTCTTTTCAGAGCCGCCTTTCATAGTTAAAAAATAGAAGTGAAAATAAATGAAGCAGGGCCCTTTATTTTTTTTAGAAGTCCGCGGACAGTCCGCGGACCTCTAAAAAATTGGGTTGCTACCCTATCATAACCATTGTAATTTTCACTGGTAGTGGTGGCTCTGAAAAGAACCTTTGGGAGGTGTTTGTATGTCAAAAATTATAAATACTTAACACCTGCTTCAAAATGGATGCTGTAATTCTAAAAAGGTCGTAATGCATTTTGTATATTTCTCCAAAAAATCTGATTGCCAGCATAAGTAAGATGGACTCCATCTCTGCGAAAAATGTATGTACTACGGAACATAATATTTTAATTGTGGAATGAGGACATGCCAAAATCTCTTAGAAAGGCACAAACAGCCTTATTAACATTGCGCATTGCTTTTTCCATTTGTGGACCAAATGAAGAAGAACAAAGCCACATTTGTCTCTGTGCAATCCGTGAAAATATTACTTGAGAATTAGGGAAAATGTCCATGACCTTCCCAAGTCCTTCTTTCATAGAAAATTGCAAAGAATTCCGGACACATGTCCTAAACTGTTTCCTCCACAATGAATTACAATTATGTCTGGATGTTGCTCTGTCTGCAAACTAGCACAAAGAGGTAGGAAGTCCAACTACTTCTTTCCATGTACTCCATGCCAGTGTACTTCCACATGTGGACATCCAAGATCTACAGCTACTCCACAGCTTTCTGCATGCACCTTCAACCAACGTATCCATGAATCTCCCAAAATCCAAACAATCTGTTTTCTGAAACACACAGCCATAGCTATTTTTTGTTCTCTCAGCAAAAAGAGTATCTGAGAAACTCTCTCCTGGCACAACACACCCACTAAAGTTTCCTGACCAACCCCTTTCAGTGCTCATTCTCATGTGCATGACTTCTGAACCCAAAAATCCCCGGATGTAACACCCGATGTCCGCGAACTACCGCCATGTCCGCTGACATATCGTATCATGAACAGCCCTTCTACCATTTCCACTTCACTTTCTGTGCCATTCCCTCATTGGATGTAGCTAAGAAGTCACATGACCATCCAACAATCACATTCAAGACCTCTACATCTAACTGCATCATCATAGATCAGCACTGCAAATGTACTGTGAATCTCTCTGAGTACAAGGGTCATATCATTGGCAAGCACCATCTACAAGAAATACTGTACAAGACTCCAAGATTTACACTTGCAGCTCCATGCATATCCAAATGCATGAACACAAACTACAGGTATGCATATTTTCTGTACAATACATGAACACATTTTCAAACTGACTTAATATTTTTGTTTTATTTCGTTATTTATTCAATTACTTTAATTTAAGCATGACATTGAGACACTATTACCTGGAAGAGCTTAGTTACAGAAATAGTGGTATTCAGTGGTACATTATGAATTTCACAAACATAGTAAAAATATTTTGTTTGCTAAAGTTAGTCATTACAATACAATTTGTTCATTAAAGGATAGTTCCGGGACTTTTTTTTTATTGTCCCTACGGTTCGGCCATGTGTTTTTAAGCATAACTCGGTAGATCGTAGAAAACTTTCCTATGGACCTTACCCGACTTTTCGTCCATTAACGCACTCGAAATCAGCCGCCATTTTCTGATAATCCTATCATTTCCCCCCATCGCCCTGGCTCACCTGCTTTTGCGGCACTAAATCAAATCCCCCGCCCCTGAGCCTGACATCAGCAGACGCGTACCGCCCATTTCCCAACGCCAAAGCACGTTTCGTGTCAACAATCGCTGCGCCTCAGCTAATGAAGTGTCGCCATGGAAATGGCAGGACGCCTCTTTCCTCAATAAGTATAAACACACCATTTCACAACACACAGCAGCAGATTTTCGATTCCATTCCTCTGTCTGTGTTACTTTGAGTATTCTGTGACTCGTTTCTGTGCTCTGGTCAGCTACCTTCGCCGCTTCTAGGCCTTGTGAACACCTGTACCATCTCTGTAAATTATTTTACTTTCTTTACCACACAATGGCTACAATAATGCCGTATATGTACGAGCCCGAGTACACCGAGGAGGAACTACTGGAAAGGCAAGCACGCGAAAACGATGGGGATTCGGACGGCAGTTGGGAGGACCAGTCAACGGATGAAGAGCCTGGACCATGTCGCATGGACGGCGTCTCCACCTGGTGCACGTGCAATCGGTGCGAGCTAATGCCAACTGAGGAGGAGAACTGCTGCTGCCGTGAAAATTCCGGGTGCTTGGCCTACATTTCGGAAGGCGAGCCAAGTCCGCAATGCATCACCGAGCTGCCAGAGTTCAGGGAAGCCTGCCTCTCACGGACCGTGTTGAGGATGATGATGGTGCTTATGCACGAACTTCGCGGCACTGTTCGTCCGCGTAATCCGAGTAACGAGTAAGTATACTCTGGTTTTGATGTCAGTGATGCCACTACTATGTCATGGTCGTCTCCCACATATAAAATGACATCTACATATCATTCAAATGCATGTAAATTGGTTCCATATTGTGCATTTTCTAGATAGAATTTTTTTCAAAGCAGAATGACATTTTTTACCTGAATCGACAGTGATAAGAAAGTTTTGTCATTTTAATACAGTTTGCATCTTTCGTTTTCACAGGTGGTACAGGCTGGTGGCCTATCGTTGCTTCACTTGGTGGCTTCACGGGAGGCTCGGACACCGCGTTCGGAGAGTAATACCTGCCTGTGCGGTACTTGCCATTAGACAACATTTCCCCAGCGACAGTGGACAATACCGCGGATTTTCCCTGGATGTGCTGCAACCGGAACTTTACAATGTGTAATGTTTATTATTTATGTTCAATTGAAATTAAGATCTAAAATAAAACCCAACATATATTTTAACAATGGTTGTTTTGATTTTTTAAATGAATCTAGTGTGTCTCCATTGAATAGTCTTCCTGTGCCTTGTCTTGTCACACCACATGTCTCCGGCCAGCATCCTCCCTCACGCTGGCCGCCCACCTTCAATCCACATAACCGTTGAACCCATATGCAGCAGACATACATATGTTATTTTGCGGGTTGGCATCAAGCCTCCCGGCCTTGCCTCCTCCCCCAAAAATACTTACCACACCACTTTGTTCAAGCGTTGGCAATAAAAGGAAGGCCGTTGGATTTTATTGATACAAAACATGGTTATAGGTAAATAATCAATATGGTTGATCATAATAAATCATCCTTTTGGGCACCGGGTACAGAGATGACCCCCTCTGGCCCGTGCCGCCTTGCCACCACAGGCCAGCCTGCTGCTGACTAACTGCCTAGGCATCCAGGGTCTCCAGGGTGAACTGCACCCATATATTCTCCTGGGAGGGTGAGGTATTTATAAACTCACCCCCCTGCCTTCCATGTACTAGATCCTGCAGCCTTCCTCTTACATGCAGTTAGATGGCCTCTCCTTGGTGAGGCCCTGCGGCAAACGAGTCTTGTCTGCACGACCACCGCCCTAATCCACACCCCCCCCGCCCTATCAAAGGCAGTTCACACCGGGGTACTTTTGCTGCCAAGTGGAGCTGTCAGGGAGCGATAAAGGCCAAGAGGTGCCAAAGACCATGTACACTTCAAAGTGGTCTATAGAGAATGGGTTGTTGTTCCCATGTCTACCTCCAGACCCCGTGTCTCCTGCCAAGCATCCCCCCTCACGCTGGACGGCCCCCTGCAATCCACATAAGTGTGTCTCCATTCACGAGTCTTCCTGTGTCTTGTCTGCACGACCACCGCCCCAATCCACCCCCCCGCCCTATCAAAGGCAGTTTGCACCGGGGTACTTGTGCTGCCAAGTGGAGCTGTCAGGGAGCGATAAAGGCCAAGAGGTGCCAAAGACCATGTACACTTCAAAGTGGTCTATAGAGCATGGGTTGTTGTTCCCATGTCTACCTCCAGACCCCGTGTCTCCTGCCAAGCATCCCCCCTCACGCTGGACGGCCCCCTGCAATCCACATAAGTGTGTCTCCATTCACGAGTCTTCCTGTGTCTTGTCTGCACGACCACCGCCTCAATCCACCCCCCCGCCCTATCAAAGGCAGTTCGCACCGGGGTACTTGTGCTGCCAAGTGGAGCTGTCAGGGAGCGATAAAGGCCAAGAGGTGCCAAAGACCATGTACACTTCAAAGTGGTCTATAGAGCATGGGTTGTTGTTCCCATGTCTACCTCCAGACCCCGTGTCTCCTGCCAAGCATCCCCCTTCACGCTGGACGGCCCCCTGCAAACCGCATAATGCCACGACATATACACGTCATTCATTCACAAACACACCCCTGTTTCGAATTCTTTATAACCCACTTCATATTTCTAATGAGAACTTCTTTGCGCTTTGCTAGTCAACCCGTGAAGGTGCTGGTTATCTGCTCTTCGTCTCTGTGAACTTCCGTGACCACTTCGAGGAAACTCGGCAGTTTGCAACCTGTGAACTGCTCCCTGTTCTACGACAAGAAACTACTCTGATCCCTGCATCTAACTGTTTGTTCGTCAAGGTAAGGCCATGTACCGTAATCATTTTGCGTCCAATTTCTTTTCGTTCAAGACAGTACATGCAAGGAACTAGTCACATGTTCTGAGTTTACATTGGTATTCATAGAGAATTGTTGATCTTTACTTTTCAGAACTTTCCACAATGCCTGCCTGTTCCATTGGCGGTTGCCCTTCGAAGACCCATAATAAATCTGAAGGTACTATAATGCATGTTTTCCCTAAGACAATAGATCAGATAAGAGAATGGGTCCGATATTGCGGATATCCACCGTCTGAGCTTGAAAGTAGAGTCCTAGAAGTCTTTGCGGACAAGAGGGGTGATCGATACCGCATCTGCAGCAGGCACTTTACCTCTGACATGTACTCCACATCATTGCTAATAAAGAAGAACACACCGCGAGGGGGGCGAAAATTGCTCTCAACCGCTATTCCCACTCTATTCGTCCACATCCCGCCACTGGTGAGTCAAGTTTACGTATTTATCTCTCGGCCTTGCGGTAGTGTGTAGCATTAGCTAACAATAATTTCCCCATTTATGTATCCACTCAATATGAAGGCGGAAGATTCTCCATCCGTGTCGTTATTGCAGTCATCAGCCACTTCAAGCGCCTATCGGGTAATCTTACTTGGCTATTCTGCCACTGACTTGTTTTAGGCATGTAAATCAATAGTTTTAATTTATCGTGTAATTATTTTACCTAATGGTACACCCTTGTACTCGGCCTCTAGTCTTTGTTTTCAGTTATAATTATTGTTATCCAAAATAATGCAAGTACTGTCTTTCAGGGAGATGCTGAGGAGTCCAATGTATTGACGACTACCGTTGATGTCACTCAGATGCTCGAGGTACGTTTCCGGACAGTTCCATCGATGGAGATCATCAGATCTTGCATTCTTGTAGCGTGATTGTTACACACAATGTTTCTTTCGTTTTTAGCCATTGATATGTCCTTCTGTCGTCGCCCTCCTATGTGTCTTCTTTTTTCAATATTGTGTTCATTACTAATGAAAGTCCTATGTTTCAGGGAGTCGATGGAGCATTAGTCCAAGAAGAAGGGGGAGCATGCAGTTACGGGTCGGCGCAACAGCTTGCAGAAGTGTGCACCGCAGTTACATCGTCCCTTGATGTTCTTATGCATTTCGAGGTATGGATACTGACAGTTCGATCAAGCGAAATCATATGACGTGATTACATCCGCTATACTTCCTTCTTTATTAACGCAAGTACTATGTTTCAGGGAGATGACGGAGCTTCTTCTACAAGAACATCACCCCTAGTAGTTGATGCAGATCTGTGGGTGGTGACACTTCCAACGATCGAGCAAATCGAATCATATTTACATATCCATTATTTATTTTAGACAACTGATCATTTGTGCAGGTCTATTTAGATGAGCCGTTGAACGACCTGATAGCCACGGACAGACACGTTTCAATTGCCAAGACAATGAGAGAAGAGTACAAAAATATAAATCACCAATTTGACGTTTGGCATCTTGCAAAAACAATCAATAAAAAAATGTCGGTTGCAGGTAAAAAAAAAGATATGCAAGGTATTTCACAGTGGTCCAAGTCAATCAGCAACCATCTTTGGTGGAGCTCAAAAACATGTGGAGGGTCGTTGGAAATTCTACTGGAAAAATGGCGGTCAGTAATGCTACACTGTACCAACGTTCACCGTTGGAACACAAACCAACATTTCCACAATTGTGAACATGGCCATTTGTCCACAGAGGAGGCACGGAAGAAGAAGTGGTTGATTCCTTCATCACCCACTCACAAAGCCATTGAAAAGATTGTATTTGATAAAACTATAACAAGAGATTTGAGGGGACTCACGGAATTCTGCCACACAGGAGATTTGGAGGTGTTCCACAATATGTGCCTAAAGTACAGGCCAAAACGATTGCATTTTGGCATGGAGGGCATGATAAATCGGACTCTTCTAGCGGTCTTGGCACATAACCATAATGTTGGCCGTCAACAAAGTAGGACGACCGGAACTTTAGGGACGCTTCGCTACAATAAGGCCTTCACTAAAAGAAGTAAACAATGGATTATCAAACCAGTGTTTGAGGATATGCAATATGACTTTATTGAGAGACTTATTGTTGATGTCCTAGATAGGCATATACATGGAGTTGTGAACGAACCTGTGCAGGGGACAACTGCATTACTACCCAACATTGCCTCTGTTCCATGTCCACCTAAAGAAGAGCTCATTGAGAAATACACATCACGGTTTAAATGATTGTAATTTGATTGTCTGTTCTCTCGAGTCTCCTCATGTTGCAGGCCCATTGAATATGTGTATATATGTAATGTGTAAATAAAAGTGATTGCTCAGTGTACATGCAATGTGTCTCTCCACCGTTGCCCCTCCCTTCACCGTGCAGTAGTGCGAACCACCTGGGTGTCACCTGTGACTTTGCTCTCGAGTCTCCTCGTGTCGCAGGCCCATTGAATATGTGTAGCTATGTATTGTGTAAATAAAAGTGATTGCTCAGTGTACATGCAATGTGTCTCTCCAACCTTGTTCATTTGCGCATTGAATTAAACCAAACAGTAATATAAATCATTTTTCAAAATATATAGAATGTCTCCGTATTTATGGTTCTCTGGGGCTGCAAATACACGCACACAAAATGCAAAGATGGAGTGTAAATTTCAAGTCCTGTGAGATGGCCTTACACTGAATGTAGCTAACTAGGAATGTGTGCTCGTTCAAAGTGAAGGTCAGCTGCTTTGATTATTTTCTCGGGTGCCGGAATGGCCCACGACTCAGTATAAGGTTCTATTGTTATTTGACCTTGACAGGCCGGGACCATCCCGAAAGACTTCTTTTTGGGGGTGTGGGGCAATAACGTAAGAAACGATAATGAATATAATTTCAGAAACGAAATCCATTTAATGTTCGTTCATTAGAAGAAATAACGTCGGCATAGAAGGAGTGGTATTTCGGGGCTGCCCTACGCACAGACACAATGGAAAATGCAAATATAATGTAAGTAACTCTTTAGATGAGTTTATACCGCAATTTAATTACTATACAGTAGCTTTAAAGACGGGTTAAGTTGTACTTGTTCGTTTTATGTGGCATATTGTTTTGTACCGCGCACTATCTTGAGGAGAACCATCTCCTTTTACGGAAGCACCTCAAAACCTTCCTCTTTGCTTCTGCTTTCTCTCTCCCTCTCCCCTGCTACAACTGGTCCACTGTCTGCGACCTCGGTCCTGGGCCCTTCCACTCTCCACCTGCACTGCCTCTCTGTCAACCCCTGCACTGGGGGACTGTCTCAGTATCCTACAGCCCCCCCTTGACGTATAATACCCAGTTGCACTGTCCTAGCTATGAAATAATTTCCCGACCTAATATATAAAATGAATAATTTTAATAAAGATCTGATGGTGAGACTAATTTAATTTTTTATGTTTTTCAAACAGGTACATCATCCATTATTGTATGTGTCACGAGTACCAGACACCGGCGGATGGGTTTTTCAACCGCCAGTTGCTTCTCCGCGTGAACAACGTTACCACCCTGACCATTTTATGGGACGATCGCCAAGTACAAGTATGCCCTTACGCGGTACTAACGGCTAGATGCAACATACAGACCGTTGTGGTGGCCTAGTGCCTCGTTGCTGGAACAGCCATGCGATTATCAGTGCGACCGAAGAGCTTATTTTATCGTAAACCAACACCCTGTATACTGCACACGAACATCGCGTGCCTCAAGACGAACTATTTTGGATCGAGAGCAAATAAAAATGCAAATCGCTGAATATTCTCAAAACGTTTGATGTCAAATAAATGTACTTTGCCAAATGTACAATCTTGCCGTTTGCTTTTAAACCACAGTTTCATATTCCGAATTGTGGCGCTGTATTGTGAGATGATCTAAGACCCTGTGTACAGCAAAGGAACATCGCGTGCCTCAAAACAAACTTTTTGGAACGTGAGCAAATAAAAATGCAAATCGCTGAATATTCTCAAAACATTTGATGTCAAATAAATGTACTTTGCCAAATATACATTCTTGCCGTTTGCTTTTAAACCACAGTTTCATATTCCGAATTGTGGCGCTGTATTGTGAGATGATCTAAGACCCTGTGTACAGCAAAGGAACATCGCGTGCCTCAAAACGAACTTTTTGGAACGTGAGCAAATAAAAATGCAAATCGCTGAATATTCTCAAAACATTTGATGTCAAATAAATGTACTTTACCAAATTTACAATCTTGCGGTTTAATTTAAAAGTACAGTTTCATATTCCCAATTGTGGCGCGCTGTGTTGTGTCAGCTCATCTGTGTTGATTTCCGGATTCTGTGTGGAGTCGCGTAGAAGACGCCTGGGTGCGTTTGCCTACGCAGCTCAGTCACGTCACGGATAGAGGCGGGGAATATGAATGTTTTGATAAAGTCTGTTTCAGGGGCGGGGGATTTGATTTAGTGCCGCAAAAGCAGGTGAGCCAGGGCGATGGGGGGAAATGATAGGATTATCAGAAAATGGCGGCTGATTTCGAGTGCGTTAATGGACGAAAAGTCGGGTAAGGTCCATAGGAAAGTTTTCTACGATCTACCGAGTTGTGCTTAAAAACACATGGCCGAACCGTAGGGACAATAAAAAAAAAGTCCCGGAACTATCCTTTAAGAACATATCATGTGTATTGAACTTGTGCGACGTATCTTATGTAAATAAGATAGTTTTAATGGTTTTGAGGAAGGCGCTGAGGATTTCAATTAAAAAAATCAATGTCTAAATTAAAAACAGTGCTATATACAAACAAAATTACTAATTTGTTTCTTTTACAATTGCAGTGAAGACCATTCTCCTGAAAAGAAGCAACCAAATTTGAAGAACAAAGAACTAAGAATGAACCTGTTCATTTAAAAAAAAGTAAGTAGAATATCACAATAATATTTGTATTATTACTGAAACACACTGTAAAGTTAATTCATGCTATTTCTGTGCCTAAAAATAGAGATTGTGCACCATTCTGTCCAAAAATCCCCATGTCTTTAACAGCGATTTACATACAGAATTGCCCACAAATTCCTATTTTTGGACACACCAATTACCCAACTCAACCGCTACAATTTGGATATTATAGAACAAACAACTGTTTTAATTGTATACATTAGATTTACTATTTGTACTTCTCCACACCACTAGCTTACTTTTTTCTGTCATCTGAACCCCAGTATAATAGCATATAAATTCAAGAATACCCATCCCTACTAGTTGTAGTTCCCAATGCACAATCACACACCATTACATACATCTTTATCATCTTACTCAAACACTCATGTACACAGCACACATACATTGCAGAACACCCCAACCCATACCTTCTTTATTTTTTTCAACAGACCCTAAAGAATGCCTACCAAAAGTCAAGTCCATAGAAAGCAACGCAGAAGTAGAGCAACTGAAAATAAAAGTGTCCAACATAAGCATCCATATCTAGTAGAATTTGTAAAAGAAGTTGAAACAAAACCGCTAATACAGTCATTTAGTGAAACAAAAGAAGTTTCAAGTGGAAAAACTTTGCCTCCTCTATCAAAATGTAAAACAAACCAGAAAACAATTAACAAAATATCAGCTATCACTACAGATAAAACTGCTTCTATAAATCTTGATAAAGTTCAAAGTAAGCATACCAAGAAAAGTATTTTAGCCAAAATGTTCCGTCACAGAGTCCTTCAAAATCTTATAAAAACAGGAGAGAAACCAGGTTCAACCCTTAAAACCTATCGTAGGAAATTAATCTTAGAAATGTTGATAGACAGTGCAATTATTCTCAAAAGAAAGTTATTTATTTTAGTGTTAAACTAAATGAAACCACTAACAAAACTAATAACTAAATTACAAAAAAGAATTCTCAGTAAACGAAATGTCAACAGAAAGAACTTCTTAAGTATATGCGGAGGTGAATGGAATCACACTACAAGCACAGAACCATACTTTAATGAAGAAGCATACAAAAAAAAGCAAACACATACAATTGCCATACATAGCAGTGGTCGAGGTTATGAAAAAGTGAATAATACCATAATGGAACAAGAAGTACTCCTTACAAAAATATTCCCTGAAAACTTAGAATTACCCCTCCATTCAACTGAATCAGAACATCTAGTGTACAAATGGCCATGCACGTCAATGTGTAACATTCCCAAACAATTTTTCAAGTCTTTACGCCAATTCCTCAATCAATATGTAAAAAGCAAAGACAAAATCTAAATTAAACTACTGCAAAATATGGATACCTGTCCAGTGCGCAAGTGCACCGGACTACAAGGACATTCATTGGCCTGCATTACAGGACCTACTTGTAAAACCACCTTCCATGATATCAAAAGGATATCAACACATCATTCAACTATAAGAAATCTAGTCTATAAACTGTACTATGCTAAAATTCCTGCTTTTGCACTAGCAAATTTAAATAACATTCTTCTACATGGTACAGTGAAAGACCTACTTGAAGAAATTGACTATATCCAGAAAAAATATTTTGGAAGTGAAAGCCACTTACACAATGAAATAGCTTTAAACCAAATTAGCAACAATTCTACACATGGCAACCTTTTACTAAACACATACAAAAAGAAATAATAAAGTTTAAAAGTACATCAGCTGAAGTACCAAACCATGTGTGTGTATGTTGCTGCAGAACTTTTTTATAAAAGTAACACAAAAACTGTAGACCTATCATACAAGATATAAGACAATGAAGATTCTAAATGGTTTGAATTAGCTCTCTACCTTGTAGCAGAAAACAAATACGAAATAACTTACCCCTTAATACTTTGCAGTTACTGCACTACAAAACTTGACAACAACCAAACTCCTTCACGTGCTATCACAAACAGTTTGGAATTATACCCACTACCAAAACCCCTAAAACAACTTAATTTATATGAGAGCATCATAATTCAAACAGTGCACCCATTTCAAGCAATAATACGCCTTCAACCAAAAACAGCAAAACTACCTCCCTCTAAATTGGTAAAAGGCATTCGTGGAAAAGTAGTTTATTTACCATTAGATCTAAAAGAAAATGTGCATACTCTAGGAGTGCAACGTCCAATGCAGCAATCTTTAATTATCTTAGTAAATGGAGTACCTACAAAAGACAAAAAAATATGGCAACAGCTGGTAGATTTACATAAAGTTAGACAAGCCTTGCAATATCTTAAAGAGAATAATGAATATTACAAAGAAATTAATATTGAAGAAAACGTGAAGGTTACAACTGAAATAATTCAAGAAACACAAGAAACTGGTCAATTTGAGCTCCTAGATCCTGCTACAATATCAAATACTTTAGGCCATTATACTATTCATCCTTTGCACTCTAACGACACCATAGAAGATGCACTGGAAACGTACCAAATGCGTCAAACAAAAGGATCACCAATCAGCATATGGGAAAAAAGTATAGAAGCACGTGCTTTTCCTCTACTCGTTCCTACTGGCAAAGGAGGAAGGTGCGATGATAGACCTATTCAAATATCAGCATCAGAATACCGCTCATTACGGATGTATTCTGAAGATCCCAGATATTTAGACAGAATACATATTCCACCTACTCTTTGAAAGTGAACTAGCAACTTTTTGTTACGGAGTTGCACACACATTAAAATCAGGATCACACTTTCAAAATATGACAACTACACAATTATTACAAAGAGTGCAACAAAAGGATGAGGTTTTACAATCAAATATTACAAATCTATTAGCAAATATGCGTGGTACTAAAGAGTACTGGTTTCGACGTCATGGAGATGTACGTTGTATGATCAGAAACCTAGGTTCACCCACTTGGTTTGTTACATTAAGTTGTACAGAATATGCATGGGAAGATTTACATGATTTCCTACGCATATCAAACAAAAACAAAACAAACATAGATATACTAACACCTGGAGAACTTTGTTCTTTGGATCCTGTTAATGTTTCAAGATATTTTCACACTCGCTTCATTGCTATGCTACATTTTATTTGTAATAAAACTGTTCCTCCCCTTGGAGAAGTGCAACACTTCTTTTGGAGAAAAGAATGCCAAGCCAGAGGAGCACCACATATCCACGTGCTTTTATGGATTAAAGATGCTCCTAAATTTGGTCAAGACAGTGATGCCACTGTTTTACAGTTTATTGAAAAATATGTCACTTGTGAAATTCCATCAGAAGCCACAAATAGTGATCTTCATGTACACATTTTACAATTTCAAAGACACAAATGTGGAAAATATTGTTGTCGCAAATACAAAAACAAAGGGAAATACCACACCAAATGCCAATTTGGTTTCCCTAGACCAGTTACAAATACAGGTCAAGTGAACAACCTCATGTCTTCAATTAGACATAGTGTTAAAGGTAAGTCACCTAAAAATACATATTACATAAAAAGAAAAGAAGAAGAAAAAGTGCAGTACATTGCAGACAATTCTACTGCAGATGCACAATATGTCACAGCATACTTAACCAAAGCAGAAAAGACAGAGCTCCAAGACCTCTGGAATGACCTATCATCAGATAAAACAGTGTCTCAGAAATTATACAGCTTGGGCATAAAAATGCTCTCCCATAGAGAATGTGGATCATATGAAGCAGCTGATCGTTTAACTGGTACTGCATTGTATGGTAAATCTGAAAATATAGTATGGCTAAGTCATCTAAATCTAGAAAAAGAGTTCTAAAATCCTACGAAGATATAGAAACAATATCCAAACGTGATGCCAACAGCTAAGACATTTTAAAAAACAATTTATTGGACACATACTACCCAAACAGAAGTAATACTTTTGAAACCATGTGTCTATACCACATAGCCCACAACTACACATACAAAAATAATATAAAACCAGATGAAAAAAAAAAGGTAAATGCAGAGTGACAAACTGTGAAGGCAGCTTAGTTAAACTCACTAAACCAAATTTAATTCATCATATCAAATTGTCATTAAAGACTCCTTACCATAAAGAAGTATATTACATGTCCCTGCTACAACTCTTTAAACCATGGAGAAAAGAAGAAGAAATACTAGATAACTATGACTCATGAAGATGCTTTCAAAGCAAATGAAAGCACTATAACTGATGTAAACTTTACACAGTACAAAACAATGTTGCACAATGAACAAGAACACGAAGAAGAACTCCAGGCCCAACTAGATAAAGAAACTCCTGACAGTAATCAACCTTCTCTAACAGGAAGCCAAGAACCACCGGTAGAACCACTAATAATAAATGAGGCAGAATTAGCTATGATAAACGTAGAAAACACCATGTGTCAGTATGAAGATAAAGAAGACTTAACTATACTACAATCAAAACTAAACAATGAGCAACGTAGCATTTTTCAAGAAGTAACAAAACAAATTGCACATGGTGTACAACATGAAAATGAAGAATGTTCCTGCATAATTATAAACCTATACTACTCTACATCAGTGGTGAAGCTGGTTCTGGCAAAACATTTCTAATCAAAATAATCAGTAAGTTCCTTCAATAATTGACAAATAACAAACTGTCAGCTGTTGTGACTGCCCCCACAGGTGTTGCTGCCTACAACATAGGTGGTGTCACGTTACACTGATGACTACTATTGCCAGTAGAACACCAGAACAAATTAGACTATTACAAACTTTCTGCAGAAGCTGCAATGGAACTACGCAGAGTATTGAAACAAATGAAAATGCTACTAATAGATGAAGTGAGCATGGTCTCCAACCTAATGTTGGCTTTGATTCACCTCAGATAACAAGAAGTACTCAAAACAAACTGTGGAGAGCTCTTTGCAGGAAAACACATTATTGTTTTCGGAGATCTTCTTCAATTGATATCAGTAAAGGGTGAGCCTATTTTTAAAACATTAGGACACAAACTCTGCCGTAAAACTGTTGGCAGCATTGGAAATGTCAACCTTTGGCAAAATTTCCAATACAGAGAATTAACAGAAAACATACGGCAATCTGCAGATCTCACTTATGCCAACATCTTAAAAAGTATCAGAGTTGGTATACTTTCTAAAGAAGCAGAAACAATATTGAAAACCCGGGACACATTACTTTATGGCGATAATGCATGTGCTACAGATGTTATGGAACAATTAGCCCACAAAAATGTATTTCAATTGTATGGCCTTAATGCCAACTCTTGCAAGCTGTTTCAAATTCAATGAAATAATGTTAAGTAAAGAAATGCAACCAATAATGGATATTAGCGCCACAGACAAACTAGATGTACATGGTATGACACTACCTATGTGTGACCAAGCCACAACAAGACTAAATAGTTTAGAAAAATCAATCTCAAAGACAGCAGGCTTAGAAAAGATATTAAAATTATCCGTAAATTGCAGAGTAATGCCTAAACGTAACCTTGATGTGGACCAAGGACTAGTTAATGGAGCACTGGGTACAGTTGTTGGCTTTCAAGTAAAGTAAACGCTGATATTCCTTGCATTTTAGAATACAATAGACTTTGCTCACTATACACCCCCCCTCTAAACACATATTCTGTTCTACAAAAAGTAAAACATTATAAAAGAAAAATAAATCAAACAGAAATGCAACAGGATGTCACTGCAAATCCTCCAAAGAGAGTAAAAGAAAGTAATACTTCATCATGTACCACAAGCAAAAAAGAATCAATTAGGGAAAGTAAACCAGGTACTTCTTCAAAGAAGGAAGACAAACTCCAAAAAAAGCAGTCAGATACAGAACTACCTGGTCCATTTAAACTCTCAAATATAGTTGGTGTATGTTGCTACGCAAATGTAGCAATGAATATTCTATTTCAATTACCACCAATTGTTGACAACATTTACTTACACAGTACAGACCCATTGTGTATGCAAATGTCAGTACTTCACAGAAATGCAGCAAACAATCCTGACAACACATATAGTGTTTATGGAATAAGGCAACATTTGGACTACTGTGCTGGAATGGTGAAATTCACTATGAACTCACAGGAAGATCCACAAGAATTTCTAATGTACTTACTACAAGTACTGGAAAACAAAAACATACCTAGAAATGAAATCTTCCAGATTTCATACATGTGGAAACATACATGCACTCTCTGCAACAATGTGACGGAAGAACAAATCCCCAATGAACGCTTCGTATATATATCAATACCTAATTGTGAATCCATTCCATTTCAGCAACTTGTACAAAATGCAAACCATGGTAGATTATGTTCTACCTGCAATTCAGATAATCGCTCCACGTTAGTAATACAAACACATAGTAAATACGTAATACTAATGCTTCTATGTTACAATGCAGATGGTACCAAAAACAACTGCAAGCTGACTGGATACACACATGGTCAAATATCACTTAGTAAGAAAACCTTCACAACAATAGGTATAATCTACCACGCAGGAGCCACAACCAATTCAGGGCACTACACTGCATATATAAAAAAGAAATGTGGATGGTTTCAATGTAATGATAGTACCATTACTCTAAAGCAGAGATTACCAGCAAATCTTACAAACGCTTATTTAATGTTCGTAAAACCAAAATTTGATAACATAACTAAACTGTACTTAAACCCTAAGTTAACTTGTAGTAAAAAATATAAACTGTTAGAATATTCCAAAAGATATCTAACTGCCCAAAGATTCTACAACAACTAATCAGATAAATGAATACCAGCAAATTAGAGCAAAAAATAAACAGTTAGAATACGCCACTTGGTATCTAACTGTCCCAAAATTTAACAATATCCAAACAGATAAATCAATACCACTAAAATATATTAAAAAAAATAGGCAGTTAGAATACACCTACTGGTATCTAACTTCTCCAAAATTTTATAATATCCAAACAAATAAATAATATGGTACTGCTCCACAAAAATGCAACAACCCAATGTATAAAGCATTAGCCAGAAGCAACAAGTGAACACTGAAAACAAACAAACAAATAAACTGTAGCATAACAGAAAAACGTTTTTTTTTTAATCCAACATGGATTTTTTTTTTCTCCCACATACCCAATGATTTTAGCAATGAACACAGAAACTGAGCAAATTGCACAGTACTCTGGTTTGTAATCTACTAAATATGAGGGTCCAAAAAAAGAAAATGTTGATTATACAATGTAATAAGTCATTACAAAATACTAATACTAACATGCTATTTTCTTTTATCACAGAAATTAACAAGAAATACATGTACTCCAGTTACTAAACCAAACAGTAAGTATATTATAAACTCTATGCCATGGCCACAACCATTGCAGCATATCACACCCATAATATCTTATAACTTTGTTCCTTATAAATTTGTTTTTGACCCAACGTTATAAGCAACTATAAGTGTGGTACCAAAAACAACTGCAAGCTGACTGGATTCACAAATGGTCATGCACCCAACACTCTATGCCCTGGCCACAACCACCGCAGCATATCACACCCATAGAGTCAAACATTTCAACTATGGCCTATGGAAACTTTTAATGTCCGTGGACATTAAAGGACAACACGAGTGTTCTTAGACCACATCCAACTTGACAACGAACAATACGGACAGCGTCCTCAGAACACGCCCATTTTGTTTATTTGCAAACATTTCAGGACACCACGAGTGTTCTTAGAACACATTAAACTTGACAAAGAACAATGCGGACACTGCGTGTGTTCTTAGAACACTTTCAACTTGCCAGCGAACAATACGGACAGCGTCTTCAGGACACCCCCCACGAACATTTCAAGGCAATGCGAGAGTTCTTAGAACACTTTCAACTTGACAACGAACAATACGGACAGTGTCCTCAGAACACCCCCATTTTGTTTGTTTGCGAACATTTCAAGACACCGCGAGTGTTCTGAGAACACATTCAACTTGCCAGCGAACAATACAAACAGCGTCTTCAGGACACCTCCTACAAACATTTCAGGACACCACAAAAGTTCTTAGAACATTTTCAACTTGACAGCGAACAATACGGACAGCGTCTTCAGAACACCCCCTACGAACATTTTAGGACACCACGAGTGTTCTTAGAACACAATCAACTTGACAAAGAACAATACGGACAGCGTCTTCAGGACACCCCCTACGAACATTTCAGGAAAACGCGAGAGTTCTTAGAACACTTTCAACTTGACAACGAACAATATGGACAGTATCCTCAGAACACCCCCATTTTGTTTATTTGCGAACATTTCAGGACACCGCAAGTGTTCTTAGAACACATTCAGCTTGCCACAGAACAATACGGACAGCGTCCTCAGAACACCCCCATTTTGTTTATTTGCGAACATTTCAGGACACCGCGAGTGTTCTGAGAACACATTCAACTTGTCAGCGAACAATACAAACAGCGTCTTCAGGACACCTCCTACAAACATTTCAGGACACCACAAAAGTTCTTAGAACACTTTCAACTTGACAACGAACAATACGGACAGTGTCCTCAGAACACCCCCATTTTGTTTGTTTGCGAACATTTCAAGACACCGCGAGTGTTCTGAGAACACATTCAACTTGCCAGCGAACAATACAAACAGCGTCTTCAGGACACCTCCTACAAACATTTCAGGACACCACAAAAGTTCTTAGAACATTTTCAACTTGACAGCGAACAATACGGACAGCGTCTTCAGAACACCCCCTACGAACATTTTAGGACACCACGAGTGTTCTTAGAACACAATCAACTTGACAAAGAACAATACGGACAGCGTCTTCAGGACACCCCCTACGAACATTTCAGGAAAACGCGAGAGTTCTTAGAACACTTTCAACTTGACAACGAACAATATGGACAGTATCCTCAGAACACCCCCATTTTGTTTATTTGCGAACATTTCAGGACACCGCAAGTGTTCTTAGAACACATTCAGCTTGCCACAGAACAATACGGACAGCGTCCTCAGAACACCCCCATTTTGTTTATTTGCGAACATTTCAGGACACCGCGAGTGTTCTTAGAACAGTTTTAGCTTGATTGCGAACAAAACGGACACATATTGAGTCCTCAGAACACCCCCCATTCAGTTTATTTAGAACATTTGAGAACACCCGTGATGTCCTCAGACAAATTGAACACAAAAAGAACGTCTACCACATAAAAAAGCACAACATTTAACCTATCTCATACCCTCCCATCCTCCCCAAACACTCCTACACACCAACACACTCTACTAAATACACATTTTGAACAAACTTTCACCGCGCTGTCCGCAGACGCCTGCGAATCCAAGATGGCGGGCGCTACCGAAAATCTGACATGCTTCACACCGTCCAATCAGCGAACACGCTGCATGTCTGCGGACATGACGTAAGCCGCTCGACCAATCAGGACACTGTCCGCGGATAGAACAGGGAAGTGTGTCCGCGGACCGAACACAGATATCACACATTTTTTTTTACCTACTTTTTGGTCATTTTTTTTAAAACTACTGAACAGATTTTCACCAAATTTGCAAAAACACGCGTTCGGGACCAAGCCCCTGAATATCCGTCCAGTGGTTTGGGCTGTAGGCGCGAGCAAAAAATGTTTCCCGTTCAGTTTATGGGAAAAAAAAAGTTTTGGGACCCCCCCTATAACTTTCCCCCCCCCCCGGACGAATCCTCACCTAACTTTGCAAAAAAATTCAGAGTGGGCCATATACTTTTTTTTGCAAAGTTTGGTGAGGATTCGTCCGGGGGAGCGAAGTTATAAGCAGCCCAAAAAGTGCTCTTCCTATGGAAACAGCAACTTAACCATAACTACATGGCCACTACTGTGGCCAAGTAATTACATGGCCTGCGGTAGCGGCCATGTAGTTATGGTTAAATTGCTAATCCCATATGAACTTTTTGGGCGTATATATATAAATATTTGTTTACAAAGAAAACAATGTAACATAGAATGTGCTGTGTTTTTGAATCAGGTCAGGGGGCAGGAGAGGAAGCAATGGGAGAAATCATCCAGGTGTACTCTGGGGGCTATAGGACCCTTCTCCTATTGTATGCCAATCCACCTCTCCAGCCACCTTGTCACTCCCTCAAACTTTCTCCAATCTCTGCTCACACTAAGGCACCACTGGGAGGGAACAATGCAAGTGTTTTTCGGTTTAAAACTAGGAGGCACTTTTTCTCCCAGTGGTGTATTTCCAGAGTTTATTGGATTCAACTGAAAACCGGAAAGCCTACAGATAACATATTGAATTCTAAACTGGGCTGCGAGGTATCTTTTAAAATCATTTGGTTGACTGCTGCAAGTTATTAGTAGTTTTAGATTCTTTTTTCTCAGCACAAATAAAACCTTCCAGATCATGCAAAATTGCTGTATTGTCTTTCAGCTCATTATTAATGTTCCCCAAGATTAACTAAATAATTGAGGACCGGGTTTAAGGGAAACAGGGAGGATTGCCCTATGATATGCGAATGATACTCAGATTGCACTAGATGAGGAGAGCTCAAGGGATTAGGGGTGGGTTTGTAAGAAAAACAGATCCTTCAAACTCTCTGTATAAGTGCTCTTTTGGGTGGGGAAATCTCTAAAAAGAACCTAAAGACTTCAGAGATTCACTGAGCTGGTCGAGAGACAGATTGTCAGTAAGTCATTTGATGGAGGTGTTACTGTCTGTCTTGTTCAATATTGACATTTCATGCAAAGAGCTGAAAGTACAGTCTCCGACTGAGTATCTTTGATGCCATTCATGTAAGTACCCGCTGCTCTGTGCACATTCACTGAGGGGGGGCAAATTTGTTGGTAGAAAATTATTTTTTCCTGCCGGTTTTGTAGTGGGTGAATTGCACATATCTGATATTAGACCCACTAATGTAGGAGTGGAGGGTCCGTAATTTAATCAGAGAGGTGATTGTGTCCATACCAAACAGGGCTCAGGTGAGGTTGGGACGTAACTGTAGATGCTGATTTACTCCTAAGTACGTACACAATGAGCGCAATCAGGCACAGCACTTATTACAGGAGCATGTGACGTTGATTGCTGAGAAAGGGCTTTAGGGCCTAAAGGACAGGTAAGGAGGGAAGAAAGATAGGCAACCCACCCGACAGAGTCTGCAATCTTCGTCAATTACATAAACTGCCAGCAACTGCACTTGATGCATCACTTTGCGTGCAGTAGACGTTTAAAGTGGTCCTCCCCCACAGTGGGCTCCACCTCGAAAGGACTACAAGTAAAACACTGGTAAGAGCCGAAAACAAACACTGCCACTCTCCTCTCATTACTGCCAGCAACTCCACTTGTCACGGCACTTTGAATCAAACATGTTTCTGCTCTTAATTGTTCATCAGTGATGAAGCTAGCCACAGCACACAGCTTCATTGCGTTCTGCACAGATGACAAGATGCCCCTGTTGCTTACATTGCATGAAGACATTCCACATGCTAGAGTTGTGTTGTGGACTGCGACAAAGGCCCCTGACTAAACTTGGGGCTAGATGGTGAGGTGGTCAAAGGGGTCAGAGGCTTCCACAAAGGAGTGCATGTTGGACCCAATGGAGGTGTATGGGGATTCTCCATCCACCCAACCTGAATCTGCACAGTGAGGCAGAGGGCAGCCACAGGGTAAATCAAACTTTTTGGATCCTGATAAAAGGCAGGATCTACTAGGAGAAAGTCCTAGAAAGGAACAAACTCTTACCAAATGTAAAGCAGAGCAGGCGCCCAGAGGGGACAGTCACCAAGGCATTCACACTACACAACCTTTACTCTTACCATTAAAACGAAAAGGGGGTTGCTCATACACCTAAATGAAACTGCTTCTCATAAAATGGATACTTTCAGAGTGCCAGTCAAGCTCCCTAGCCAGACCTAAAGGTTACAACACTTATAATAGCTGACAAGTGAGAAAATATGCAGCCCATGGAAGTCGTATGGTTACAAAGCCTCATCTGACCAATGAGATAGTGATTAATCAGAAATGCACAAACAGAGAAATAAAGGCACACCATTTTCTTCACACCACAGGAATAACAAACTTGCAAATTCCCTGTGACGAAGGAAGATTAGATATAGCGAACAGTCTCTGCTGCTTAACATGTGACTTTCTGACTCCAGATTCACATGCTGGGGTATCAGAGGAACCCTGTCTCTCACAGGCAATGGCACTAGGTCTTCTGTCGGACGGAAAAGATACTCCACACCTACTCCCTAGAATCTAAGATGGTTGCAGGACATCATACAGTCTCAGTCAGTTCCCTTCCAAACCACATGACCAATAACCCAGGGCCTAATCACAAACTAGCGCAGGCATCCGTACACAAGTACACAGCTGTACTCAGTTTCTGTAAGCAACAGAACAGGGGAAGAGAAAGCCTACTATATAATGCTTCTAGCTCAGTCTTGTAGAATGTTTTTTTTTAATAAGAATCACAGAAAGAAGTTGGTCAGAGAGTGGCGAGAGAGAGGAAAACTGAGATGAGAGCAGGAGGAAAGAGCATGAGGTTGGAGTGAAAATCTGCAAGAGGTTGGAGGAGGAGCATGGTGTTCTATGAAGGAGGAGAGTTATTTGGGAATAGAGGTGGTTGGAGAAGAAGAGTGATGTCATCTCATCAAAAAGTAGGTGGTTTTGGAGAATAGAGGAGGTGGTGAAGGAGAGAGGTATCGTCAGAAGGAGTGTTGGAGAATGGAGGAGGTTGGGAAAAGGGAGAGTTATCATCTGGGTAGAGGACCTGTTGGAGAGTGGAAGTGGACCATCAGAGATGGGGGGTAGTCAGGGAGAGGCTGGAGGAAATAGATCATGGTGGTTGGAGAGATATGTTTCCATCAAAGAGGAGTTACTCTCAGGTGCAAGAGAGCTGTTAGGAGGTTGGAAAATAGTTGTTTCCAGTAAAATAGAGAGTACGGAGGTTTGATGCAAATTGTCCAATAAACCGCAGCAGATAGCAGATAGGAGTAGGTGGAGGAGCTAAGTTCCCCCTAATATCAGGTGCTTGGCGAGATGAATTAGAAGAGTAGATATCAATACGAGGCAGGAGGAAGTTGTAGAGGAACAGGTACCCCTCAAAGGAAAGTTTAAGGAGGTTCTAACAGACCGGTATGGTCCAAGACAGACCTAGAATTACTTGGAGGAGGTACAATATGATGCAATCTCACTGGGGATCAGGAAAGGTAACATAAACAGGGGTAGTGAGAGGGTGTTGCATGGATCAGAGACCTAGAGTAGGGAGGTGAGTAGTGGGTACAGACCTATCTGAGCCTGCCTCTGATACCACGGCTATATAATCCCAAGCTGCAGAAGCATCACCTTCTCCTGGAGGAGCTATTCAAGTCCTCCCGAGAGCACAAGAATGTTGACCACATAGATCTAGACTAGCAGACTCTAATAGCAAGTGGTTGGGAACATCACAAAGCTGCAACCTGAACCTTGCTCCACTCCATTTTCCTTCCACCACCTGGTCTCTTGGTCTGCCTCCTCTCCCCTTGATCACACTCTATCCACACATACTCTCCTCTTCTGCTCAGCCCCTTTTGTAAGCCCCTTTCCTTGTCCTGTCGCCTCCTCCCATTGGTTACCGTGTTCAACTTTTCCCCAGGCCAATATTTTCCTGACTACTGCCTTGGAGCTGGGTTACTCAGTCAGGAAGTTACAAATGTCTTTCAAGCCCAGCCCCCTTTTCCCATGCGTGTCTGTCAGTTCTCCATATTGTGTGTTGTGTAATGTTATGTGCTAGAATAATAGTTGTATTGGCTAATGTTTGTAGAATCCTGCAAGAGAATGTTGAAAGGGCTAGGAGACCTGGAATGTAGAGGGAAGGACAATAAGAACCTAGATATTAAAGGATATGGTCTACACATTGCAGACTCCTGTGTCTTTATACTATATTAATAGAAATATAGCAATGGCAACGAGGGGAAACGCAACCGATGCAAAAATGGAACAGAAATACTGAAGCAGGAAAAAGAGGAAAGGAAAGATGGAAAGAAATGGACACTAAATAAGCGGAAACGGAAATAAAGGAGCTGGACATAGCGCATATAACTGTAAAGCGGCCATAGTCAAATGGGAAATGGGATTGTGTAAAAAAAAAAAAAAGGGATATTAATCAGGAAAGGCAAACGTACTTAACTCAAGCGCGAGTGTTTAGCCAAGCCGTGGAGAAGCGTATCGGAACACTGAAGAACACATTAGACGAAAGCACCTAAAGGCGTCAGAATAACATGTCGCCATTTTGAAAAAAAAATGTATTTAGAAACAAAACACTCCCATGACAACACAGTGAATTTGAGAAGAGCTAAATAGAAATTAACTTCATGAAGTAGACAAACGTAACAGAGACAGAGCAACAAAATCTCCGTTTGGTATGAGTTATGAACAGAGTTGAAAAGGTGAAAGGTAAAGCTTTAGCAAGATCATCACAAAAGCAAAATAAGTTTGGATGAGGCAATTGGCAATTAAAAATAAACAAAGCAAAGTGAAATACAGAAAGCTTATATTAAGTGAAAGGGAACACAACAGAGAAACAGATAAATCTAAAAGCAAACACTGGACACTGAGAAGAGTAAAATAAGAAAAGAAAACAATAAGAGTGAAAAAAAGCACATTGATCAAATTAAAAAAGTCAAAGAACAGATAGATAAGAACTGGAAATCAAAGATCGGTGGAGCATTTGAATAAAATGTCATCTGACAATGCAAATGGAGACTCAAGCACAAATTCAACTCAAATGGTGTCTGGGACATCATTACCCATGAATCCAGTCAGTTATTTAAGACGTCCAAACCCTTTCAGTCTAGAACCTCGAGAAGATCATGGTCAGAGATGGCTAGAATGGCTAGATGAATTTGAGCAAATCCTACAAGCAGTTGGAAATCAAAATGCTGTAAACAAGTTGGATATATTTATAATTTTAGTTGGAACTGAACGCTGTCATAAAAACAATACCTCTAAAGGAAAAAATCTACATATCCACTTCTGGTAACAGCCATCAGTAGTAGACTGGTAATTCCACCAAACAAAGATATATATTTCATCAGTGCACACAAGGTCTGAATGAGTCCATCGCACAATTTGCACTAAGATTACAACGAAAGGCAGTATATTGTGACTTTGCGAATTACAATGATAATGAAGTGATAAGATTGAGATTAATTGAAGGATGCATATCATCTCAATTCAGGAAACATCTGTTAAAAAAAACACTTGCATTAAAAGAAGTACTAGAGTTAGCAAGAGTCTATGAGAGAGTTGATACACAGGCAGCAAATATCGAAAATCCAAAGAAACTGGACAGCATTGCTGCTATAGGACAAAATGTACCATGGCAAAAGAGATATTCTAATGGGTCATCTGGAACAACACTTCGTCAGGATGGCTGGAATAATTTTCATAGGAGTCCAGTGGAAAGACAATGCTACGGATGTGGATTTGAATTCTCGCACAAGGGTCAGTGTCCTGCTATGGGTCAATTGTGTCTACGATGTGGACAGGAAAATAGTTTTCAGACAATGTCGAGAAAGATTGATGACACCTACATATAGACTTAGTGCACAGATGGGTTCAAACCGCAGGTATGAGGGTTAAAGAGGTTTCAATGCAAGACCATTTCCAGAGAAAGAGATGACAAGGTCAAGTGGATTGGCAGGAGTGGCTCTACAAGTTCAACAACCAGGATTTGTTAGAGCAATGGATAATCTACACATAGAAATGTCTGAGCAGAGGGGTCTGGAACAAGATCTGGCTGTGTAATCATGTCAGAGTCAAAATCAGGAAGAAACACAAATAGGGGATCCATATGAAAACCTACCAGTGGAAGAAGAGTATGTGAACAAAGATCAATATCAATATCAGGAGTATGATAGATATGGTAAGAATATGTAAGACTAATATATGACAATGGAGATGATAAAATGGCCATAAAAGTTACTGTGAACCTAGGTGGACAAGCTATACCATTTCTAGTGGACACTGGTGCAACAGTAAATGTAATTAGTGAAAGGGTATATGAAGGGATTTCAGTGTTATATCCTTTAAAAACATCAAGAGCGCAGATATTTCAATGGGGTGCTAAACAACCATTATTATCGAAAGGACAATTTCAATGTGATTTGATTCATAATGGACATTGTGTGTCAATTAACATGCATATTATAAGTACTCCAGCAGTAGCGAGATGTCTCATCAGCTGCAGAACTGCTACGGAATTACAGCTCATTGCTGTTAAGTATGATCAGTTGGAAAAGATACAAGGGGTTCCCTCGCAGCATCACAATGTATGTGCTCTTACAGAAGGGACATTGGATTTGGAAAAGATAAAAGAGAAGTTTCCACAATTATTTTGGGGTGTTGTAAAACTTAAAGATAGTGTAATACATTTACATATTGATCCAGTAGTTCGTCCTGTTCCTCAGCACCCCAGGCGAATCGGGCTTCATTTGCAGGCCAAAGTGTCTCAGGAATTACAACAACTAATTGACAATAACATCATTGAGAAAGTTGATGGTGGGACCTACTCCATGGGTATCTCCGTTGGTAGTGGTACCTAAAGCAGATGGTTGTCTTCGTTTATGTGTGTATCTGAGGATTCATAGTACAGCGATACAGAGGGAGCGACATCCAGGACCTAGTATTGAGGACATGATAATTTGTTTGAATCAAGCTACCAGATTCACGAAATTGGATCTAAACCAAGGATATCATCAGCTGGTAATTGATCCGGATTCAAGACTCATGACCACTTTTACGACACATCATGGACTGTTTAGGTACAAAAGACTGAGTTTTAGCTTTTCTTCTGCAGCAGAGATATTCCAAGAGACGATAAGAAGTGTTATTGCACCAGTAAAACATGCATTTAATTATAGTGATGATATCCTGGTATATGGAGTAAATCAAAGTAAATCAACATGATGAGGCACTGGAATAAGTGTGCAAGATCCTTCAGGATAATGGGTTGAAACTGAATGGCCCAAAGTGTGAGGTGAACAAGAAGAGTTTAAGATTTTTCTGACATATATTCTCAGAAAATGGGATCAAGGCAGACCCAGAGAAAGGGACAACAATTCTAGGGCTGGATCCTCCAAAGGATGTGGCTGAGGTGAGATAATTATTAGGAATTACTGGTTGCTGTGCAAGGTATTTGCCCAATTATGCAACAATGACTGATGCTTTGAGACAGTTGTTGAAGAGAGATGCGCCATTTCTGTGGAATTGAGATTGTAAAGAAAGTTTTGAGTTGATTGTAAATGAACTGGCAAGTGACCGACAGTTGGAATATATCAATCCTAGATTGGTGACTGAAGTCACGGTGGATGCAAGCCCAGTGGGCCTGGGGGCTATTTTGGCACAAAAAGAACCAGGAAAAGATAATGTCAGACATATTGTGGCTTATGCAAGTCGTGCTGTGAGTCCTATTGAACAGGCATATTCACAAGCTGAAAGAGAATGTTTGGCAGCAGTATGGGCTTGTGAGAATGTGAGGTGGGACCCAGTGTGGAAGGGGTAGCTGGAGGGGTAGCGGGAGTCCGCGGGGTCACGGCAGCGGGCCACGATGCGGAGAGCGCAGCCCCATCCCACCTGTCCTTCCCGGGACTCCACAGGATCGCGGCAGTGGGGCCGCGAGACGGAAAGCGCGGCCCTACCCGCCCAGCCTTACCTGAACCCGCCAAGGGTGACGTCGAGGCTTACAGCCCAGGGTCCGGGCTGGTGGCGGCGAACGCACGGGAAACGCAGGTAGTCGCAAAGAGCCGACCCACACAGCCCGCCAAGCATCTCTCACCGCCGGGAAGGGAACGGAGGGAGAGACGGCTTGCTCGGCGAGGCGGACCGCTCTGGAGCAGCCGGATGCACGAACCCACATGGCAGGAGGGAGAGTCTTCCAAAAGGGGGGGCTCACGGGACAGAGTTGCCTGGGAACAGGTCTCTCCTGACAGGCAGGGGAATAAAGCGCTTTGGAAGGAAACAGCAGCCTTTAAAGGAGGTTTCCATTGGGGGGGAAGTAAGTCACTCACATCACATAAAAGCCCGGGAACTAATCCACCGTTTGTTGTTGATTTTCCTAGTCATACAGAGAGGACGAGGAGAGAAGGAACAACTGGTGGGCCTATCCGGACACCAAGGAGGCTTAGGAGGGTTAAGTCACGTCCCTGGAAGGCTGCCTAAGAGTGAAGTAACTCTCAAGGAGTTCATGGACTATATTTTCTTTGGTTAAAGTCACAAGAATAAAGTTTAATTTCAGCAACCCCAACCTGGTCCGGGTCTTGATTTCTACATTGGCGACGAAGGTGGGATATCCGACAACGCGATGGAGACCCTAATTAAAACCCTGACGGATGGCCAACAGCAGTTGCAGCAATTAATACAGCTGCAAACGCAACAGGCAGTGGCTGACCGCCAGGCATTCCAGCAAGCCATCCAATTACAGGGCACCCTACAGACCACGGCCCAGGACAAACAACATGAGAATATTACCAGGCTCACAGATGCAGTGGCCAGCACGAGGAACCAACCCATGGTGCCGTCCACCCTGCTCCAGAAGTATAAGGAGGGGGAGGATCCAGCCTTTTTCTTCACAAGTTTCGAGAGGATTGCGAGAAATGCGCAATGGCCGCCTGAGCGCTGGGGACAGTATGTTGCTCCCCTGTTATCTGGAGTAATGCAGGGTGCATATCAGGCTGTGACCCCCAATGGTAACACTCCATATGGGGAAATCAAAGCAGCCGTACTGGACCGTCTAGGCCTGGAAGAGGAGGCCTACGCATTCAGCTAAGGGACACCAAGTTAAGAAGCGGAGAGAGTCCCAGGCAGTTATAGTACCGCATTAAAGATCTGACAGAGAAATGGATGCAGTCCCCCACACCAGCCAACCAACCCCTCCTGGATAAGATAATACTGGAACAGTTCATAGAAGCCTTGCCTGGCCCAATGCAAAGATGGGTTAGGCAGTACCACAGGCCTACATTGGCGGAAGCCGTGGACATTGCGTCGGCTTACCAAAAGGCTGGGTATAGTCGCTTCCCCTCAGCTAGTGTACCAGGAAGGATGACCTCGCCAAGCATTGAACATCAGGTACAAAAAGGCCCAAAAGTGGCACACACCAGATGGAGGCAACTGGAAGAGGTTTCCAGGAAACCAGAAGAAAGGAAGACTGGATACAAAGAGAAACAGTCACCCATAATCCCAGGATTTCGACAGCCCCAGTGCTTTGAGTGCAGTGAATGGGGCCACATTGCCCCATTCTGCCCCAGAAGGAAGACCACAGAGCCTATGGAAATTGGCTACATGAAGCCACATCCGGAAGAACTTAGCCGGGGTCCATACATCGTGGATATAAGGGTGGATGGACGACCGACTCGGGCGCTGCTGGATAGTGGGAGTAGACAAACAGCCATATCTCCCACCGTGAGTAATACCCCTAATTTACCTAACATTTCTATGCCGATAAAGTGTATACATGGGGACGTAAAAACATACCCGATGAGGGAGATACAGATAGAGGTGAATCATGAAACCACTCGGTTAAAGGCTGCCGTCCTTCCTGCCCTACCCACCCCAGTGGTCCTGGCAACAGACCTGCCTCATTTTGATAAAGCACTAGATGAAGAAAGAGCAAGGAGTAACAGAACCACGAACGTAGGTGACTCTAGAAACCCTCCCGGACATAAAAGACGGAATAGACTAGAGTGGTGCCAAGCCAGTTACATGACCCGACCTATTAACTGGAAACCCGAGGATCATGAGGACTCCCTGAGGGGGGAAACCCTAACTGATCCCACCCTTCGGGTAGCCCGTGAGAGAGCGGCCAATGAGAAAGATCCAGACGTAACGAAAGGACCTGGCTTTCTGTTCCGTCACAGACTATTGTACCAAAAATATAAGGCGGACGATGGGAATGTAAAGGAACAACTGGTATTACCAAAACCCCATAGAATGGTCATAATGCAGCTGGCACACAACCACCCCTGTGGCGGACATATGGCCTCCCTCAAAACGCAGCAGAACATCCTGAGACGGTTCTACTGGCCAGGCATATACGGTGAAGTAGCTCAGTTCTGTAAAGCATGCCCCACTTGCCAGCTAACAAGTGGCGTCTTACCAACAAAAGCCCCTTTGCAGAAGATGCCCCTTATTAATGTTCCTTTTCAGCGGATAGGCAAGGTCATCGTTGGACCAATAGAACCCGCGTCCCGGGGATACAAGTATCTACTAGTCATTGTTGACTATGCTACGTGGTATCCGGAGGCATTTCCCCTGAAGGGAACATCAGCTCGACAACTATGCGATCAGCTCATTTCCTTCTTCGCAAGAGTGGGGTTACCCTCGGAAGTTATCACCGACCAAGGGACCAATTTTATGTCCACCTTACTTCGGCAGGTATGCGAAAGACTGCAGATTCATCAGTTACGCACCTCGGCATACCATCCCCATACTGATGGCCTTGTCGAAAGGTACAACAAGACGATCAAGAAAATGATACAGAGAGTGACCGGGCCAGATGGGAAGAACTGGGACCGCATATTGCCCTTGGTCTTGATGGTATTACGCGACACCCCACAGTCGTCTACCGGCTTTTGTCCATTTGAGGTCCTTTTCGGAAGACAACCCCGAACCATCTTGGATCTTGTAAAAGAAGAATGGGAGACTTCGGATGAGATCTCTTTAACAGAGTACACCGAAGAGTTGAAGGAACATCTGACAGCACTCCGCTCGATGGCCGAGACGAATCTGGGACACGCACAGACAAACCAGGAAAAAAACTATAACAAAGGAAGTCGGATGAGAACCTTCCGAATAGGAGACCAAGTACTAATCCTACTACCCACCAGTACTAAAAAACTATTGGCCAGATGGAGAGGTCCTTATGAAGTTAAGGAGGTACTCAGCCCTGTGACGTATCGGATCCACCAACCCGATCGAGCCACACCAGACAAGGTATACCATGTGAACCTGCTAAAGGCATGGACCGCGCCTGTATTAGCAGCCACAATGGATACCGGTGTGGATACCTCAGAACAGAACGTGAATCGTGAACAGGGCAAGCTGGAAGACGTGCAATGGGGAACCATCTTGACTCCTTCCATGAAGTCAGAACTTTTGACCAGACTGTCACCCTTTGGAGACGCGTTCTCGGCCTTACCAGAGAGAACAGATTTAATCAAAACCGATCTCGGACGGATTGTTAGGCTAAGGCCCTATCGTATTCCAGAAGCAAGAAGGCTGGTTATCCGAAACGAAGTGGAAGATATGCTCCGCATGGATATAATCGAACCATCAGTCAGCCCATGGTCCTCCCCGATAGTGTTGGTACCAAAGCCCGATGGTACAATTAGGTTTTGTATGGATTACCGACAATTAAATTCAATTTCCAGTTACGAAGCATTTCCTATGCCATGAATGGACGAGCTGTTGGAAAGGCTCGGATCCGCCAACTTCCTAAGTACGCTAGACCTAAGCAAAGGCTACTGGCAGATCCCCTTGAAATCCACGGACCAGGAAATACTGCCTTTACAACTCCCCAAGGTCTATATCAATTCAAGGTATTGCCATTCGGTCTACACGGTGCACCGGCTACCTTCCAGAGACTGATGGATGTCGTACTACGTCCCCATGAGAATTATGCTGCGGCTTACTTAGACGACATCGTCGTGTATAGCACGACCTGGATGGACCATTTTCACCACTTGGAACAGGTGGTGTCTGAGTTGTTTCAGGCAGGCCTACACATTAATCCGAAGAAAACGGTGATAGGGGCACACGAGACGAAATATCTGGGACACCTGGTAGGCGGAGGCACGTTACAACCCCAATTCTCGAAGATCAAGGCCATTCACGAGATTCCTACTCCATCCACGAAGAAACAGATCCGTGCCTTTTTGGGTTTCATAGGCTATTAACGTAGATTTATCCCAGATTTATCCTCAGTGGCAGCTCCACTAACTGACGCTTTGAGGAACAAAGGGTCTCCCGATTTGACCAAGAACACCGCTGCTTTGGAAGCTATTGATGTCCTGAAGCAGAGGATCACTTCGAACCCAGTACTTCGGTGCCCCGAGTTCCATAGCCAATTTTTTCTTCAGACGGACGTGTCGAATGAGGGACTGGGAGCAGTGCTTTTGCAGGAACAGTACGGCGAACTTCAACCCGTCTATTTCGTGAGCAGGAAGCTCGTACCACATGAGGAGGCCTATTCCACTATTGAAAAGGAGTGTTTGGCCATCAAGTGGGCGGTGGAGACCCTCAGATATTATCTCTTGGGTCGCTGCTTTATGTTATATACTGACCATGCCCCCTTACAGTGGCTCGCAAGACATAAGGATATCAACCAGCGGGTGCTAAGATGGTTCCTGTCTCTGCAAACGTTCGATTTCCTTACCTTACACAAACCTGCGGGTTTCCAGCTGGTGACTGACTATCTGTCCAGGAATGCTCCCTTGCCCAATCGGCCAGGGTTTGTGATGGGGAGATGTGAGGTGGGACCCGGAGTGGAAGGGGTAGCGGGAGGGGTAGCGGGACTCCGCGGGGTCGCGGCAGCGGGCCACGATGCGGAGAGCACAGCCCCATCCCACCTGTCCTTCCTGGGACTCCACAGGATCGCGGCAGCGGGCCGCGAGACGTAAAGCGCGGCCCCCTCCTGCCCAGCCTTACCTGAACCCGCCAAGGGTGACGTCGAGGCTTACAGCCCGGGGTCCGGGCTGGTGGCGGCGAACCCACGGGAAACGCGGGTAGTCGCAAAGAGCCGACCCACACAGCCCGGGAAGGGAACGGAGGGAGAGACGGCTTGCTCGGCGAGGCGGTCCGCTCTGGAGCAGCCGGATGCACGAACCCACATGGCAGGAGGGAGAGTCTTCCAAAAGGGGGGGGGCTCATGGGACGGAGTTGCCTGGGAACAGGTCTCTCCTGACAGGCAGGGGAATCAGGCGCTTTGGAAGGAAACGGCAGCCTTTAAAGGAGGTTTCCATTGGGGGGAAGTAAGTCACTCACATCACATAAAAGCCCGGGAACTAATCCACCGTTTGTTGTTGATTTTCCTAGTCATACGGAGAGGACGAGGAGAGAAGGAACAACTGGTGGGCCTATCCGGACACCAAGGAGGCTTAGGAGGGTTAAGTCACGTCCCTGGAAGGCTGCGTAAGAGTGAAGTAACTCTCAAGGAGTTCATGGACTATACTTTCTTTGGTATAAGTCACAAGAATAAACTATAATTTCAGCAACCCCAACCTGGTCCGGGTCTTGATTTCTACAGAGAAGTTTCATCATTTTGTAATTGGAGGACCATTCACTTTGATTACATCATGTCTCTATTTGGTAACCCCAGAGTTAAGATGCCTCTGAGGATTGAAAAATGGGGAATTTGTTTACAGGAATATGATTATAAAATCATTTGTAAGCCAGGGAACGTAGCCAATCCAGCAGATTATTTATCTAGGCATCCAAAAGAGGTGACTGAGAGTAAAATGCAAGTAGAAGCAGAAGCATATCTGTCATATTGTCACTTAATGCATTGCCATTGGCAGTCACAAAAGAGATATTTATGGAAAAAAGTAAAGAGGATCCTACAATTCAATTGGCAGTTCAGATTACTATTGGAAATGTTGGAGTAAAACTCAAGTCATGGAAGATGGGGTGGATAGAAGAGAACTGGGGAGGATAGCCAGAGTGAGCCATGAACTGTCGGCAACTGAACAAGGAGTGCTACTGAGAGGAAATAGGTTAGTGGCTCCTAAAAGTTTGCAGAAGGTGCTTATAATGCTGGCTGATGAAGGACATTGTGGAATTGCAAATAAAAAAAAATAATAATTCTTAGGAATCAAGTTTGGTTTCCTTATATGGATGTCATTGTTGAGGACACATTACAACACTGTATTGCTTTTCAAGTGACTATGTCTGGAAAAAACTCTGAACCTCTTCAGGTAGTGCCATTGCCTGACATACCTTGGAATAGAGTAGCTGTTGATTTCTTTGACCCACTTGAAGAAGGAGGTTATCTATCGGTAGCTGTGGATGAGTACTCACGTTTTCCATTGGTCAAGCATGTGGCATCTACTGCTTTCCATCATGTAGCAGTAGTTATGGAAGAGTTGTTCAGTGAATGGGGTGTCCTGAATGTGGATAAAACTGATAATGGACCACAATTTCAGGGTCATAAGTTTAGTAAATGTGCTGTACATCTGGGGTTTAAACACCAAAAGATCACACCATTATGGCCACAAGCTAATGGAATAGTTGAGAGATTTATGGACACGATAAAAAGAACTCGACAGAAGGCAGTTGTGGATAATATGTCAATGCCTCGGGCAATATCTCAGATGTTGCGAAGTTTTCATAATACTCCTCATGAGGTGACTGGATGTTCACCGTCTAATTTGGTGATTCGATATAAACCTCGAACCAGGCTTCCACAGATGGAGGACTATACGCCTGTGGAGGATGCTGAGATCAGAGAAAGGGATAGGTTGAAATGGAAAAAGATTAAAGAGTGGACTGATATCAAGAGGAGGTCAGGTGAAAATAAATTAAAGGTGGGAGATTCTGTTCTAGTGCAACAAAGGCAGCGTAGAAAACTGGACTCTAGATACAAGCCTTTGCCATTAAAATTAAGGGTCCCATGGTGACAGCTGTGGGAGATGACTGTGAGATAACAAGGAATGCTTCATTTTCTAGAAGGCTATTTCAGGATGGTGTGGAGGAAGATGAACATGAAGAATAGGGATGCCTGAGGACATGGATTTTCCTTTTTCTGATGACATTTCTGTGGATTCTATTGATGTTCCAGAAAGTTCTGGGCTGGTGGAGTCAGAATGTGATGTACGTTCTGACCTGCATGATGTAGTTCCAAGGAGTCGGCCTTCTAGGATGAGTCGAAGGCTGGCTCATCTAATTGAGCAGATGTAATATGAACATGCTATATTGTAAGTACAAATTTACTTGTTACTTTATAAAGATGAAGTGAGATGATAAGTATGGGGGGGTTGTTGTGTACTGTTATGTGCTAGAATAAATGTTGTATTGGCTAATGTTTGTAGAATCCTGCAAGAGAATGTTGAAAGGGATAAGAGATCTAGAATTTAGAGGGAAGGACAGTAAGAAGATAGATATTAAAGGATATGGTCTACACATGGCAGACTACTGTGTATTTATATTATATTAATAGAAATATAACAGTGTGCTTGGGGTAGTGACGGTAGTCTGCAGAGTTTGTTTTGGGTTGCAGTGTAGTGCATTCTCTCTCAGTGCACATAGTTTGCTCTGCAACTGGCCACACTGCTCTCTCATGGGATGGGTGTCTCGACCTTCGCCGCTAGGGTTTATGGATTCTGTAGTTCTACAAGAGAAAAGCGAGAATAGTGGTCGGCATGGTGTACGACAGACTTGGGGTGATTGATAGTGGTACTCCCCAACTTTAGCCAGGCACATTGGAGTTCAGAGACTGGGTCCATCCCAACTTCCTCACCACAGGACTGGCTCAGGCAAACACCCTGATAGGCTTCCTGCCCCAGGTTGAGAGGAATCGCTATCACCCCTGACAGAGTTAGCTGCATGACCCTGCCACACATCACAAGATGCTTCCTGCACACCAAGTTGGGAGCGCAGTTTGGTTACTAACACAATATCCGCATCTACACGGATCATGCAAATTGTTAACCCAGTTCTTCGATCCTTATTCTATTACCAAAATCATTAATCGTGTGGTGGTCTGTTTAGCCATTCCAACAACCTGCAATATCCATCCCATTGTCCATATCTCTCTTTTGAAGATGTGTCCCTGGTGCGAGGCTCCCTTTCCGTCCTTATTATTCTTTCTTTCGTGTGGTTTTCTGTACTACCTTGTGGACTGGAAGGGGCATGGACCCAAATATTGTACCTGGGAGGCAGTAAGTAATGTAACTGTTCCAAGTCACTTGACCCATTTTCATGATTGTTTTACTCTTACAGTGCTTGGTGCTTTTGGAGGGGTAATATCAGCATTTTGATTCCTGCACAGGCTTGTATCCCAGCTTATATTCAAAGCTTCTATGGCCATTTCCCTGGTGGGGTCTTCATGTTCCTTGGTGTCTACAAATCTATTGTCTCTTCGCTTTCCTCAACAGCATGTGAGGGAGTACTCTGAATCCTTTCAACTGTTTCACTCAGTCCCATGTGGCTACTGTCAGGAAGCTGAAATGGGTAATGTTATTAGTGTATGCACATGTGAAATATGTGCATGTGTGTGACATGCATGTGTGGATTGTGGATATGTGTGTGATTTCTGAAGGGTGTGTGCAAGGTGTTTGTGTGGAACATGTGTGTGTTTGTGTGGTGTGTGTGCATATTCCTAGTCTACTGTTTTTGTGTAGGCATTTTCTTAGCATGCTGTCGGTGCTTATTTATATCCCAGCATTCTGCATGTGCATACTCATCTTCCAAGCGTTTGTAGTTTTCTGGTTTTAAAGCGTGTTGGAATGTGCATGCATAATCTGCAGAAGCACCATTTCTTTCGATTTTTGGCCCTAATATTTTTATTTTGTGTGTGTTTATGTCTTTGGGGTTGTATATGTGTGTGGTTCTTTCGCAATATAAAGCACAAATCTTCACCCTCATTCCGTGCTCTGGGTCTTTATTCCAAATGACACTTTTCTCTCCTCCTTCTATTTGATATACCTCCAAACCATCACCAGCCCTCAGAGAGGCCAAAGCTCTTCCCAAGGGGATATTGAGCGCACCACAATGCCTCTCTCTACCATGCCTGGCCCTGACCTGAAAGCATTCATCGAAAGGGCAACCAGTAATCGAACTGGCCCACAAACTCACATGATGTCAGGCCTTGGAGAACATAGCTTTTGAATTCCAACTAAGGCCCACACTGGGGAATCCCTGACTTCACAAGCCTCAGAAGATTAGCAACAGCCCACAGATAAACAATAGCTCACTCCTGCGGAAGCATGAAAACACCACACCAATCCCATCTAACATGCCTGGGCCAGGCCTGAGAGTGGCCATCCAAAGGACAGCTCATGCCGCAATTTCATTTTCCGTACATTGTGCACCACCCATGCCTGTCTCTTTGGGAAAAGTTCCATGTATGTAGCAAAGCAGCTGACTTGGCTGCCCGCCAGGCAAACATTGCAATCAAATACTCGGACTTGCTACAAACTCCCAGAGCCAAGCTATCTTTGATACTAGAGGGATGCTTTTCTGTAGCAGCTCCTCGTCTTTGGAATGCCCTGCCCCTGGATCTAAGAGTGTGCACCTCTATAGTCTCCTTTAAACATAGCTTTAAGACATTGCTCTTTGAATGACTTCCCATGGGTTCGCACCTGCTGACTTCCAGTGTTTAACTCTTGCCTTTGTGTTATTTGTTGTCTGATATCTGTGCCTGCGCTTCTATGCCCGAGGGCCTTGTTCCAGCATGTCAGAAACACAATAAATAAATAAATAATCAACTGTAATAGCTATTAAACTAGCAGGCCTGCACGTCACACAGTACGCAGGGTTCTAATGTGCATCCTAAACTCTAAGCCACATTCGGGAATTGCAATGGAATAATTATATAGTATATCACAACACATAAGGGGTACACATATCTGAAACATTTCATCTGTGCAAGTGAATTTAGCACTGCCCTACTACAAAAAGATGTACTTTCATTGCATGTTTACAGCAGGGCAAAGGACTAGAGTAAGGCAAACATTGCCCAGGTGCAAAAATGCATTGAAGGAATATATTATTTTGTACTAGGTGAATTCTTGGTAGAGTGCTAATTGTCTTTCATTGGTGCAAATGTTATGTAATATTACCCCCATGAAAGGGGTCAGGAGAAACGCTTGGTTATCTTGCGTTAATAATTTTGTAAAGCTAGAAGCAGGAGGCATACACAACTATTTGAGTACAAGGAAGAGCAAAGGCTACAGTGCCTACTCAGCCCTCACAGTTCTACAACTCATGAGTAAAACCAATCACAAAGATAAAACAGGCACCGTTAAGAGATATAACTGCTTCAACGTTTGTGGTAACGTGGGACAAGGGAAGCTTATGCTCTTGAGAGGAGTGTTAATGTGATTCAGCAGCATCCCAAACAGTGAAATATAACAGTCCAAAATAAAGGAATGTCCAATAAAGGTTCTACAAAAATGTATATGTATATTAATTAAACACACCATATGCAATGTTAACTAAATAGCAAACACTACAACTAAACAACCCCCTTAGATTTACAGAAAATATGCAAGAAAGTAAGTGCAGCACCGTAATGAGACAGGTGGAGAAAAGGTAATAGTGGATCGATCTGGTACAACATTAGGTCATAGCAGCCCAATGACAAGCTGATGTCGAAGTGAGGTTGAATGGAAAAAGGATGTGGGTCTAAACGATACTCATGTGATGGGGATCGTGGATGTCACCAGGTTTGATTCGACAGTCGAGGATTTACAGTGGGCGGCTGATGACGGGGTGCGATGCAAGTCAATTCAGTGCAGTTCATAGAGAACACCAGGGTCAGTATGATCATAAACTGTATTGGCGATGAAGGGCCTGGAGGTTTGAACAGCAGTTTGAGTGATGTGAGTGAAGCCATGCATCTTTGCTCGAGCAGAGGTAACGATGTTCGTCAGCTCGGTGGTGAACAGGTTTGATTGGGAAGTACTGCAGAGCAAAATGTCTACTCCGGAGAGTCTGTTGTTTTGAAACAGTGTAGAACAAGCTTGAATCATGGCTCAGAATGGTTCAATGGCAAAAGAGCAGGAATACCGGCTGCCTTGGCTCTCAGGATCTGTGAGTCCCACTCAGTGACTCAATGGCTAGAGTAGTCTTGTTCTTGATCTACCAAACACGGGGGGACTGGCATCGGTTCAGGTCTTGCTCCAGCAGCAGGTCAGCCCCAATGTGCCCTGGGGATGGTTAGGGGACAGAGCTTGCCTCTGCCTTGGACTTGTGTTTTTTACCTCACAACTGGAGGACTTTGGAAAAGACAAAAGAGGAGTGGGAGACTGCTTCTTTTGAAGGTTCAAATCTACAGGTGATTGGTCAAAAGTAAGCCTTCTTTAAAGATCCAATCCTCGTCCTTGGAGCAAGTGGACTTTGCCTTCTGACACCACACCTGAAGTGCTTTGTGCTACATAACGTGGAGAAGACAGAAAGGAAAGATAGAGGTAAAGAGAAACAAGATTGTTGAGCCTTCCTCCTGCTGTAAGGAGCTCACTCTGCCTCCACTAATCACGCCCCCTTCCCACCTCAATAGAATCAAATGTCCTTTTGGTATGCAGTTACCTGATGTGAGTTAACTCCTTTTGTGAATGGGTTTGTCTTTTGATCCCTGTTCCCAGGATAGCTTCCTGTGAAGTGGCAGCCTATCTGGGGATGGTGTTACATTTCCTCACAAAGGAAAAAAGTGAGGGAAGCCTGGCTGGGGGGAATACACGTAACCATTCCACAGCTGAGATTGGCTCACAGGGCTGACACATGTGCAACATCAAATTGGTGTTGCCTGGATTATAATGAGAGCTGCTAGCCACCATAACTCAAATTCAGGCATGGCTTATATTTATAGTTTAACATGCAGCAAATATATCATTTTCCTAGTTATATAGCTTTTGGAACAGGGCCGCATATCTTAAATGAAGCCCCCATGCTGTAGTGACTTCTGCTGTCGTCACAGTTGTTAAGAGGGCACCTGTGAACTCTGAACCTGGGCTGTGCCACTGGAGAGCAGGCAGTGCAGACCAGGCTACTGACACAGCAAGGAACAGGTGTACACTACACTTTTGGCCTGGAGTTTATAAAAGGGGAATCTGATTAGCACATTACCCTTTCTGAGATGGTATTACGTGCATAATTTTGTTAATTAACACAAATCAAAAAAGTCAGGGCTTCTCCACCCTTGCCAGATGGCAATTACTTACAGAACCTCAGAAAATACCTGCAATTCCTGCCTTTAAGCAAAAGCTGGGGCTTCTTTACATAGGTTTCTTTGCTTTTGAATATGTGACAATGGTGTAAACCTGGGGTCTTCAACCATTGGGTCTCCAGATGTTTTGGAACACAACTGCTATCACTCCTAGTCATCATAGTCGATGATGACGGATCATGGGAGTCATAGTCCTAAACATAGGTTGCAGACCCCTAATGCAAACAAATGAGCATCTCACCAACCAATATTCACTAGTAGACTACTTAAAACTAGAGCTGGCAGCTATTAAAGTACCGACCATCATTTATTTTCCAGGTAGTTCTGGCGGTTGTATTGCAGGAAGAACACTTAACAGAATGCACCTCCTTGAAATGGGTAAAGGCAATGATTAGATTGGTGTGAAAAGAGAACTATCAAGAATTCACAAACAATCCGTATTTTACTTGCTTTTGCAAATGCACACCATCGTGGACTATTCACAGTGTCTAACACAGATGGCACATTGTGCCCCTTGCATGGCATTTATGATTTTGGCTTTGGACAACTGGATTTCTGTATTTACTTGTGATAATACAGTCCTGCCATTGGCTAAAAAAAAACAGATGCTTATATAGCGTCTTTGGTCCTCAATACAAATGTAGTGGTACTTGCCCTCCTAATACCTTTAAACCGAAATGCCTTAACACGTGCAATAACAGTAATTTAAGGGATAATTTAGGGTTGCTGTCATTCCCCATCTTGTAGTTCTGTCGGACTTCTTTGGGGATAGGAAGAATTACTGCATACTGTAATTCACCTGGTCAGTTACCACCGCTTTTCATGGAGTCCTTAACTTCGTTGGCGATCGCATTGTTAGGACCTTTAAACTTATGGCCTATTTATTCACGGGCGTCTACATTACGGCATCTTATGCGTTGAATCAATTTAACCATTCTTCATTGCGAGCAAATTAGAAATGATACCCACCACATGGATATCCTTACAGAACATTTATAGTATCACCTATTTGGTTTTTAGTGACCATATACATGCCACCATTTTGTATTAACTCATTTCGCTCTTTCCTTACTAAATTTGCCTTTATTCTGTAAAGATCGTTATCCGATTTTACTAGCTATGCACCGACAAATAATATCATCACTTCTCTAATCCCCAATACAAGATACTAAGGTTTCAAATTACATGGAATTTCACTGATACCTAAATCGGGGCTTCTTGGCACTATTTTCCACAGGGGGATTCAACCTGTGACTGTCTTTGCTCCAATTAATTGCAAAACTAGATTTGGAATATAGGTAAGGCCATCACCGGGTTTTTACCAAGCATTAATGTTGTTTTTGGTTGTATGATTTTCATATATCATTTTTGTTTTGAATACCAATTAATGTGGTCTTTTTGTTTTCTGTCTTTTGTACTTACCTTCAACCTCCTCCATCTTCCCCCCTCCTAACTTTCTGTGAATTCATCACACCACGATTAATTTATTTCATTTAATTTGTATTTTTTCATGTTTTGTATCTTTATTTAACTTACTTTCGCACAATCATTGGTTAACATATGCTTTTTCTGTGAACCTAACATGAATGATATACTTATTTTTGATTTAGCTATGTTATTAGCCCTGATTTGAAAAAGACACTGGTGTGTCGAAACACGTGTTATCCATAAAGGGCAATACAATAAAGGTACTTTATCTCACTAGCATCATTCAAGTGTGGCGCAGTCTTCTAAAGTGTGGAGCAATACTGTAACTTACCTTCATATGAAGCAGGCTTTTTTATTATATGTGTTACTAACCCTATAATCATGTGGAACGGCAAAACAGGCCGTATTAACAATACCATGGGCCTCATTACAACTCAGGCGGTAAGGGGTTTACGGCGGCGTAAACAGCGCCGACCCTTACCGCCTGAGTACGAGGTCCCTTAGCGCCATGGAGGTTTTAACACCTGCTTTTAGCAGGTGTTAAAATCCATGGCGCTAAGGGACCATGGAGTTAATTACGCCACCGTGATTTACGGTGGCGTAATTAACGCCTTCCCCACTCCCATTATGCCCTATGGGGCAAAATGGGAATGGGGAAGGGAAAATGGGAAAATGGGGATTTACCGCCCCGCCAAGGTTGGAATGGGGCGGTAAATCCGCCAACCACAATGGCGTAAACGTAGTTTACGCCATGGTGGTAAAGTCACGGCCCAGGCGGTAACTTACCGCCTGGGTCGTAATGAGGCCCCATCTGTTTTACCGTTACCCCATAATGATACCCCTTGTTGTGCAAAAGGCTGAATGTCTTACCCAATCTCGTATTTTATTGTGCACACATATAACTTGACCAAAAAAAGTGATGTTCCTGCAAACAAATTGCAATTCTTCATCACTTGAGTCTACAATGATGCCTATAGATGAATATGGTTTGTTGCTTCTAGATTTGTTTTCACGAAGAGATGCAATAGCTTGAGCAAGAATATGGATGCATTGGGAAATCAAGGGGGATCAAACCAACGGCTGGCGGATGAGTTAAGGCTCTGTTAAAAAGAACCTATAAAGAAACGTGCACTATATCTGAACCACTTTCATGACATTTTAATAACTGCAGGAAATGTCACTCTTGAAATATGTATTATTTTAATTTTCCTCTGGTGTGAATTGCAATATGTAGAAGGTGAAGTGCTATGAATCTTGACGCGTCTGTCGAGATTGTAACATCTATCGATATGATGATAAAGTTGTATAGTAACTTTCACTGCGAAACACATTAAGGTCACTTTATTGATTTTGTGAATTTATGATGTTTGTGATGTGTACCTATTTTTTGTTGTCTGTGTATGGTTTGTATAAATCAAAATAAATTATTTGTAAAAGGAACACATTTATTGTAAGTAAAAGTTATGTCTCAATGTGAAAGATAAATGGTGGTATTTTTGCAGCCGTGCAGCAATCATAAATACTGCGGTGTCTGAAATAAGATAACTGACTAGGCTGAAAAGGCGGTGAATGCTTTGTGGATGGAGTGTTTGACTTGAAAATTCCCCTCCATGGCACACAGTCTTCCAGAGGTACAGGTGGCTGCAGGGATGGGTCAGAGCCTCTCGCGCGAATGGACTGGTCTAGTAGAGAGTCAGAGTCACACCGTTCAGGTAAAAGAGCGACTATCGTTATCCTTGAGATGAGGAAAATGCTTGATATAGTGTCAATTGTGGCTTGCTGGCAAGGGCATTGAGAACACACTGCTAAGATGATTCACTCGCGGATTTGAGGTCATAAACCAAAAGGAAATATTTAAAATGCAGAATAATTCTCAAGACGTACCTCTTCACGTAAAAAACGACATCTGTTTGTTCTTTGTTTTCGGTTGGTTAAAAAAAAAATCAAGTGTGCCATGAACTGATCATGTGGTTTGCACATTGTTACAAGCACAGAGCAAGGGAGAAAAACAAATATTATATATATATATATATATATATTCAGTGAAAAAACTTTGTTGAAGGGACGTTATGGTTAAGTTGCGCTACTAAAAACCTATGAAATTCAGTGAAAAAACTTTGTCAAAGGGACGTTATGGTTCCAAGTAAAACCGAAAAACCCTTGAAATTCACCAGTGATGTCATCAATGACATTTGTGATATCATCTTTGATGTCCTGGGTGTTAGTCTTAGCAGTGCACGGTGGTGGCGCGAGTTATGGTTGCTTAGCTTACCATACCTGGCGAATTTCAAGGGTTTTTCGGTTTTACTTGGAACCATAACGTCCCTTTGACAAAGTTTTTTCACTGAATTTCATAGGTTTTTAGTAGCGCAACTTAACCATAACGTCCCTTTAACAAAGTTTTTTCACTGAATTTCATAGGTTTTTAGTAGCGCAACTTAACCATAACGTCCCTTTAACAACGCTTTTTCATTGAATTTCATAGGTTTTTATTAGTGCAACTTAACCATAACGTCCCTGTAACATTTTTTTTTAACTAAAGTTTAAAGGTTTTTATTAGTGCAACGTCACCATAACGTCCTTTCAATAGATGAAGACCACTAACATCTTATGTCCTCAAAGTGGGAATGCCGGGTGGTAAAAAGAAAAAAAAGATTTTCCTTCCTACACCGGGACGCCTGCCTGCGGCGTCCCGGTGTAGGAAGGAAAATCTTTTACCAAGATGGCCACCATGGAAAGGGAAGGCGGGGTGTATAAAGAACACAACAGGGCATGAGCGGGGGTTGGAGGGGAACAGGGGAGACACATGGGCATGAGCGGGGGGTGAGAGGGAACAGGGTACAAACGGAGCATGAGCAGGGGTGGGGGTGAAAAGAAAGGAAACACGGGGCATGAGCGGTGGTGGGGGGAACACGAGAGAGACACGGGGCATGAGCAGCGGGTGGGGAGGAACATGAGGGAGACACGGCGTATGAGCAGGGGGTGGGGAGGAACACGAGGGAGACACGGGGCATGGGCGGGGAGGGTACAGGGCACACACGGGACATAAGCGGGGGTGGGGGGAAAGGAGAGAGACAAGGGGCATGAGCGGGGGTGGGGGGAACACGAGGGAGACACGGGGCATGAGCGGGGGGGTGGGGGGTAGCACGAGGGAAACACGGGGCATGAGCGGGGGGTGGGGGGAACACGACAGAGACACGGGGCATTAGCGGGGGGGGGTGGGGGGCAACAGGAGACAGACACGGGGCATGAGAGGGGGTGGAGCCAACAGGAGAGAGACACAGGCATGAGCGGGGGGTGGGGAGAACAGGAGACAGACACGGGGCATGAGCGGGGGGGGTGAGGAGAACACGAGACAGATACGGGGCATGAGCAGGGGTGAGGAGAACAGGAGGCAGACACGGGGCATGAGCGGGGGGGTGGGGGGCAACAGGAGACAGACACGGGGCATGAGCGGGGGGGTGGGGGGCAACAGGAGAGAGACACGGGGCATGAGCACGGAGTGGGGGGGTACAGGAGACAGACACGGGGCACGGGGTGGGAGCAACAGGAGACATACATGGGGCATGAGGGGGGTGGGGGAACAGGAAACAGACACGGGGCAAGAGTGGGGGGTGGGGGAACAGAAGACAGACATAGGGCATGAGCGGAGGGGGTGGGGGGCAACAGGAGAGAGACACGGGGCATGAGCGGGGGGTGAGGGGGTACTGGAGACAGACACGGGGAATGAGCAGGGGGTGGGGGGCAACAGGAGAGAGACACGGGGCATGAGCGGGGGGGTGTGGGGGTACAGGAGACAGACACGGGGCATGAGTGGGGGGCAACAGGAGAGAGACATGGGGCATGAGCGGGTGGGGGGAACAGGAGACAGACACGGGGCATGAGCGGGGGGGCAACAGGAGAGAGACAGAGGGCATGAGCGGGTGGGGGTACAGGAGACAGACACGGGGCATGAGTGGGGGTGGGGGGGTACAGGAGAGAGACATGGGGCATGAGCGGGGGGTGGGTGGCAACAGGAGACAGACACGGGGCATGAGCGGGGGGTGGGGGTAACAGGAGACAGACACGGGGCATGAGCGGGGGGTGGGAGGCAACAGGAGACAGACACGGGGCATGAGCGGGGGTGGGGGGCAACAGGAGACAGACACGAGGCATGAGCGGGGGGTGGGGGGCAACAGGAGACAGACATGGGGAATGAGCAGGGGGTGGGGGGCAACAGGAGAGAGACACGGGGCATGAGCGGGGGGGTGTGGGGGTACAGGAGACAGACACGGGGCATGAGTGGGGGGCAACAGGAGAGAGACATGGGGCATGAGCGGGTGGGGGGAACAGGAGACAGACACGGGGCATGAGCGGGGGGGCAACAGGAGAGAGACAGAGGGCATGAGCGGGTGGGGGTACAGGAGACAGACACGGGGCATGAGTGGGGGTGGGGGGGTACAGGAGAGAGACATGGGGCATGAGCGGGGGGTGGGTGGCAACAGGAGACAGACACGGGGCATGAGCGGGGGGTGGGGGTAACAGGAGACAGACACGGGGCATGAGCGGGGGGTGGGAGGCAACAGGAGACAGACACGGGGCATGAGCGGGGGTGGGGGGCAACAGGAGACAGACACGAGGCATGAGCGGGGGGTGGGGGGCAACAGGAGACAGACATGGGGCATGAGTGGGGGGCAATAGGAGACAGACACAGGGCATGAGCGGGGGGTGTGGGGAATAAGAGACAGCCACGGAGCATGAGCGGGGGGTGGGGAGAACAGGAGACAGACAACGGGGCATGAGTGGGGGGCAACAGGAGACAAACACGGGGCATGAGCGGGGGGTGGGGGCAACAGGAGAGACATGGGGCTTGAGCGGGGGTGGGGGGAACAGGAGACAGACACGGGGCATGAGCGAGGTGTGGGGGGAACAGTAGACAGACACGGGACATGAGCAGGGGTGGGGGGAACAACAGACACGGGGCATGAGCGGGGGGTGGGGAGAACAGACACGGGGCATGAGCGGGGGGGTTGGGGGCAACAGGAGACAGACAGAGGGCATGAGCGGGGGGTGGGAGGAACAGGAGACAGACACGGGGCATGAGCGGGGGGTGGGGAGAACAGGAGACAGACACGGGGCATGAGCGGGTGGGTGGGGGGCAACAAGAGAGAGACACCGGGCATGAGCGGGTGGGGGGAACAGGAGACAGACACAGGGCATGAGCGGGTGGGGGAAACAGGAGACAGACATGGGGCATGAGCGGGGGGTGGGGAGCAACAGGAGATAGACATGGGCATGAGCGGGGGGTGGGGGGAACAGGACACAGACACGAGGCATGAGCGGGGGTGGAGAACAGGAGACAGAAATGGGGCTTGAGCAGGGGCATGGGGGGCAACAGGAGACAGACACGGCACATGAGGGGAACAGGAGACAGATACGGGGCATGAACGGGGGGTGGGGAGAACATGATACAGACACGGGGCATGAGCGGGGGGTGGGCGGGAGGGGGAGAGACACATGGGGCATGAGCGGGGGTGGGCGGGAGGGGGAGAGACACACGGGGCAGGGGTGGGGGAGTGAGAGAGACACACGGGCATGAGCGGGGGTGGGGGGGAGGGAGAGAGACACACTAGGCATGAGCGGGGGTTGGGGGGAAGGGGAAAGACACAGGGCATGAGCTGGGGTGGAGGGGAGGGAGAGAGACACACGGGGCATGAGCAGGGGTGGGGGGAAGGGGAGAGAGACACGGGGCATGAGCGGGGGTGGAGGGGAGGGAGAGAGACACACGGGGCATGAGTGGGGGTGGCTGGGAGGGGGAAAGACACACGGGGCATGAGCGGGGGTGGGCAGGAGGGGGAAAGACACACGGGGCATGAGCGGGGGTGGGCGGGAGGGGGAAAGACACATGGGGCAAGAGCGGGGGTGGGCAGGAGGCGGAGAGACACACGGGGCATGAGTGGGGGGTGGGGGGAAGGGGAGAGAGACACAGGGCATGAGCGGGGGTGGGCGGGAGGGGGAGAGACACACGGGGCATGAGCGGGGGTGGGCGGGAGGGGAAGAGACACACGGGGCATGAGCAGGGGTGGGTGGGAGGGAGAGAGACACACGGGGCATGAGCAGGGGGTGGACGGGAGGGAGAGAGACACACGGAGCATGAGCGGGGGTGGGCGGGAGGGGGAGAGACACACGGGGCATGAGCGGGGGTGGGCGGGAGGGGGAGAGACACACTGGGCATGAGCAGGGGTGGGTGGGAGGGGGAGAGATACACGGGGCATGAGCGGGGGTGTGGGGGCAACAGGAGAGACATGGGGCTTGAGCGGGGGTGGGGGGAACAGGAGACAGACACGGGGCATGAGCGAGGTGTGGGGGGAACAGTAGACAGACATGGGACATGAGCAGGGGTGGGGGGAACAACAGACACGGGGCATGAGCGGGGGGTGGGGAGAACAGACATGGGGCATGAGCGGGTGGGTTGGGGGCAACAGGAGACAGACACAGGGCATGAGCGGGGGGTGGGAGGAACAGGAGACAGACACGGGGCATGAGCGGGGGTGGGGAGAACAGGAGACAGACACGGGGCATGAGCGGGTGGGTGGGGGCAACAAGAGAGAGACACGGGGCATGGTGGGTGGGGGGAATAGGAGACAGACACAGGGCATGAGCGGGTGGGGGGAACAGGAGACAGACATGGGGCATGAGCGGGTGATGGGGAGCAACAGGAGATAGACACGGGGCATGAGCGGGGGGTGGGGGGAACAGGACACAGACACGGGGCATGAGCGGGGGTGGAGAAGAGGAGACAGACACGGCACATGAAGGGAACAGGAGACAGATACGGGGCATGAGCGGGGGGTGGGGAGAACAGGAGACAGACACGGGGCATGAGCGGGGGGTGGGCGGGAGGGGGAGAGACACACGGGGCATGAGCGGGGGTGGGCGGGGGTGGGCGGGAGGGGGAGAGACACATGGGGCATCAGCGGGGATGGGCGGGAGGGGGAGAGACACACGGGGCAGGAGCAGGGGTGGGGGGAGGGAGAGAGACACACGGGGCATGAGCAGGGGGTGGGGGAGGGAGAGAGACACACTAGGCATGAGCGGGGGTTGGGGGGAAGGGGAAAGACACAGGGCATGAGCGGGGGTGGCGGGGAGAGAGACACATGGGGCATGAGCGGGGGTGGGGGAAGGGGAGAGAGACATGGGGCATGAATGAGTGGGGGTGGAGGGGAGGGAGAGAGACACACGGGGCATGAGCGGGGGTGGGTGGGAGGGAGAGAGACACACGGGGCATGAGCAGGGGGTGGACGGGAGGGAGAGAGACACACGGGGCATGAGCGGGGATGGGCGGGAGGGGGAGAGACACACGGGGCATGAGCGGAGGTGGGCGGGAGGGGGAAAGACACATGGGGCAAGAGCGGGGGTGGGCGGGAGGCGGAGAGACACACGGGGCATGAGCGGGGGTGGGCGGGAGGGGGAGAGACACACTGGGCATGAGCAGGGGTGGGTGGGAGGGGGAGAGACACACGGGGCATGAGCGGGGGTGCGGGGGCAACAGGAGACAGACACGGGGCATGAGTGGGGGGCAACAGGAGACAAACACGGGGCATGAGCGGGGGGTGGGGGCAACAGGAGAGACATGGGGCTTGAGCGGGGGTGGGGGGAACAGGAGACAGACACGGGGCATGAGCGAGGTGTCGGGGGAACAGTAGACAGACACAGGACATGAGCAGGGGTGGGGGGAACAACAGACACGGGGCATGAGCGGGGGGTGGGGAGAACAGACACGGGGCATGAGCGGGTGGGTTGGGGGCAACAGGAGACAGACACAGGGCATGAGCGGGGGGTGGGAGGAACAGGAGACAGACACGGGGCATGAGCGGGGGTGGGGAGAACAGGAGACAGACACGGGGCATGAGCGGGTGGGTGGGGGGCAACAAGAGAGAGACACGGGGCATGAGCGGGTGGGGGGAACAGGAGACAGACACAGGGCATGAGCGGGTGGGGGGAACAGGAGACAGACATGGGGCATGAGCGGGTGATGGGGAGCAACCGGAGATAGACACGGGGCATGAGCGGGGGGTGGGGGGAACAGGACACAGACACGGGGCATGAGCGGGGGTGGAGAACAGGAGACAGACACGGCACATGAAGGGAACAGGAGACAGATACGGGGCATGAGCGGGGGGTGGGGAGAACAGGAGACAGACACGGGGCATGAGCGGGGGGTGGGCGGGAGGGGGAGAGACACACGGGGCATGAGCGGGGGTGGGCGGGAGGGGGAGAGACACACGGGGCATGAGCGGGGATGGGCGGGAGGGGGAGAGACACACGGGGCAGGAGCAGGGGTGGGGGGAGGGAGAGAGACACACGGGGCATGAGCAGGGGGTGGGGGGAGGGAGAGAGACACACTAGGCATGAGCGGGGGTTGGGGGGAAGGGGAAAGACACAGGGCATGAGCGGGGGTGGCGGGGAGAGAGACACATGGGGCATGAGCGGGGGTGGGGGAAGGGGAGAGAGACATGGGGCATGAATGAGTGGGGGTGGAGGGGAGGGAGAGAGACACACGGGGCATGAGCGGGGGTGGCTGGGAGGGGGAAAGACACACGGGCATGAGCGGGGGTGGGCAGGAGGGGGAAAGACACACGGGGCATGAGCGGGGGTGGGCGGGAGGGGGAGAGACACACGGGGCATGAACGGGGGTGGGCGGGATGGGGAGAGACACATGGGGCATGAGCGGGGGTGGGCGGGAGGGGGAGAGACACACGGGGCAGGAGCAGGGGTGGGGGAGTGAGAGAGACACACGGGGCATGAGCGGGGGTGGGGGGGAGGGAGAGAGACACACTAGGCATGAGCGGGGGTTGGGGGGAAGGGGAAAGACACAGGGCATGAGCTGGGGTGGAGGGGAGGGAGAGAGACACACGGGGCATGAGCAGGGGTGGGGGGAAGGGGAGAGAGACATGGGGCATGAGCGGGGGTGGGCGGGAGGGGGAGAGACACACGGGGCAGGAGCAGGGGTGGGGGAGTGAGAGAGACACACGGGGCATGAGTGGGGGTGGGGGGGAGGGAGAGAGACACACTAGGCATGACGGCGGGTGGGCGGGAGGGGGAGAGACACATGGGGCATGAGCGGGGGTGGGCGGGAGGGGGAGAGACACACGGGGCAGGAGCAGGGGTGGGGGAGTGAGAGAGACACACGGGGCATGAGCGGGGGTGGGGGGAGGGAGAGAGACACACTAGGCATGAGCGGGGGTTGGGGGGAAGGGGAAAGACACAGGGCATGAGCTGGGGTGGAGGGGAGGGAGAGAGACACACGGGGCATGAGCAGGGGTGGGGGGAAGGGGAGAGAGACACGGGGCATGAGCGGGGGTGGAGGGGAGGGAGAGAGACACACGGGGCATGAGTGGGGGTGGCTGGGAGGGGGAAAGACACACGGGGCATAAGCGGGGGTGGGCAGGAGGGGGAAAGACACACGGGGCATGAGCGGGGGTGGGCGGGAGGGGGAAAGACGGAAAGACACATGGGGCAAGAGCGGGGGTGGGCGGGAGGCGGAGAGACACACGGGGCATGAGCGGGGGTGGGGGCTAGGGGGAGAGACACACAGGGCATGAGCGGGGGGTGGGGGGAAGGGGAGAGAGACACAGGGCATGAGCGGGGGTGGGCGGGAGGGGGAGAGACACACGGGGCATGAGCGGGGGTGGGCGGGAGGGGAAGAGACACACGGGGCATGAGCAGGGGTGGGTGGGAGGGAGAGAGACACACGGGGCATGAGCAGGGGGTGGACGGGAGGGAGACAGACACACGGGGCATGAGCGGGGGTGGGCGGGAGGGGGAGAGACACACGGGGCATGAGCGGGGGTGGGCGGGAGGGGGAGAGACACACTGGGCATGAGCAGGGGTGGGTGGGAGGGGGAGAGACACACGGGGCATGAGCGGGGGTGCGGGGGCAACAGGAGAGACATGGGGCTTGAGCGGGGGTGGGGGGAACAGGAGACAGACACGGGGCATGAGCGAGGTGTGGGGGGAACAGTAGACAGACACGGGACATGAGCAGGGGTGGGGGGAACAACAGACACGGGTTATGAGCGGGGGGTGGGGAGAACAGACACGGGGCATGAGCGGGTGGGTTGGGGCAACAGGAGACAGACACTGGGCATGAGCGGGGGTGGGAGGAACAGGAGACAGACACGGGGCATGAGCGGGGGTGGGGAGAACAGGAGACAGACACGGGGCATGAGCGGGTGGGTGGGGGGCAACAAGAGAGAGACACGGGGCATGAGCGGGTGGGGGGAACAGGAGACAGACACAGGGCATGAGCGGGTGGGGGGAACAGGAGACAGACATGGGGCATGAGCGGGGGATGGGGAGCAACAGGAGATAGACAGAGCGGGGGGTGGGGGGAACAGGACACAGACACGGGGCATGAGCAGGGGTGGAGAACAGGAGACAGACACGGCACATGAAGGGAACAGGAGACAGATACGGGGCATGAGCGGGGGGTGGGGAGAACAGGAGACAGACACGGGGCATGAGCGGGGGGTGGGCGGGAGGGGGAGAGACACACGGGGCATGAGCGGGGGTGGGCGGGAGGGGGAGAGACACATGGGGCATCAGCGGGGATGGGCGGGAGGGGGAGAGACACACGGGGCAGGAGCAGGGGTGGGGGGAGGGAGAGAGACACACGGGGTATGAGCAGGGGGTGGGGGGAGGGCTTAGAGACACACTAGGCATGAGCGGGGGTTGGGGGGAAGGGGAAAGACACAGGGCATGAGCGGGGGTGGCGGGGAGAGAGACACATGGGGCATGAGCGGGGGTGGGGGAAGGGGAGAGAGACATGGGGCATGAATGAGTGGGGGTGGAGGGGAGGGAGAGAGACACACGGGGCATGAGCGGGAGTGGCTGGGAGGGGGAAAGACACACGGGCATGAGCGGGGGTGGGCAGGAGGGGGAAAGACACACGGGGCATGAGCGGGGGTGGGCGGGAGGGGGAAAGACACATGGGGCAAGAGCGGGGGTGGGGGGAAGGGGAGCGAGACACGGGGCATGAGCGGGGGTGGGCGGGAGGGGGAGAGACACACGGGGCATGAGCAGGGGTGGGCGGGAGGGGGAGAGACACACGGGGCATGAGCAGGAGTGGGTGGGAGGTCGAGAGACACACGGGGCATGAGCAGGGGGTGGGCGGGAGGGAGAGAGACACACGGGGCATGAGCGGGGGTGGGCGGGAGGGGGAGAGACACACGGGGCATGAGCGGGGGTGGGCGGGAGGGGGAGAGACACACGAGGCATGAGCAGGGGTGGGTGGGAGGGGGAGAGACACACGGGGCATCAGCGGGGGTGCGGGGGAGGGAGAGAGACACACGGGGCATGAGCGGGGGGTGGGCGGGAGGGGGAGAGACACACGGGGCATGAGCGGGGGGTGGGCGGGAGGGGGAGAGACACACGGGGCATGAGCGGGGGGTGGGCGGGAGGGGGAGAGACACACGGGGCATGAGCGGGGGTGGGCGGGAGGGGGAGAGACACACGGGGCATGAGCGGGGGTGGGCGGGAGGGGGAGAGACACACGGGGCATGAGCAGGGGTGGGTGGGAGGGGTAGAGACACACGGGGCATCAGCGGGGGTGCGGGGGAGGGAGAGAGACACACGGGGCATGAGCGGGGGGTGGGCGGGAGGGGGAGAGACACACGGGGCATGAGCGGGGGGTGGGCGGGAGGGGGAGAGACACATGGGGCAAGAGCGGGGGTGGGCGGGATGGGGAGAGACACACGGGGCATGAGCGGGGGTGGGCGGGAGGGGGAGAGACACACGGGGCATGAGCGGGGGTGGGGGGAGGGAGAGAGACACACGGGGCATGAGCGGGGGTGGGGGGGAGGGAGAGACACGGGGCATGAGCGGGGTTGGGGGGAGAGACATACGGGGCATGAGCGGGGGTTGGGGGGAAGGGGAGAGAGACACGGGGCATGAGCGGGGGTGGAGGGGAGGTAGAGAGACACACAGGGCATGAGTGGGGGTGGGCTGGAGGGGGAAAGACACACGGGGCATGAGCAGAGGTGGGCGGGAGGGGGAGAGACACACGGGGCATGAGCGGGGGTGGGGGGGAGGGAGAGGGACACACGAGGCATGAGCCGGGGGTGGGGGGAAGGGGAGAGAGATACCGGACATGAGCGATGTTGGAGGGGGAGAGAGAGACACATGGGGCGTGAGCGGGGGTGGGGGAAGGGAGAGAGAATCACGGGGCATGAGCGGGGGTGGGAGGGAGGTAGAGAGACACACGGGGCATGAGCTGGGGTTGGCCGGGAGGGGGAGAGACACACGGGCATGAGCGGGGGTGGGGGGGAGGGAGAGAGACACATGGGGCATGAGCAGGGGGTGGGGGGAAGGGGAGAGAGACACACGGGGCATGAGCGGGGGGTGGGCGGGAGGGGGAGAGACACACGGGGCATGAGCAGGGGTGGGGAGGAGGGGAGAGAGACACGGGGCATGAGCGGGGATGTGGGGGAGGGAGAGAGACACACGATGCATGCGCGGGGGGAGGGGGGAGGGAGAGAGACACACGGGGCATGAGCGGGGGTGGAAGGGAGGGAGACACACGGGGCAGGAGTTTGGGTGGGGGGAGGGAGAGAGACACACGGGGCATGAGTGGGGTTGGGGGGAGGGAGAGAGACACACGGCGGTCGTGTGCAGGCAGCAGATCCCGCTCCTCGGCCCTCCGCTGGCCACCGTGTGCCGATGGCGTGAGCGGGGGGGGTGGAGGAACAGGGGAGACACGGAGCATGAGTGGGGGTGGGAGGGACAAGAAGGACACACGGGGCATGAGCGGGGGTGGTAGGAACAGGAGACGACATAAGGCTTACTGTGCAGGCGGCGAGGAACAAAGATGGCGGTCGTCTCTGAAGCCAGACGCACTGCACGCTTTCACCGCATCCAATGAGAGAGCACGTCAGGTGTCCGCGGACATCACGCAAGCTGCTGGCTCAATCACCGTCCTGTCCGCGGAGCGAACAGGGAAGTGTGTCCGCGAAGCGATCACAGATATCACTAATTTTTTTCACTTACATTTTTGTCATTTTTTAAAAAGTTACTGGGCGGATTTACACCAAATAAAGCAAAGCACGCTTTCAGGACCAAGCTGCCGCTCCTATTGCAAATTTGGTATAAATCCATCCAGCGGTTTGGGCTGTAGGTGTGAGCAAAGTTTTTTCCCATTATGTCTATGGGAAAAAAAAAAGTTTTGGGACCCCCCTATAACTTTGCCCCCCCTGGACGAATCCTCACCAAACTCACACAAAAAAATTCAGAGTGACCCAAATACTTTTTTTTGCAAAGTTTGGTGAGGATTCGTCCAGGGAGAGCGAAGTTATAAGCCGCCCAAAAAGTGCTCTTCTTATGGAAACACCAACTTAACCATAACTACATGGCCACTACCGTGGCCATGTAATATATATATATATATATATATATATATATATATATATATATATATATATATATATATATATATATATATATATATATGGGGATTTGTAAAGCACCAACTGTGGTCCTAGCTGCTTTGCAGGGTCTACAAAGTAAAGTAGGAGGGTACAGACAGGTTGATCTTTCACAGACTTTGAATGCATTCCTTTCAGTAAGTTTTAGAGAGGGTTTACAGTGCAAGTGCATCAATATCAATAATGCAAAGTGAATAAGTGCTGATGAGTATGCAGGGGTACATTCCAGGGCCTCAGGGGGCAAAAGTGCTGGGAGCAATGAAGGGATAGAGAAGGCAATTTAAGCATGCACAGGTAATGGAATAGCATAAATAATCTTTCTTAAGAGAGACCAAGTGCAAGCAGGAATATACATTGGATAACCACTTCAGGCTCCACAGTCAACCCAGAAGAATCTTTAAAGAGAATTGTCTTGAGTCTGTTACAGAAGTGTAGGTGATGTTCCTCCTTCCTCGTGAATAGGGGTAGTCATTCCATAGGGAAGCAACAGGGGCATGCAAATGTCCCCTGTCAAATCTCTCATTCTGAATGTTACAACAGAAAGGTTCTTTGTTAACTAAGATCTGAGCAGATAGGGTTTGTGGGGAGAAGGGGCTGGCCTACAGGGAATATAATTCCACTACTTCTTTTTGTATACCTGGGCCACTGCCTATATAGGAAGAAATGGTGTGCTGTGCATGTAATTGAGGGTAACATATGAGGTAAGGAGGGGGGATAAATATGTGGCATGGGATGTGCCAGCCATGGGGGCGGGATGTGATGTGGGAATGCAGAGATTCTAGTTTGATCCTAAGTAGATGAAAGATTAAGGTTTTGAGTTCCTTCCTGAACTGCAAAAGCATTGCTGTGTCATACTTTCTGCCTTGTTTTGAATGACGTGAAGCAGATGGATTAAGCATTTGGGGAGTCCCAGGAACAGACTGTTCCAACAGGTCAGCCTTCAAATGGCCATAGCACCTACTGTGCCAAAGATACAATATCCTAGAGAAGATCATCGAGAAAGCGGTAGCCACTCAACTGCAGCAACACATCGACACCAGCAATCTCCTCTAAACCTACCAATCCGGGTTCAGACGCAGATGCAGCACATAGACATCAACCATACAGATGGTAGACAATGCTTTCAACATCCGTGACAATGGCCTCTCCTGCCTCCTGGTTCTACTCAACCTCTCGGCCACTTTCGACACAGTATATCACCAGGCGCTCACGGACACCCTACATCGGCACATGAGGATCAGCAAATTTGTCCTACGCTGGGTCAAGTCCTACCTTGTCAACTGCCAGCGGTTTGTTCAGATGGACTCCTCTAGATCACCAATGCTACCTGTGAGCCCTGCAGGGTTCCACCCTCTCCCCAATGATCTTCAATCTATACATGGAGCTACTGGGAGCCCTCCTAGCCACACACAATATCCACATCCAAAAATATGCTGGCGACACACAGCTAAACCTCAAGATCGACATCATCATTGAAATCCACATGTTCAAATCCTGCCTCTTTCTGATCCAGCCTTGGATGTCCAGTGCATACTTGAAGATCCACCCCGCAAAAACCAAATTCCTGCTTCTCACCAATGGCACTAAACACCCAGACATACCGACCTGGCTATCAACCATGAACCCTGAGGGCTTCACACACAAACTCACCTCCTGCGCCAAGTCCCGTGGGTTCCACATCGACAAACACTTCCCCTTCAAGACACACATAGCTAAGAAAACTCAGACAGCTTGGTATCAGCTCTCCCTCATGTGGAAAATTAAACCCTTCCTCACTCCAGACAGCTTCAGATCCACTGTTCAAGCACTGGTCGTATCCCACCTGGATGCGGGCAATGTCCTTGTTGAAGGCCTCCCGTCATCCTCTCTTGTGCCCCTCAGAAGTGTCCTACATGCCTCATCAAGTGTCTTTCCAGAGACGACCACATCACCCTGGCCCTCATTGACCTTCACTGGCTCCCACTGAACGCACAAATCATCTTTAAGTCTTGCTGCATCATCTGTAAGGCAGTCGTCCACAAGTCACCAAGCTACCACGTGGAGATAGTATCTCCGGTGGACAGCAGACCACCAGAAGCCAGGACACGTGCAAACTTGAAATCTGCTGCTGTAAAACGGAAAGGACCAGAAAACAAGCCTTATCTGCCTACGTCCCAAGACTATGGGACCTCCTTCTCATCAGCATCAGACATGCTCCAACCCTCCTACAATTCAGAAAAGAACTCAAGACCCACCTCTTCAAGGAGTCTCTCCTCCTCAAGACCTAGACCATCACATCTTCCCCCGCACCTCCTGACTTTCTAGACGCCATCTGCCCCTCTCCTCCCCACAACCCTGTACAGTTGTAGCCCTTCTCTGGGCCCCTGTATATCCTACCCCCTACTGCACATCTGTCCTGTTGTTACCTCTGGAAATAACTCCATTATGCATTTGTGCTGTTGTATAACTCTGTAAAACACTCCATTGTATATCTGTTTTGTTGTGTACCTCTGTAAAGAGCTCTGTTGCTCCTAGGTCTGCGCTCAATAATAATAATAATAATAATAATAATAATAATAATATCACACCTACCTTTTTAGGGGAGGGTGTTCAGTTAGGAGAAATGCCTGGAGGATAGCCGGGGGAAAGGGAGGGCTGGAGGGAGAGTGGAGCCAAAGAATATCATTTCTGTTTTGTTATGCTATGTTGGATTTCTAAAGCGCACCTCTATCATTAAAACGATCTTCTAGTTCTGATGACCACCCTGAGTGGCCACTGTTGTACTGGAAGGAAATATGGATTTAATGATGTATGTCTGTGAGGACAGTGTGGTGAATGGTCATGGAAGGGTGGCTGGATACCTATAGACCTTGCCATCCCTCATCTGTTCAGGCTTTTGAGGTGATACATGTGTGTATGTGTGAATCCTGTTAGGGGATGTCAAGTAATGTGGTTGACTTGCATAGCTCATTCCTATTCCCTACTTGTGGGAATGTGCTGGTATATGTCAGTGGGCCTGTGAGCTTAGTAGTCATGGCAGAGGATTTACTACTAGTAGGCCACAGCCATCTTCCTCACATCTAGGTTAGCTAAGGTGCCTTATGGCATTTGTGTGTTTCCTGTTAAGTGCCATCAGGTGGTGGGACATACTTGTAGGAAGGTCATACTGTAGGTCTGAGGTCTGTGGAAGGAGTAGTCCTATCAGCGGGTGGGATAACAATCAGACATCCCAATCTTCTGCATAGGTTTGCTATGCTGATATATGAGCATTGGCCTGATTCCTGTTCAGTGCTACCTGTTTGGTTACCCAAAAAGGGGTTTGGGTATATATCTATGACCTCCCCAGCACATACAAGTAGGAATATCATTGTATGGGTCTGTGAGCTGAGGAGTCCTCCTGCTGGGAAAAGACCCATACACGCTCCCCATTTCCTAATTATCCGGACTTGTTGAGGTGATGTGTGAGCATCTTTGGGATTCCTGCTATGTGAGGTTGGGCAAAGAGGTAATGTACCCATATGTCTTCCTCACAGAGTGTCATGGGGTCAGAAAATAGATTAGCCATGACTGGAGAGGATGATAGTAGGCTGTAGACCCTCCCCATGTCCTAACTGTAAATTTCTAGATGGACAAAGTATGGTGGTGTTCGCAAGTATGAGGTGGTCCTTTGAGGGCAGCGATTAGTGTTAAATCATTCACCAGAACCCCTAACAGGAGTTGTGTGGTCATTAAAAGAACATTCATTAATTCAGAGAAAAGTAAATGGCACACCATTTTGCTGTTTGGTTAGTATTGCTAAGTGATGATAAAAGAGCCAGCATTTTGTCCAGCATCACATATGTGTGGTAGTACTTGATGCGTGGAGATGGGATTTGCATCAGTGGGTACTAAGGCAGTGGCTGATATGTGTGTTGTTTTATCTTGTCATTCCCTAGTGATAGAAAAGAGCATTATAGAGATTTAAGACATTTCAATTGTCAACAGTAGGTACATTGAATCATAGGACTTGATGTGCAGGCACTAAAACATTAAGAGCCATTGGTTTAAGATTTGTAAATACAGCAGAAGGCCATTCAAAAATAAAAATACTTTTCTTTTGCATTCTGTTGTGGCCCCTCACCCATTAAATGAAACCAAATCTATTGATCACACACCAATATGAGATACCCTCTAGGACTGTGGTTCCAGTAGTCAAGACCTGCTGCATTAAGGTTGTAGGAGATCTTGGAGGAGAGCCGGTTAGTCGTCATAAGGTGGGAGTAGCTCTTACAAGGCAAAACACCCTCCAACCTTGCAGTCCTACCCTTGGTCATTTCCAGGCTGGTCCCATTGTTCTAGCTCCCAATTACACCTATCTCTCCCTCTCTCTCTCTCTCTCTCTCTCTCTCTCTCTCTCTCTCTCTCTCTCTCTATTTCTCTCTCTCTCTCTCTCTCTTTCTCTCTCTCTCTCTCTCTCTCTCTCTCTTTCTCTTGCTCTTTCTCTCACTCTCTGTTTCTCTCTCACTCTCTCTCTCTCTCTCTCTGTCTGTCTCTCTCTGTCTCAAGTAAATACATTGTACCCCTTGAGGAAAAAAAGCAAGCATCTGCGAGGTGGCAGAACCCGCTAATGCGTATGGGAAGCAAGAAATTAAGGTTAAGGGTAGCTATGGGAATACTAAAGCCAGATCTTTGGTGCCCTTGATATGCATGGCCTATTTTTCCAAATGTGTCCCCCAGCAAAGCTCTAAAATGTGTTCCCCAGTGTCCTTCCTCATGCATATCCAGTCTTGTGTAGATTTGTGATCTCACTCCAAATTACTCCTTCTTCATCCTCTCAACTGCAGATCCCTTTCTAATCCCACCAGAGAAATAAACAAATGCAAAATACTTGAAATGATTACCCTACATATCCTCCCTCAGCTCCCATCCCCAGTAGCACACTGCTAACCATTATTGTGAAAGGAAATATCCTACCCCGATGCTTTCAGCAACACCTTTTCATGCTTGTAAAATATTCTTTGTCACATCCTTTTGTACCCTAAAGCTTGGGACGTGTTGACCTAATTGCAACTGCGTGTCCCATATTTCCCTGCAGATTTTGGAGTTGACAAACTATGGAAATGATTAAGGTGTGACCTCATTAAGCTTATCGTCTGTAGGAAACACTCCATCTCTGTCTTGGAAGCTATGCAAGTTAATCAGAAATTAATTTCCTAGATCTGGTTAAATTTGAAGTAAGGGACAAGAACTCTTGATAAAGATCTCCTTTATCAAGAGGTCTTGATATCAAACAAAGACAAGAGGTCTTTATCAAACTTCTTCCAAAATAATAATAATAATGATACGTTCATTTGGGTCCAACCTGGACTTTGCTTCATCATGGATCTCCAAAATCCTTAGATTATTCTTCCTAGTACAATTCTTAGCCTGTAGTAACATTGACCATGTTGTGTTTTTATATCTGATATCAGTGTATGTACCAAAAGAAGTCATCACAATCTCTTTCTGCTCCAGTAACTAAACTTCTCATCCCTGCAGGTGGAATAATACCAGAATTTGGAAAATGAAGTATTAACTTTCTGGAGGTGTACTTCAATCTAATTAAATGTAACTGATTATCTGCTTAAGTTCCCCAGCATGGCCACAGGGCAAAGATTGAACATTCTCCTGAGATCACTTTGGCCTGATAACTATTTAGATCTCAAGCCCCCACAATTTGGTCATGCTCTACATCATTAATTATAGTGTTTGTTATTGTCACCTAATTTGCCAAAGACTCACGAAAGGGAGGATGCATTTCAATACACACAGCTATAAATGTAATCTCCTGGTGATTTCCTGGACTGGAGAGGAGAAGGTCAACATGCTATCAAAGATCAAACCTAGCTTTTTAGTGGAGTGTGTTAAGTTGGGAGAAATGCCTTTGGAGGATAGCCTGGGGAAAGGAAGAGCTATGGGTGGCACAATCAAAGAACTATCAGCTGAACCAACTTGCACAGTCAAAACATAATCTTCTTTGGCAGTATGTATACTTACTCCTACTCTCACCCATGAAACTTTACCCAGTATAGAGAAGTTGTTCAAGTTTCCAGCATTTCCTCAAGTTATCGGTTTTCATCTGAAGGCACGTGAATAGAGATTAATGAGTGACTTTGGTGGTTGATGAAGATGGAACTGTCAGGCTGTGGAAGCTAATGTGTGACTCAAGTTGTTGGTGTGCAGCTGCCGGGGTGTGGTGCAGCTTTGGTTCCTGGGCTGGGTGAGGTTTAATGCCACAGCAGGGCGAGAGTCTGAATCACTATCAAGCCAAGGGGTGGTATCAGAATTGAGACACAGGGGAAAGTGTCCCACAGGCTGGCTGGGCTGTCACTTTCAGGGCCAGAAATGCAACCTGAAATATAAACAACTTAAAAAACTAAAGCTTCTTTTGAGCCAACATATCAACTTTGACATTGAACCCGAATTTTGACAGTTGGGGGGGCACCGGGTCAATTATTTTCGGTGCGGCGCACCCCCTCCTGTCCAACATTTACTTCTTATTGCTATACTTTATTCACTCATCGGGTTTCCCATCCCTACTCTGTGCAGACCGAAACATATATCTACCTGAGACCGGAGCATTAGCCCCTAAATGGTTTTCCCCATACATGGCATCCCAGTTTATTCACAACGTGACCACATAGATGGCCATTTGTAGTCACATTAACCTGTATTGGGATTGTGAAGCGTTGCCTTAGCAACGCCACGAATTCCCAGACCAAAATGGTGTCTGCATGATGAGATGCGCATGCGCACCCGTCGCCGGGCAACCACATTAGCAGAGATTTGTCTATGGCAATCATTGACCTAACAGCATGCTTCCTACAACATTGTAGGATCACAATCTATATCAATCTTTCTCTGATTATCTCTAGTTGATCTGAATTCCAGTTCTGTGACAGAGCATTTTCTCAGACTAAGGAAAATCATACACAGACAATGGGATACCCTCCAGATGTCTGGTTTTTATGAGCAAACAGAATTTCATAATTCTAAAACTCCTGTATGAAGATTAAATACAGCCACCTAGAACTTCACTTAAGGACACCAGGTTGGTCTCTTTATATATTTATATGTAGACGCCTGTCAGCTAATGAACATTACAGAACTTGCCCCTAAACGCATTTTGTATGTATTACATTTAGTTACATTATGGTTGAAGTACAAGGGTAACATTTGAATCTACACAAACTACACTAGCCCTGGTGAAGAATTTATCCCGAAACTCGTCAGCACTTCACGATACAGCCTACACATCTGGAACAAGTGTATACAAGACCTTAGAGTGTGGGATCAAATAACATAAAACCCTATGATGTAATATTGAGTGGTGACGCACTGGACTATTGATAAACGTTTATGGAACACTTGTAAATTGCTGTATCACATTACTATTGATCAGTTATTTCTAATTTTATTTTCCCTTTTGTGAAAATTGTGAGAATTGTAAATTCTTTTGAAATATTTGCTTCCTTTTATTTAACTCCATAAACACTTACTAATTGAAAATTGAAAAAGCACACCTTGATTGTCTGTACCTTATTTCAATACTTTTAAAGAAGCCCATAATGGTCACAAAGAGAAAAATATAGCTAATTTACTGTATTTTGAAGCTACAATTACTATGACTTGGGATGGTTATATCCCTTAGGAGTGCATGTGGGGACTACCTGTCAGTATATGACAGGTCACGTTTTTCTGCACATTCCTGTTGTACAGTGAAACAAATCTTTGAAAACAAATGGGGCAATTTGGCTTTTTTACCTACACCTCTTAGGTGAAGATAATAATATTGAGCTTTTCAGCAGAAAGTGCACCTAAAATACTACCAAGGTTTTCCCATGAAACACTGCCTCTGGTATTTGATCAAATCCTGAATTGGCAGACACTAACTTTGGCGTTATTTGTCAAATACCACTGATTTTACCATTTCCATCCAACTTAATTTCTCCTAGGTATTTCATTTTTATTGTCGTATACAGAACACTTTTCTGACCAAGAAAAGACACACATACATATCAACAACATATTAACATATATAGATACATAATGACATGGACATAGATGCCCTCCTCTCTTGGATCTCTTTCTGTTCCTACAATGACAGTTACAAATTTGGGAGTTATCATGACAGCCACATCAATGGATGCCCACGTTTCATCTGCATGTCAGTATGGGATTTTCCATTTGAAAATCTTGAGACAAGTCCTCCATTTCATACCATCTGTCCCACGGCCACTAGTTGTAGCTGCTATGATATCCAGCCACCTGGACTATTGTAATTCACTCTATCTTGCTCAGCCCAAGGGGCAGATCCTCCACTTGCAGCGCCTCCGGAATTTTGCAGCCCGGGTGGCGACTGGATTACCTTATGGTGCCCATGTCTCCCCTTTTCTGCATCACCTGCACCCGTTACCGGTGGCCCAGTGCATTGATTTCAAGGCACTCTATTGTGCACTGTGCTCTGCATGGACAAGGGGCAGAATATCTGTGTACTAAATTCTCTCGCTACCTTTCCAGGCGTTACCTGAGGTCTGAGTCAGCTGGCCTGCTGTGTGTTCCATCTTTCCGCCGTGTCAGGCTTGGTGGACGTGCCTTTTCCATTGCAGCAGCACAACTGTGGAACAAGATGCCCGCTGAATTGAAAAATATCAATAATTATTTGGTTTTTAGGAAGGCTCTAAAACTCATCTTTTCTAATCTGGATGGCTACACATATGATGGTGTGCGTTTGGGGCCTCTTTCTCCTCTCCAGTGCCATGATGCCTTTGGGCAACCGTGCTCTATATAAGAAACCCTAAATAACATAGCATAACATAACATCCTTCCAAGAACCCCATCACCACAGTGACAAACTGACTTCTACCCTGCAGTACAAGGGTGGTGTGAAAAACCAAAAGGTGTCGCACCCACTACTCCTCGGTGACTTGTCATCCAGATGTCCAGGACACAGCCATCGCTTTTGGATCCAGTTCCTGGAGGTGGACCAGTGCAGGAGGATCACCCGGGTGAGGGGTCTTCTGGGAGTAGGGGTAAGGAAACCAATGGTGAGACACAGTATTACCCCCTCTTTTGTTTATCTGATCCATCCTATTTTTTAGGATCTTCCGAAGTCCTAACTCTCCCCCGTTTTTTTCACAAACACTGGGCTGAAGAAGAGGGTGACTGAGGGTAAACACAATAACTCTCTCACAACAAATTGGACATGTTCCGTTAATCGGGTGAAGAAAAGTCAAGCACTTTATTCTAAGTTCATACACCTAATACCAATTAGCACAGATAAAAGGAAACACCTAACTGCACACTCTGAGCAATCCAGAACATGAGTATGAGCAGAACTTCCGTGACGTAGGCAGACCTACTGGACCAGAGCAACAGATTAAGGGACAAGAGAAGCGGGTTGAAAGCCACAGGAGTTCCCTACTGGAGGTTGTTGCCTCCGACAGGCCGCGAAAGACATGTGGAGAAGGCCAGATCCAACAAGTAAAGATTGCATTGTGTTTCAAGGACACCAGCGACCCTCCCAGGTGAATGGCAGAGTTGGGGAGGCAAGGCCAAGCCTGTGGTACTAACCTTGACTCATAAATTGGAAATAACAAAAAGAAGAAAGAGACAGACACAGCCGGTGAGTTGGCAAGCGACTTGAGAGACCGGTGTGTGTTAAAGTGAATGAAGTAGCAACATTGTATCGCAAAGGAAGGCTGCACACAATGAAGAAGGCACGAACAAAGGCAGACCTGTGAGTAAACTTTGAAACAAGGGAGGCTCAGAGATCAGCGATACTAATTAACAGAGTGGGCCGGCGAAAGGAAGTAGCCCACTCAAAAGTCTCTGTTAAAGGTAGATTGTTTGGAACAATGAAGCGGATGAACAGAAAAAGTAAAGTAAGCAACAGTAAATGTGAACTTTGAAGCATTCCTGCAGTGGTCTGTAAAGAAAGTCACACACATTTGAAAATCTTCGATGTCTGAAATTGGTCCAAGCCTGACAGAGGTACACTCAAACTATAATAAGCTTGGGGAGGGAGCCCCCTTGAAAGCTTGTGTTGAACTTTGGAGAGTTTTAGGGAGAATTCTCATTCTATGGCTAATTTCCCTCACCTAGTGAGTCCCCAGCAGCTTTGCTGGATTTCTGGAGTTTACTTTTTCCACTTGGTAAGAATGTGAGCCCTTTTCCCACTCTTACATGTGTACTTCTACTGTTTGTGTGATTGTGTGATCGTGGGCTCTGGAATACACCACTCCATGCACCCCACTTTTATGTGTGTTACACAGCACCTTCAGTGCAGTGACACAGGGTTGTCTTTGAGACTTCCCACTGACTCCATTTTCTGGGGCTGTCTACTGTCCCCCAGCCAGAAAACAGGTAAAGTTGCCATTTACTTTACGTAGTCATTAAAAACTACAGACCCAGTACACCCCATCTTACATGGAGTACTGTAAAGGGTTAACTCCTATCCCTTTTTGTCTGTGCCTCTCTGAGCTTTGTTTTGCTCTTTTAACATTTAGACTTGGCTGGTGGCAGTGGTACCTACCCTAACTTTTCTACCGCGATTATACTATATAAACGTGGTACTGTTCCAGGCTATTATATCAGCCTCGAACATAAACCCGCTTGACCAAATACTCTTTCTTTTGGCTCCAGTCAGGTTTATTCGCCATTTCTTTTTGTTAAAGTTCTTCTTCTGTTTTACTTTGCGCGGCAAACCAGGTTTGCCTTCTTTGTTTACCGTCTTTAGGCGGGCTTCTCCCAAGAAGCCCTCCTTTTGGTGCCTGGGTGTCTAGGTGGGCTGAATGTGAGGGAGGGATGTAGTCACCCCCTGCACAGGGTATCCTTGGAAACCCAAGTTCCACTTTGTCGTGATTGGCTGAGGTGGTTGTCCGGGCCGGACAACCCCCCCTCCTGTGTGATTGACAGGCTGTGTGAATGGGGGATTTTTGCATAAAAGGCAGGACTCATGGGCTGGAAGTCAGAGTAGCCACTGGAACTGCAAGGATCTGAAGAGAAGCAGAGAAGAAGATGGCTGCTGCAACTACCGAGTCCAGGTGAAGCCCTGCTGCAGTCCTGAGCTATCTACCCTTCAACGACAAGAGAAGATCCAGTCCGGAGTCTTCTTCCCTTGAGCCTGGTAGGATCAACCAGCTCATCTTCCACAGGCAGAGGATCCTCTTCTTGGTCGAAATCACTGCACACAGCTGTAGTGGTCCAGATAGCCACCTGAAGAGCCTCTCCTTTTTTAAAGGAACGCACCTTTTTTTCACCGTTGCTTTTGCTGTTGCTGGCTTCGTCCCAGGGTAGTGAAGATCGCTCCAGACATCCTCCTTCTTGTCTCCACGACTGAAGCCACAGGAACCGTGAGTCTGCAGGAACTACCAGGAACAATTGCCGTAGCACCAGCTGTTCATCACTTTGAATAAGGTACTGTGTCCGACATCGAGGAACTGGAGTGAACCCCTTTCTCCTCACTAAAGGCTTGTCCTTATCTTCCTTCCCTCTTATACGTTTTACTTCCTCTTTTGACAATATCTAAGTACTCCTGGCAATCTCGAATCGTGAACTGTACTAACCGTGTGATCCTCGACAACAGGAACCCTGATCCACTTGACACTGGCGCAGGCCTATTGACTTTTATTCACTTGTAGGAAAGTATCCTCTGATTCTATCTGCCTTGACAAAAGTATTGCCTATGATTTTTTATCCCCAACTCTCTTGTGTTGATTCATGTGCTAAGTGTGGTTTAAATCCGGTAACATTTCTTCCTGCGGGTACGCATATTTTTAGTAAGACCAAACTGTCATTCGGGGTAATTAATAGAATTTGGCGCACAAGTGGCGCATGCGGCTGTCGCACAGAGTGCGCGTGCGGCAGTCTGCGCCAGCAGCGTGCGCCAAAACCCATTTCAGCGCACAGCGTATTCATGGATTTCAACATCCATAACCAACCGTGGCGCAGAGCGGCTCAGTGACCCTGCAGCAATGCCAGTAATGCCCCCAACCCCGCCCCGTGTGCCAAAAACATCGCACAAATCCCCTACATGGCGCAAAGGCCAGTGGACCAGCATACAGCCCCCCAACCATGAAAACGCATGGAAAACTCCCCGCGCACCCCTCGGAATACACGTAACCTGCTCGCGCTAGCACAAACGCGTGTAAAAGTCCACGTGCACCCCTCGAAATACACATAACCCACTCGCGCAATCAAAAACACGTGTAAAAGTCCACGCGCACCTCCGGAATACACGTACCCCGCTCGCATTAGGTAAAATGCGTGGAAAAAGTCCCTCCTGTGATGTGGGCTGCCTGTGAGGCATGGGGAGGATGGATGGGCTGCCTGCGTGTATTCCGGGGGGTGCACGTGGACTTTTACACGCGTTTCTGCTAGCACAGGCAGCGTATGTATATTCCGGGGGTGCGCATGGACTTTTACATGCGTTTTCACTAGCGCGGGCGGGATAAGTGTATTCCGGGTGTGCGCGTGGTCTTTTACACGTGATTTGGCAGTGTGGGCCCTCCCAGGTGTGCCCTTTCCCCGCTCCCCATGACCTACAGACAGCCCACATCACAGGGGACTACCCTACACCCCTGGGCATGCCCCGCGGGCAGCCCACATGGCACCATGCACTCAGGGGCACCGACACATGTCCCCCACCCACCCCCATTGACGGGCACCTGCCAGCAGGCCCGACTCATGTCCCCCACCCACCCAGCAGTGACCGGCACCTGCCAGCAGGCCCTGACTCATGTCCCCCTGCACCCCCACCCACACCCATTGATGGGCACCTGCCAGCAGGCCCTGACTCATGTCCCCCTGCACCCCCATCCATCCCCATTGATGGGCACCTGCCAGCAGGCCCCGACACATGGCTTTTCCCCTCCCATGGGCAGCGGCCGTGCGTGTGGTTGGGGATGTGGGGGCACCACCATGTCCACCAGTACGCCATGCCGTCCTGCAACGTTGTGCAGGACACATGCTGCCAAAATAATCCTGCACACTACTGGGGGTGCATATAGTAGCTGTCCACCAGAGCGGTCAAGGGAGAGGAAGCGTGACTTGAGCACTTCAAATGTGTGCTCCACTATGCCCCTGGTTGAACTATGGGCTGTGTTGTATCTTAGCTGGGGTGGTGTGGTGGGGTTCCGTATAGGCGTCATCATGTAGGTGCTCAGAGGGTAGGCACTGTTCCCTGGTAAGGTTATAATGGTTGTCATTAGTTGGGCTGGTGTATTTGTCTGTGTGTGTCATGTATGCATGTGCACAGACATTTGTACTTAACTGGGAGCCATGTATCGCCATGCTTCCCAGCTTCCAGGGCCCGGCTCAGGGTGGACATTCTGAATATGAAACTATCACGGGTGGACCCGGGATAGTTTACATAGACAGAGGTGATGATTCCCTTGGCATCACATACCACCTGCACGTTGATGGAATTGCAGTGCTTGCGGTTTCGATAGATGTGCTCAGTGGCCCTAGGTGGACGTAGGGCCACATGGTTTCAATCTATGGCACTGAGCACTTTTGTGAAGTGTGCCACCCTGTAGAAGTCCAGGACCACAGCCTGCCTTTATGCAGGTGTTCTCCGCATGTATATGTGCCTGCGGACTGAGTCGCGCGCAGTGATGATTGCCAACACCTGGTGTAGGCAACGTGACTGCGTGGCCTGTGAGACACCTCCCACTATGGCAGTTGTCCGCTGAAATGACCCACTGGCCAAAAACTGCAGTACATTGAGCACCTTCTCCAAGGGGCTCAATGCTTGGGAGCACAGGGTGGGTGATGTGAGTTCATCCTCCCACTCCCTGACCAGCTCTAGGATGATATGAGGTGGAAACCTATACTTGCCATAGACCTGGTCATCAGGCATCCCAAAAAGGTTGGTCTTGGGAAATAAAATGCAGGGCCTAGCTATTATCCTCCTCCTGCGGTGTCCCACGATCACTGCTGCGAGGAACGGGACATTCATTGTAGCTGTATATGCTTGTTTGTTGTTTGCGTGCACTTATTTTGCTGCGCGGGGGTGCTTCTGCCTGCTTTCGTGTGGCGGACGTAATTGTTCGTGTCCATGTGTTTTGACGTGCGTGGGTTTTCCCTATTCGATTCCATGAATACGTGTAGTTCGCATGCGTGTCGGCATTCTGTGTACTTCCCAGCGGTACCTCCCCAGTTACGCCCTTATTTTCACATGTTGTTCCCCATTCCGCGTGTTCTGCCCCTTGTTCCGCCCCCTTTTTGATGTGTGCGCTTTTGCTGTGCGCGTTGTGCACGGCATTTGGGATGTGGAAGTGACGTGTGCACCACATGTGGATTTGGTGCACATCCAGAAAAATACATGCGCGGGGCCTTCCATGAATTGCACACGTGCGATTTGCACGTGTGCACCGGCTTTTTCAAGCTTGCGCCACTAATTTCGGCGCACATTTATTCCATGAATTACCCCCATTACTGTAAAAAATTGTTCGCATCTGTACCCCCGGTAACGTCTCTGTTTCACAACACCGGTCTGTCAAATCCAAAGGAACATACCTTGAATTGTGCTGCACAAAGTGAATTGGTTGTGTGTAGTGTATTTTACGTGTGACTTTAAATTAATGGAAGTGAAGTGTTTTGCAAACAGATGGTCTAGAAATAAATGTACTTTTACTTTTTAAACCAAAAACCTTGAGTCAGTGTTTGCTTGAGTCACAGTAATTGTAGTCCGTTGTGTAATCTCTACTACTGCTCATTTTCTCTCGAGATAGGTCTGGCTGCTCTGCTACTGCTACCACTTTACAGTGTAGTACAGGCTTTTACCAAAGGTGAACTTGTATTGCCACTTGTAGTCTTAATTGTGTGTAGTGGTCCCTAAGGGCGCTGCGCAGGATTCTGCCTAACAGAGAGGTCTAAGCCCAGCAGAGGGGGACCCACGTGAACTGTGTGGTGAAGTACTATTTTTGAAAGACAAGAAAATAGACTTTAACATGGAAGGCCAGGTGGGCTTCAATCCACGTTTTTAAACTGTTTATTAAGTTGGAAACCGAGCCAGAGTGTGTCATCCTGCCTACAGGGACAGCCTTACTCCGAGAGGTATAAGGTGAGGAGGAGAGCTGTTTCAACCACATTTATTCTTTTTGAACACTGATTTTTCCTTTGCATACATTTATCCTCTTTTCACTTTTTATATAAGAGATTGGGCAGGCATTAGGTTTTGTTAGAATAGGCCATTTTGATTTGACGGACATATACTTTAATAAATCACACCATGTACTATAAGAACGAACTAGAAAAAACAGTAAAAAGGCAAACCACTAGAAAGGACACAGAATTTGCAAAGTTAAACAAGATGCAGCACTCTGGGTAATGGGATTGGGGACTAAAAGGTAGAAAAAGAGCACAATGCTCAAAGGATATGTTCTTTCTGTTTCATAACATGACCTATACAGTCTCTAGGGCTCAAAGATGGAGCATGGGCAGTTAACAGTCAATAGTAATTTTTGGCATTCTTGGTGGTCTGGCAATGCCAAATCAGACTTCTTGGCACTTGTGCAAAGATCGGGAGAGTGCAAAAGACAGCAAAAGAGGGTCCTGGTGGTTCAAATGTGTCATACCTTTCTAGAAACACAGCTCTAAGCAGTTCAATAGCGAATAACACTGGGATCCCGGCTGTCTTGGCTCTCAGGTTGATGTGAGTCCAATCAAGGGCTCAGGTACACGATTTGTCTTTTTCTCATGCTCCCAAACACAGGGAGGCTAGCACACAACTACTGGGATCCTTCAATGCCGTGAGGTTCTGGGTACAGCTGAGGATGGCAGAGAGGAAGGTCTTATTTGTCAGCAGCAGGTTCATCCCAATAGTCCCTAGGGATGTTTAGGGGACAGAGCTTGCCTCTGATAAAGAACACGAACCATTAACACCTCTCCAGTCCCTCAGGTTGCCACCCAGAATAAAGACTCTACGTGGTGCACCAGCATACAGAATGCTATGCTGATAAAACTGACATGCTGCAGAAAAGAAATACTCACCAAACAAACTAGCCTTAAGCACTCCTGCCAGGATGCCCTAGCAAACCATTCCACTACCCCCAACACCCGTGATACCCCTCTGTTTACCTTCAACAAAATATCCATTCAAGATACCCTGACTATACTGAAAAGCCTAAAGCCCTCACGGTGGAAAGAGGATGTCTGCCCAGCCTCCTCATCAAAGACTGCTCAGAAAGCTCTGGCTCCGCTCATCATGGCATTCATCTACTCCTCCTTCGCAGCAGGCATTGTACCATGGAGCCTCAAAGAAGCCTGGATTCTACCAATACTAAAAAAAAAAACTCACTTGACCCAACCCTACCCAACAACTATAGGCCCATCACCACAGTCCCATTCTTACTAAAAATACTCGACAGAGCAGCCTATGTCCAGATCCAACGTCATCAAGAGTCAAACCACATCTTAGGAATCCATCACTCTGGGTTCTACCCTGGCCACAGCACAGAGTCAGCACTCCTACACCTTAAGAACCAGATGGATGAGATCAGGGATGAGGGAAAGCCCACCCTATGACTCCTACTAGACCTGTATGTGACATTCAACTAAGTCAACCACAACATACTATGCCACCACCTCACTTCCGCAGCCGCCTTTTCCCTAGAAGCAGCATCATGGATAACATCCATCCTAGAAGGCAGAGTAATGAAAGTATTCTCTGAAAATGCTTGTGCAGTGCCATCCGCGATCAGGTGTGGCATTCCTCAAGGGTTGTGTGTCTCACCAACACTATACAACATCTTCACAAAGCCTCTTTCCGACCTACTGGACTCACAGGGCATAGTATACACCAACTATGCCAACAACACCCAAATTCTCCTCCCTCTCTCCGGCACTTATACAAATGACGTTGCCTTGCTAAACTCTACCTATGCTACCATCCAAGCTTGTATGGCAGCCCATGGCCTCTGTCTCAATGACGAGAAAACTGAACGTCTTCTTGTAGGGCCCCCTCTGTGCTAAAAAAAAACTTGAACCAGAATACTCGGCCTTCAACATTGACAGCACTAAGATCTCGGTCTCGCCTACAGCGAAAATGTTAGGAGTGTACTTAGATGCTACCCTCTCCCTATCCTGCCAAGTTGATGCAATATCTTCCTCAGCGGCGTATTCCACCAAACTCCTCAATGAGGTGAGAACCTATCTCTCAGCAGATAGCTGTCTAAGGATCTCCCAGGCTGTAGTAGGTGCAAGGCTAGACTTCTGCAATTCCCTCTTCGCTGGCACATCTACCCACATTATACAAAAACTCCAAACAATCCAAAACAATGCCCTATTAGCTGCCCTGAACCTGTCCAGGTCAGAATATATATCTGATGCCCGAAGAGCAGTACATTGGCTCACCATCCATCAAAGAATTCTTTTCAAGACACTTACCATCACACAAAGGTTCATCTCAAAATTGGCCCTCCCTATTTGTCCCAAAAAATTGTTAAGCACCAATCGGATAGGCCCACCAGAACTCACTACACTCATAGACTTGTGCAACCTAAATTCAAGCGTGCTAGAGCTGGAGGTTCCAGCTTTCCAGTCACTGCCGCAAAACAATGGAACTCTCTCCCATTCGCACTGAGGGCAGAAGAATCCTACTGGGCCTTTCACAGAGCCCTCAAAACTTGGCTGTTTGCATAAACCTGATCATGTTGTAAGACCCCACCATTAACCTATGCACTGTTTCTGATAAATGTAACGCTATGTTTCTGAATATGTACCCACACTGCCTCCGGGCCACATGTAACTGGTTTTCACAAGTGCCCTAAAGCTTGAGGGTTTGTGTGCACTATACAAATGTAAAAATCTAAATAAATAACAAAACATAAATGAGGCTTGAACCTCTTTACACCATCACAAACGTTTACTCATGACCACTCACTCTCCACCAAATCATTGATATGCTACCCACATTCATCACATAGCTTCAGTGCTTGTTCACACATAGATAATCGATTATTAATATACAATATAAACTCATCTTTGTTTTATATCTGTAGAGTAAGATTATTTAGGTTATCTACCCCTGCTTTGCACTGGGTTTGAGACGTGTTTGTTTGCTCATCTATGCATCATCGTTTTCTACAAATAACAGGTACGATTGGATGATGAGTTGGGTCTTGTTTCTGAATACTCACTTTTTACCAAAATGGACTAAATTGGACATTTTAAACCCTTCTTAATCAATGTATCAAAGCAAAACACATTCCACAGAGATGCATAGCATGACTTACTTGAACACGTCTAAATATCATTACTACAAACAATTGTAACTAGAGCATTTTAAAGAACCTATGTACAGTTGTTTCTCAAAAAGCTTTGAGAACAGAAGCAGGAAATGTATGCCTTAAAAATGCACATTTGTTTTAGAAAATATATTTTGCAAGTGCCCTCAACAATCTGTTTGCAATTGTTTCTTTGAATGTATTTGTAAGTGCTCTGTAAAAGCACAGTTTGATACGTTTTCAAAGTTTTCTTTGACAGATAATCGAACCAGTCATTTCTAATTCTAGGCATATATAAGACGGTCCCCAACAATCTTAACAAAGAAGCACTAAAATGATGGGTACTTTTGATTGTCTAAAAAATGACATTTTAGAGATTCACGTGTAAATAAAGTTGCACCAAAGCCCAGATGTGATGGACTGAATCCTGCAGTAAGATGAACAAAGGATGAGAAGAGGTTAAAGTGTCTATCCAGCACTCAGACTTCTACAAACCAAGAGTGAACCCAATCACAAATGTAAAACAGGCACAGTTGAGAATTATACCTCCACCGCCGTTTGTGGTAACGTGGGCCGAGGAAAGGCCATACCCTCAAGTGAAGTATGAATCTGATTCAGTAACAACCCAAAGAGCAAAGTATAACAGTCCAAGATAAAGGAATATCCAATCAAGGTTCTTTAAAAAATATACATACTTTAATTGAGCACACCATGTACAATAATAACTAAATAGAAACACTAGTACCCGCCCCCTGTAGAAAGAACACAGAATACGCAAGATAGCAAGATGCAGCACTCTGCTATATGAGGCGCGGTGAGGGGGGAGGAGGCGATAAAACAGAGTGTTCAAAAAAGGATACGTTAACGTGTTACAAAAAGAGATTAATGTGCCCTAGCCAGTCTCTAGGGGCCAAAATGCACTAGGAGGCAGTTATTAGGTAATTATACCAAAGCACTGACTTGTTGGTTCGAGAGCAGTGTACCAGGATTCTCAGTTTTGTTCGACGTTACTATTCGGTTCAAAATGTGGCAGTCACAGTTGTTCAGCGGCAAGCAGATGTCAAGGTGGGAAGGGAGAATTTTCATGTCAGTGCTAAATTCATCCCACCTTAGAGACCCCCAGCTCTTTTGCTGGACTTAGGACTTTAACATTTTAACTCCCTCTCTCATGTGTTTTTACCTGATTTGGATTTTATGTTTTCACTATTTTTGGAGTCTGACAAACACAATAGGCATCTGCTTTTTGTATAGTGCCACACAGCACCTCCAGTGCAGTGTCACTGGGAAAAGGTTTAAATACCTTTTCTTTGGTGAATTACTGTTCCCAAGAGTACTAAGGTGAAATGGATCTTACGTACCTTTCTACCTTGTAAGTCCAGCACACAGCATCTTATGTGGAGTGCTGGGGGGTTACTTAGTAGCCCCTTATCCTACTTTCTCATGTAACTTTTTTGATACCCTAACTACTTTAAATGGCTGGTGGCAGTGGTTTACTTTTTCCTACCATGTGCTTTTCTACCGCAGGCTGAACCCTCAGATGCAGTACAGCACCCATTAGTGACCATTTTGTCAAAATGGCCCCTGTCTTCTGTTTTTGCCTTTTTCTGTTTGTTAGGTCTTTCTTGGGTTTTACTCTGTGTGTTGAGACAGGTTTGAGCCCTTTGTTTGTCTTGCCTTTGGTGGGCTTCATCTGAAGGATGTGAGGGAGGGTCCCGAAACTCCCCTGTCCTTTTTCTCTCGGAAGGCCTGAACGAAATCAGTCCTGATTTGTCGGCTGGCTGTCCTGAAGGGACAGCCACCCTGCTGTGTGATTGACAGCCTAGGCTGTGCATGAATGGGAAATCTTGCTTAAAAGGCCAGGTTCTTGGGACTACAGGTGGAGTTAACCACTGGAAGAAACATCCGATGAGGAAACCATGAAGAGAAGCCTGCTGCAACATCCTGGACCTTGAATTGCCCAGTGAAGCCCTGCAACTGTGCTGACCTCCTTTTTCACCTCAAAAGAGAAGCTCTGACAGAATGACTTCTCCCCTTGTGTTAGTGGGACAAACTTTGGTGCAAACCCTGATTTGATGTGCCTCTCCGTTGCTGCAAAAGCCCAATGCCAGAGGTCAAGTGTCCATAATACCCTGCTCCCACCCCCCCCGACTACTTCTGCAGTCTGTTCTCATACATTCAGGTTTGATCATCGCCGCCTTGTGGCCAATGCTGGACTTGACTTTTACGGACTTCATTGTTTCATGGTAGGTTACTCTTTCTCAACTCTCATGCTGGACTTCCTTTACATCTTGTATTCATGGTCGCCCTATATCATGCTGTTCCCATTTTAATCTTGTATCCTGGCTTGCAACATTATGTGCTACTACTGACTTCTGCAATTGTATTCGGACTCCCTTCTTGCTTCTCCACTCTTTTTGACTACTTACTCTATGTTCTCTCCTCCTTTCCCTTTCTCCCTTTTCCTATATCCTGCCCTCCTCCCCTTACTCTCTTCTATGCACTTGCTCTATCAGAATTGTCCCTGGACCTAGTATGATAGCAACCTCGTCTCTCTCCTACCCACACCCCTTACTTGTCTCCCTCCCCAGCACTATCTGAAATGTCGTCAGGCGATAGTCGCTTGTTTTATTCCTCCCCTCCATTTCTGCACCCCTCTCCCTCACCTTTTGTTTTTCTCCAGCTCTACCAGAAATGATGTCAGGCCTAGTACGGTAGTCGCCTGTCGCCTGTCGCCTGTCTGTCTCCATTTCCTTCCCACTCTCCCCGTCACTTCCCTATATATGTCTTAGCACTTGCACTATCTGAAATGTCATCAGGCCGAGTACGATAGTTAATTTCCTGGCCTGTAAGAATGTCATTGTATTTTCTCTTGTTCCCTCCCTTGCCTTGAAGTGCTTTGAAACGCATCGTGTATAGGCGTTATATAAGGCGTTATATATAAAATCCGGTCAAGTGGCACAGCGAGTAGAGCGCTCGCTTTGACATCCGTGCAGAGCCTGCTAACGCAGGTTCGAATCCCGGCGGGGCCAAACTCAGCCTTTCATCCTTCCGAGGTCGATAAATGAGCACCACACACCGTGGGTAATAATAAGCAGCGCTCAGATACCTGAGGGTTTGTAGCGCTATATAAATGCCAAATTATTATTATTATTATTATTATTATTATTATTATTATTATTATTATTATTATTATTATTATTATTATTATTATTATTATTATATCATATCATATCATATCATATCATAGACAAGTGCAACGTCTGCCGTGGAACAAATCTGTCCAAAAGCTCGAGGAGCACTCCAGAAGCAGGAAATAATGATCCAGAGTCCACTCACCAGAGTGCAGGACCGGGGGAGCAAGGAAAGTCCAACGGGTGTCCGTCGTTCTGCATCAGTGCTGTTTGTGAAGCTCTGAAACCGCTGAAGCAAAGAAAACCCGTAGCTGCCGGCAACCTTCCCGAGTATGACTGCAGAAGCCCTACAGACGTCCTCCCTCTTGTCCCCAAGACTGAGGCTCAGGAACCAGGGTCTGCTTGTCTGTAGCAAGATGGAATGCAGCTGGACCCCTTACTTCTAAGCAAATGTACTTTTTCGGGATTGAGGTTACTTACCTTCTTGCCTTAAGTCATCCAGTCTCACTTGAGACTTGCATCTGCTTACTTTTTGAGTTGATTTCAACTCCCTTTGCACAGGCTTAGCAGCTTGTGTTCCTACAAGTGATTTTTCTGAACTCTCTAACTTTTTGCAAAACTTTTATCCCAGAAGTGCATCAGAACTATAGACTGTGTCCAAATGACTCTGGCTGTCCTGGCTCCCTGAAGGCACTCTTCTAAATCCATTGACTTTGGTATTGCTTATCCCACCATAGGTTGTAGCTGTTGAATACTGTTACTGCTGAGAAAGGCTTATCTAGACTTCATTGGAGGATTCAGTTGTCCTCACATTTTCTGAGAAACTGTTCTAACCTTTTTACTTCCCTTGAGCGAAAAGATTCTCCACCTGCGAATGACGTGGCAGAAGTTATCTCTATTCCTCCTACGTGCCCCCCCTTGTGAAAATCATGTAAAGAAAATATCTTATAAAAAGGCAAGAAAAAGAATGGCTAGAAATGCCAAAAAATTGCCATTGAAAACTGTACATTTCACCTCCTGGCTGGTAGGGGCCTCTATTCCTAAGGACAAACCAGCTAAACCCGAAGATGGAAATTTGGAATCTAGTACAAGTGACATTGACATTGAACTCTCTGACTCATCTACTGATAGTAGCTTGATGTCAACTGTAACACTATTTCGCAAACCTAAAAGCAAAAGCAGAGGAGATTTAAAGAATGTTCCTAATACAAATGAACATTTTAATATGGTGAAAACTAGTGAAAAACTGCTGCCTTTGCCCAAATAATTGTTCACCATATCAGCTGGCTGGAAGAGTCGTAAGAAGCACATAAACAGAAGTTTACTACTGGAGATTCTTCACTCACAATTGCTGCTGCGCATGGTGAAAAGTAGTGACTTTTAAGTTTATGGACCCGCGCCCAAAAGGGATGAGCGAAGTGCATTGTTATTCGGAGGCTGTAGTTTCCTTGATACGAAGTGCTAAATTGTATCTTAAGAAGTATGGTTACGAAATAGATCTTGTTAAGGGCCCTAGAAAGCAGTTAAAATTCCAAGAGTCAAATGGGGGAAACATGCCACAAATTGTAACCAGAAGACCTTAATGGGTGAAGATGACATTACAAAGTCACATTGGGAATGGCTGTGCTTCTTTTTCTCACTTGTAAAACATCTAAATTGAGCCAACCTTACCATAGGCTCTTGGAACACTCGGGGGCATGGCCAGCTGTTTAATGACGCTGGTTCATATGATTTCTTAAGGGCAAAGGATGTTGTTTTTCTACAAGAAACTTGGCGTCTCTCATATCCTATTTTGATGGTTTTACAGCATATTACAGGAAGGCAAATAAGGGTGCTAGTGGGAGACCATGTGGTGGTCTGGTTTCCTTGGTCCAAAACACTATAAAGTCCTCTGAATATATGGATGCTGATACTAATACAAACTCATTGATTGTTGAGATCAGTATTGATGAGGGGCCAAAAATCCTACTGATTAATATTTATAATCCACCAGGGGATGACTGCACACTCGAAATTCAACTCTGCATTTTCCAGTGTCTGAGTGTTCTGTTTGTGGCTGAGTGTGAATTGAATGTTGTGTTGGTGGGATTTTAACTCCTCCAATTTGTATGAGTGTCATTCTGCTGAAAATTGTAATGCAATTGGTAATTTCCCAAATGTTAAATCTGAAAGGTGGAGGTCCTTTCTTGCTGAAGTCGACCTATATATGACCAATGATTTTGGGAATAAGTCAGCAAAGCTGCAACCTACATGGTCAAATGGTCAATACTCTTCAACTTTAGATTATGTCTATCTCACCACTGACCTTTTTGTTTTCCTGTCCCAGTTTTCTGTAAAACCCACTCATCATAGTGACCGCTCTATCTTGATGCTTGGTTTGAAGCTGAAGCCTACTGCACAGATACCAATAGAAAATATTGGTGAGGTGAATGTGCTGGGAGGTGGAAATAGGCTGGGTTGGTCCGATCGGAATTTGAATAAAACAACAATATGGGGAACCAGATTATCTACCATGAATATGATAAATAAGACAGCAGATGAAATTGTTGAATCTATCTCGCAAAGCATGCATGATATGATGCCAATGGGTGCAAGATTATTGCCTCTTACTGGGAAAAATCATCATCCTTCCCCCTTTGATAAAATGATTAGCTTCAAAAAGAAAAAAAATGAGAAAAGCCATAAAAGCCATTGAGTACACCGCTTCCTCTTGGCCCACTTTTGAGATGGAAAAAATAAAAATAAAAAATAGATATAGGAACTGGCTATTTAGATATCGAGCTTCCAGTGATAACGTGATCTGGCAAGCTATGGTAAAAATTCTCTTTAACAGGAGATACAGAAAAACTCTGGGCAAATTTTAGGGCTGTGACCAGCAATGCTAACCATGAACTTATCTGCTGCATAGATAGTAATGTTTGGGTAACTCATCTCCAGGACAAATTCAGAGGGAAATGTGTTAGATTGGAAAAAAAAACAAATAACAAATTTCACAATACGAAGATATGATGCTTTCAACATTATAAAACATTTAAAGACATTTAGGGCCCCTGGCCCAGATGGAATATGCAATACCATTATTAAGCAAAATATTGATACTTGGGCTGATATCTTCCTTATTATCTACCATAAAACTCTAATGACTGGTGTTATACCTAATTCTTGGAAAAGCTTGATAACAATACCTATATTTAAAAGTGGCAATAGAAATCTCCCAGGTAACTCTCGCCTATTAGCACTAACGGATGTTCCAAGCAAGATTTTTTGTACGCTGGTCCTGGGGGAAATAAATTGGTGGGTACTAAATAATGATATCCTTAATAAAGCCCAAACGGGATTTCATAAAGGTTATTCTACAGTGGATGACATTCTTCTTGTTAATAGTCTGATTGAACAAGCCAGTAACCCACATGAATTACCTTTGTATATTCTCTATGTCGACTTTTCCTCAGCGTTTGACATAGTTAACATAAATTTGCTGTGGGAAAAAAGCGACCGCATGTGCATGCCTAGACAGCTGCTTTATATTTGTAGGCTCATGTACGAGCAAAACATCACTAGAATAAGACTTAATAACATGGGCCAAATGTCTGATTGCATACCTGTCAGGATGGGGGTAAGATAGGGCTGTGCACTTGCCCCCATGTTTTTCAATTTATTTATGGCTGATTTCGGTGACATTTTTGTTGAAAAACTGAATGCCTTCCCCAGAATCAGCATAAGTAAGTGGGGATGGATCTGCTATGCAGATGATCTTGTCATTTTTGCCAACACATACATTGGAATCTGCAATAGTGCTAGAGCTGGGTGCTCATATGCTGAAAATAATGGTTTGAAAATCAATATCGAGAAAACACAATTTGTGGCTATTGCGTGTAAGAAAAGTAATAAGACCTCTATCGCCGGCAGTATCGGTTCCATTAAGAGGGTACATTCCTATAAATATCTTGGTCATGAAGTGGTGTCTAACAACAAAGGGGCTAATGAAAAAGTACAGCAAAATAAAAGAGCTAAAGTTCTCTCACCATGGGGGTGATCTCATCCTTTTCTAAAAGAACAGCTGGGTATAGCTTGCTAGGTATTCACACCATTTATATACAGAAATAGGCTATCCCCTTTCTGTATGGTCTGGAGGCATCATTTAGAGATTGGATTTCCTGGTCAGATAAGATCAAAGGCCTTGTCTGGCGTAGAATTCTAGATTTAAGCAACTACACACCTGCGGAGGCCATTAGGTTGGAAATGGGACTAACCTCCCTTAGTACCCTAATAGACCTCAACAGAGCAAAACTCTAACTAAAGATAATGTGTTCACCTCTTGACTCTTTTCTGTCAATATTGCAAACTCCTTTGACAAATCAGGTAAATGTGACCTTGAATAAATTCAAACAGATACATGCACATTTCTTTGACAAAATATGCTGGACCCCCAGATAGGAATATGGGGAAGGTGCCCTGCTCAAATCCCTGAACAACTCAGCCGAAAAGTTTGATTGGGTGAAAAATCATGCGAATGTTGCAAGCATGAAATCTTTGTATGCCTTCTCCAGGATGCCCTGTAATTATCTAGAAATCCACGGTTATCTTAGACTCTGTCCATCCAGAAATACTTGTAGGACATTCATGAATATTAGGTTCAATCGGCTGGATTTACTCGAAATCAGGGAGGCATGGACTAAAAGCCCCAATCCATGAGAGAACCTGTATAATTTGGTGTGATAATCAGAAAGTGGAATCAGCTACACATGTACTCAGAGTTTGCTCAGAAATGACTTCTGTTTATGTGTGGTATTACTCAAAATGCGTGGAAGATATGGAGGAAATAACTTGTGAATTGTTCTGGCTAAAATGTTTGGATGTCCAGAGCCGTAGTAAAATTATCGCCGTAACACAGGTCTGGAGACATGCTGATGAGAAACTACATAAGTTTGAGGCAGATACCAAACTACTAGAAGAACTTCATAAATTAGGATGTAAGAATGCAATGAATTGGCCCCCTGCCTTTTGGTTTTTGCAAATATGTTGCAGTTGTTTATGACTGAATTGATCTAATATTATATGCTTTAGCTATTGATATAACGAGTAATGATACTTTGCTTTTCTCGTGTTCAATTTGGAATTATTTATGTGTGTGCTTAAGTCCTTTCTTATCTTATTTATGTATGTGTTAAAGTTTTTTTTGTTTTTTAAACTGTATGCACAATAAAAAAAAAACTTCCTTTCACCCTTCTTTCCTGCAACTCAGAATCTGGTATATTGGTGTGATATATAAATGCAAATACTATTCTTGTGATTTAAGTCACCTCAGGGTGTAGGAGAAATGTTTTAAGCACATCCACAGATTATTTATTGGCTTTATTGATTCTGAAAATAATTTCAAAGTGTATTCATATTGTTATAATTGTTTGTCTTTTTAAAGAATGCTTATTTAAAACTGATGTTAAATACATAAATAACTATTTATAACTGAACCTTGAGTGTAAGTGTTACTTGGCTACTTATATTTATGGATTTCATTTGTACAGCTCTACAGCTCACATTTACCCCTTTTGAGATAGGCTTGGCTGCTCAGTCACACTACCAACTTGTGTAGTACAGACCTATACCAAAAGGTGGGTTACTTAATACCAAGCAGATAAGTCTTGTGTAGTGTCACACAGTGTGACTGCACCCATTCTTACCTAACATGGGTCAAACTAAAGGAGGCTGTGATTCAAAGTGATGCTCTAGTGATGCGGATTGTGGCGGTCACTAAGTTTGGTTCGACAGCCGAGGTTCGACGACAGATGGGCAGGTGAGTAGGTTTGATGTACAGGTGAGTAGGTTTGATGCTGGGATCGAAGGATGCGATTCAAAGAGCACACCAGGATTGGTTTGATCATCGACACAACTGACAAAGAAGATACTGGTGGTTTGAATGGCGGTTCGCGCGATGCAAGTGTAGCAATTCTTCTTTGATCGAGTCAAGGCAACAACACACTTCAGCTGCTGCTGTGCGTTGGCAGACTGTTCGAAAGGGCAGAAGAGTGGATCAAACAAATGAGTGGCAAAGACAGCTCTAGAAGGTCCAGTTGGTTCAAAATTGTATTGAACGAGCTTGAATCAAGGATTAGAGCATTTTGACTACAAAGGAGTAGGAATACTGGTTGCCTTGGTTCTCAGGAGTCCCACTCCAAGGTCTCAGGGGCAAGGTTAGCCCTTTTCTCTGTCTCCCAAACATGGGGGAGGTTGGCACACAGCGTGAGGGGTCCTTCAGAACACTGATGTCCTGGGTAGCATAGTGGCTGTCAGAGGTGCAGGCCAGTGTGTCCTGTGATGGTTAGAGGACAGAGCTTGCCTCTGACTTGGAATAGCTATCTTCACCTCACAACTGGAGGACTTTGGAAAGGATTGCTCCTCCAACAGAGTCCAACAAAGTCTTCTTGAAGGTTTGAGGTACAGAGATTGTATGATTCAAAGAAGGAGTGGGAGACCCCTACTTTTAAAAGCAAAAGTGTGCTGGTAATAGGTACAAAGGAAGCCTGCATTAAGGGCCCAATCCCTTTCCCTGTAACTAGTGGACTGTGCCTTCTGACATCACACTTAAAGTGCTTTGTGCTGGAGGAAGTGGAGGGGCCAGAAAGGAAAGATAGAGGCGGATTGAAACAAGATGTTGGAACCTTCCTCCAGTTGTAATGGGCTCCCTCGGTCTAGACTAACCCCATTCCCTTCTCTTCTCAATATAATCTACACCCCTTTTGGTATGCAGCACCCTGGTGTGATGCTGCCCCTTTTGTGAATGGGCGTGCCCTTTTGATTCATGTTCCCAGGACAGTTTCCAGTGGAGTGGCTGTCTCTCTGGGGACAGTGTCACCTGTACTCATGGTGAAACAAAGAGAGGCAACTCCCGGGGCTACAGTCTTGATGGCAGCAGCAGACAGCCTGGCTGGGGGAATACATATATTCCTTACACAGCTGATCTCAGCTCGCAGGGCTGACATGTGTGATTAAATGGATATGGCTTGGATAAACATGAGAGATGCAATCCATCATACCGGAAACTCAGGTATGGCTTAAATCTACTGTTTAACATGCCACCAGGATAGCATTCTAAATGCAGCAGTCCCTGCCCTGCAGAGACCTTGGCTGTCACTGCAGCTGTCAAAAGTGCACCAGTGACCCCCAAACCTGCTCTGTGCCACTGGAGAGCAGACACTGCAGATCACGGTACTGATCAGAAGGGCACAGTTGTACACTGCTTTTGGCATGGAGTTTTATGAAAGGGTGATCCAATTAGCAAATTAACCTTTCTGAGATGGAATTGGCTGCATACTTCTATTAATTAATAAACAATACAAAAAACGAGGGCTTCTACTCCCTTGCCAGATTGCAATTCTTCGCACGCATTATGGGCAATTATATTTTAATCATTCCCAAAAGGCTATCATTACCCCCATAAAATGCCAGTGCCCCCACATCACTGGTTAGTTCCCAAGAGTCAAACAAGAGCCCTCTCGGACACGCGTACCAGGCTTCAGGTGCTCCCCCCTGCCAGTAGTCTGATAGCGGCTGCAGGCGGGATAAGGAAACAATGAGGTGGCTAATGGTAAAAGACCACTAAAGGCATGGTTCAGAACAGAGCAGTGACATAGAAGGGAAAACAGGGGCAGGAAGCAATGCAAAGCCAAGAGGCATAGGGGCAATACGAATGTAAAGCAGGACCAGAGCAAAGACTAGACTTTTGAGAGTGCCAGAACCAGGGTCAGACTGGGCCATCAGATTGTCTCGGGCACCAATGAAAAAGTGGCCCACACCAGCATTTTGGGTTTATGGTTCGGCCATGGGCCTATTGACCTATAGGCCAGTCCGACCCTGGCCAGAACAAAGAGTCCAGTCCAAGTACTAGGCCAACTAGATTCTGGCCCTGTGGAGGGCAAGATTACAGGGAGCCGGGTCGCAGAATGTGGACACGCATAACATTTTTTCATACACATTATGGCCGTCACTGGAGTGCCACTATGGGGTGGGAGGACGTGGCAGGCAAGTCATATTGTTCAATGCTTTCTTCAACCAGATTCACTTTGCGTTTCGCATGAAACTTGAAAAGGTGAAAGGGAGCTGAACTATCACCAGGCAGTGAAACACAGAAACAGTTACAAGATTGTATGGAACACATGTAACAAGCAAACTGTCAAACAAACAGGCAGCAGCGGCAGTGATTTCAGCTGGACACACACGGGTGCAGACATGATGGTCTCAATTTCCCTGACATGCACCGAGTACTAGCCCTGAGACTCCAATGTTTGGAATAATGACATTTTAATGTTTGGCCCAAGTCTCAAACAGATCATTAATTACTATGCTTTACTTTAGGAGTGGATGGCCTTGAATTTTGTACACTACAAATATGCGGTTTTCTGTTTGCATCTAACCATGTTTGCCAATTGACATTTTCCGCCATTCGTTTTCCCAATCTTTTTGTTCCTGAAAGGTGTGGTTTCTTGCTTGCAGACCTTGTTCTGGCAGATGGATAACTTTTTTGCCAGGTTTTTTTTACCGAACCAACTTGTTAATTGCATTTTACTTAAACTGCCCTTTTGACCACTTTCTACTCTCCCGAGCGCTATTTCTTTGTTTGGGTGGTTGGTGGAGGGACCCCCGGGTGGCACCCCCTGAGCTACTCATCAACCTATCTGGTATTCGCTTTTCTTCCAATCAAGTACAGACTTCATCTCGTTCATTTTCTGATCAGGAAAGCCACTTATATTTTGTATTGCATTGGTACCCCGGAAACTCATGTTTTTCGGGAATATGTTTCACTTTATCTACATTAGATCCAATGCAGTCGCAAAGCAACAATCTTCTGTTAATAATGTTGTGGAACATTTTGTCATTGGCCATGCTCTTTTTTCCTGCTGGGAAATGGCAATGTCTGATTGCCTGTTTATATTCTGGCAGCCTACTCATAGCCATCTCTAGTTTCATAATTAGGCGCATTAGAGGGTACGTGAGTACATCTAGCCTGTTTGGCTCTGCTGCTTGCAGCAGCTACAGTTTCAGCCTGCTCGTTCACTCCCTTGCAAGTGACCGCAGAGGTCTTGGCGGGTTCTCGTTTTCTGTGACCTTGCACTGAGATTCAATAGCAGTGCATGCACCCATAGACTGTACTTATACAGGGAGGGACAAATGTTGGCACCTTTTCAACAATTTGAGCTGTTTTCCATCCAATAATCTGTTAATGTACTTTCCTTATTTCGTGACTGTTTCTACTTTGTTTTCTCTTTGAAATAGTTTGTCACACACTTTTTAGGCCTCAGCATGTTGCTGTTTACATCTCACCTGAGAATCTGCTCATGAATTAACAGCACATTGTTGAATTTTTCATGCTCCCTTTTTCTGTCTTTAAATAGTGAAGTAGAATGCCATACTCATTCCCTAGCTTTTTATGTAAGCAATAACACCAGTGGGCAGTTTGGTGGTAACAGGCTGGTGCCCAAGTTACAATGATGAGCTACAGCGCTGTTACCACCAGATCCGGTCCTGCCTGCGAGGGTCTCATTGCTACTAGCACCCCGGCCTTGCAATCCAGAAACCCGGGGTGCTAATAGCATTCCAATAAAATACGTACATAAGATTGCATTTCTGAAGCTGGAAGGCAGAGCATCATGCGGAGCCCCTCTTCCATTTCCATGGCAGCAGGAGGCGATATGGATCAGCAGCAGTGGCGGTGCCAGGGGCGCTGCAGACGAACGACTCAGGTAAGTGCAGCTGGGGGGTGGGGGGTGAGAAGGAACCGTAGAACCAAGGGGAAGGGACGGGAGGCTGAGGGGAGTTGGCAGGATTGGCGAATGTGAAAAACCAGAGGGTGTCTCACCCACTAGTCCCTGGGGATCTCTCTCTTAGGTGGCCAGGTCACGGCCATCACCTTTGGATCTAGACCCTGGGGGTGGACCAGTGCAGGAGGATCAACCGGGCGAGGGGTCTTTGTGAAGTCCGGGTGAGGCAACCGATGCAAGTCGCGGTATTCCCCCCTCATTTGTTTATCTGATCCATCCTATTTTTTAGGTTCTTCCAAAGTCCCAACTTGCCCCCCCTCATCTACACAAACACTGGTCTGAGGCAGGTGGTGACTGAGAGCAACCTGACCAACTCTCTCCCATCGTATTGGACATGTCCCGTTAATCGGGGCAGGCACTTTACTCCAAGTGCATACACCTAATACCAACTAGCTCTCCTCACACGAATAAAAGGCAACAGCTAACGACACACTCTAAGCAAGGCGGGACACGAGTATGAGCAGAACTTCCAGGATGAAGGCACGCCTACTGGTGCAGAGCAATGGACCAAGGGACGAAAGCAGTGGGTCAAAAACCCCAGGAGTTCCCTACTAGAGGTCGCTGCCTCGGACAGGCCAGGAAAGACACGTGAAGTAGGCCAGATCCTACAAGTGAAGATTGCTTTGTGTTTCAAGGATGCCAGCAACCCTCCCGGGTGAACAGCAGAGTTGGGGAGTTGAGGCCAAGCTTGTGGTACTAACCTTGACTCGTCAATTGGGAATAGCAAAAAGAAGAAAGAGACACACACAGCTGGTGAGCTGGCAAGCAACCTGAGAGACCGGTGTGTGTTAAAGCGAATGAAGTAGCAAAAAAAGTAAAACAAATAATGCAGGTGAAGGCTGCACGCGTGTGAATGAGACACGAGGAAAGGCAGACCTGTGAGTGAACTTTGAAACAATGACAGCTGTGCGATCAGCGATGCCAAGTAACGGAGTGGTCTGGCGAAAGGAAGTAGCCCATTCAAAAGTCTCTGTGCAAGGTAGATTGTTTGGAAAAATAAAACAGATGAATAGAAAAAGTGAAGTAAGCCAGAGTAAACGTGAACTTTGAGTCGAAGGGGTCCTGCGGTGGTCTGTAAAGAAAGCCATGCACATTCGAAAGTCTTCGACATCTGAAAGCAGTCCGAGCACGACAGATGGGGACCCGAAGTATAATAAGCTTGAGGAAGGGAGCCCCTTTGTAAGCTTGTGTTGAACTTTGACGTGAGAGGTCTGAGCCCGGCAGAGGAGGATCTTTGTGAACTTTGTGTTGAAGTACTATTTTTGAAAGACAAGAAAAGAGACTTTAACATGGATCCACGTTTTGGAACTGTTTATTGTGTTGGAAACTGAGCCAGTGTGTGTCATTCTGCCTACAGGCACAGCGTTACTCCGTGAGGTATAACGTGAAGAGGAGAGCTCATTCAACCACATTTATTCTTTTGAACACTGATTTTTACTTGCATACATTTATCCTCTTTTCATTTTTTATACAAGAGATAGGACAGGTATTAGGTTTTGTTAGCATAGGCCATTTTGATTTGACGGACTCCACTAGGACTGGTTAGTTTATTATTTTGTGGTGGAAACTACTCCCATCTCAGATATAGGGCAAAGTAGGAGTTTCTTCACTCCAAACATTTTCAATAAAGGTTTTACAAATTGTATCCATTGGGTCAGTGTCATACCATGCCTCCCCTACAGAAAGCTAAATAAAAGAAGCCTGTGGTTGCCCACAGGAGACCCGTGTGCACTCTAATCAGACCAAGTCTTTCTATGCACAACTTCAAAGCACTTTTAAAGCTTAATTCAATGTGTGAAACACACATTTTAATAATAAGAAACTCAACAAACAAATCAGTACACAATTAGTGGTTTCAATTTGGCACAGTAGCTGGGCTATCAGTGTTCTGAGAAACAAAGTTACACAGATTTTTCTTAAACCAATCAAACACACTTCAAGAATGAAAATCATAAAACAAGTGTTCAGTATTCACACTTAAATTGTTCATATATACTTCCAGCTGCAGTCAGCTCAAAGGATTATATATGTTAGCCGACACATTTAGGATTTTACACAATATCCATCTTCAGGGCTTTGAGTTGTCTTTCAGATCCAATTCTGATCCTGTATTTTCATCTGTTCACCTCAAAATGTGCGATAGATTATAGTTAGCCTAAGGAAGCTCTCCTTTCTATTTAGCTGAAAATCCAGATACAAGACACTACATAATTAAACTCAGCACTTAGTCATGTGTAGGTGTAACCTGCAAGAGAAAATACTATATTACTCTTAAACTCATAACCACCCGTCTACATTCTTTAGGTGCCTCCAACAAGACACACCACTCAGTCTGTATTCAAATGACCCTGTTCACTCACCCAGCTTCTAACAACACTAGCTTGACGGGTGTTCAGAAGTTCTTCAAGGAATCTCTGTGGTATCCCATTAGGATATAGCTGTCAACAAAACAAACAAATAAGTCTCTTAGTTTGAATCCCCAAGTCACTAAGTAGGCAACACCAAATCAATCTTTAGTGGCACTATTGTGTAGTAAAACTATGCATGGCAACGTTCAGAATGAATCTGGTGCAGTATCACACTTATCCTTACCAGAGGGAGCCATTGCCACACGTGCTCATAAAGCTCTCAACTCTCATATGCAATATCCATCTGTTGTATGCAAGTCCTATGCCTTGGTAAAGAAACGTTTGAGCGTCCAGGCTCCTCCGTATAGGGAACCAACTATTACCATGACAACCAAAGATGTAACTATGCATGATCGAGCGCTTCACCATATTGAAATTGCAAAGAAAAAATAAGGCATGGCCACTCAGTGGCTATCATCTTTCCCACTTACTTCTTAGCACTAAGTCCACGGTCCATGAGGGGAGAGCCCGGTATAGCAGGTTGGGGGCCTCACAGCCGTTTTTGTAGCAGAAGTCGCCATGACAACGACGATTGTTCAAAAGGAACAAAATAAATTAAGGCTGATAAGCGGCTGTCTTGTCTTCTCACTCATTTGTTAGCACTAAATCCACAGTTCCTGAGGCAGGAGACCGGCACTTCCAGTCCGGTGCCTAACGGCCGTTTTTATAGCAAAAATAACCATGGCAATAGCCAATGCGCATGCACAAAGGCATTGTACCAAGGTGGCGGCCAATATCACATTTTCAAAGGGAGAAAACTAAATTAAGGCTGCTAAGCGGCTGTCTTGTCTTCTCACTCATTTGTTAGCACTTAATCCACGGTCCGTGAGGCAGTAGACCGATGCTACCTGTCGGGTGCCCCACGGTCCTGTTTGTAGTAAAAGTTGCCATGTCAACAACCATTACGCATGCGCAACAGCGTTGTGCCAAAGTGGTGGCCATCTTGGAATGGCCACAAGTGCCTCGTAAACGGAGGCTGCAGATATGTCCAATTGGCAAGATAGATATCTTCTTAATCTTATCACCAAGTACCAACCTAAACACTGAGTGGGTCAATGCCAAAAGAGGGGTCAATCCTGGCTGTAGCTCTAGGTTTATAGCAAACTTTCAGACTGCATGTTCAATATCTGTAAAAAGGAATATATATTAAGCAAGCAGTCCAGTAAATTCAAAAACATTACAAAGTGGGTTGCAAACTACCTTGCAGGTCATGCCTGTGTACATTTTGTAGGTTATAGTACTGCAGCTTGTGTCCACAGTCAACATTTCACAGTTCAAGGTCATAGTTACCCTATACATATTGCAGCACTCCACATATTAATTCACAGTCCAACATAGTATCTTGCTGATTGTACAGATGAATATAATTTCACTAAGAGTTGTCTGCTCACAATCTTAAACAAACCACATAAGGTTCCATTCACAGTTCATGCCCCTCGGGGTAAGTGAGTCCTTTGCTCTATCCATGCTACTCCCTCTGTAGTTGTCTCCTGCGAAGGTTTTTTGTTCTTATATTGGACTTCTTTTCGGTGCATCTAGTGTTGGCCTTCCTCATCATCGTCCCAACATAGTCGTACCCACAGGGGCACCTCAGTGCTTATATTACATTTGTGGAATCACATGTGCATGAATGCCTCAGTTCTAATTTCGTCCCTGAGTGCGGGCGTGTGATCTTATGCCCCTTGATTATACTTTTGGCTTGCTCTGTGCCTGCTCTCACTAGTGTGTTGCAGAGTTCCTGAATGTTTCTGTAGGCAAACGTGGGAGGTTCAGGAAAAAGGCACTGTAAAATGGGGTCTATCCTCATAATTTCCCAGTGTTTTTTAATAATCCTCTTTATTCTGGTGCTCTGAATAGAGTGTGTGGTCACGTACACCAGGGAGGGATTGGTATTTGGTGGTTTGGTTGTGAGTAGGGATGCTCTGGTATCTTTTCTACTTTCTCCAATATCTATTTAATCAAATCCTTGTTGTATAGCCGTTTCTCAAATTTAACCTGTAGCTCTTGTGCTTGTCTTTTGTACTCATCTGTGTTTGAAATATTTCTCCGGTACCTCAAGAACTTACTCAATGGTAGACTATCGATGGTAAGCTTGGGATGGAAGCTGGTGGCAAGTAACACGTTGTTTCTGGCTGTAGATTTTGTAAATATCCTTGTGTTAAATTAATTATTTACAAAAAAGATCTCTAAATCCAAGAAATTGATTTCATTGTTGCTGTGTTGAGTGGTAAACTTGATACAAGGGTGCATTTGATTCGGGAAAACAGCCATCAGTCTGCTCGGAATACGGGCTGAGATAGTGGGATTCAGCCTGCGATCCGAGCAACCTGATTGGTTGGCTCACCCACCCCGTCTCCTAAAAAGAGTTAGAACATTCTTACTTTGATTTTCTCATCTAACACCTGTTCAATACGTTTTACAATTATTGATAAGCAACGTATGTGTTATGTGTTTGGCACCCATTTTTGTAAAATATTGGATTTAATTAGCCTGTCTAATTATATGCTCTTTGTGATTAATTGGATTCTGCTCCACAGGAGTACACGGATGACTAAGGGCAAAATGGCCCACTCAGTCCCACACTTCTACAAACTAAAACCCAATGCAATATTAAAGGTAAAACAGGGACAGTTAAGAGATTTACCTCCTTTGCCTTTTGTGGTAACATGGGTCAAGAGAAGGTTATGCTCTTAAGAGAGGTGCGAAGGTGTACCAGTAGTGACCCAAATGACACAGTACCACGGTCCAAAAAAAAGGAAATGGTCAATGTTCTATAAAAAAAGATATACTTTAATCAAATACACCATCTGCAAATACTACAAAAAGAAAATACTGTACAAAAACACATCCAGAAGGAAGACCAGATAAGATGCAACAGACTGGAGAAAGTAGCACTCTGAGTGCAGTTCCGGGGTGGAAGGTAAATCACTAGCCACATAAAGTATATATCTTGAATGAAAACAGGAGCGATTGTGACCTAACAAGTCTCTAGGTTCCAAGTGGACCGGGAAGGCAGTTCAGAGTCAACAATACCTGGATTCAGTTCTTGGTGGGTTGACGGAGTCAGGCACGGTGTTGTGCGGTGTTGTACATGCATGATATGATGGGTTATTTATGTATCAAGCTCAGTTCGGGCATGTTGGATCATGCAGGTCCATGCGGCCAGCAAGCATAGATTTGGGGTGCAAAGTTGGTCGCTCTGTGCAGTAGAAGAGCAGCTCGGGCAGGCCCGGGAACGCTTTGCAGTTGGACCATCCGAGTCAGGCTTCTAGCCACTGGGTGGGGTCAATCAGTGATGCTCCAGTGGTTTCAGTTGGCGGGAAATGGTCGGCCAAGTGGTGATATTCAGTGCATTGAGTTATGGTTGATGAGGCAGCCATTCAAGGGCTAGCTCATTTGAGCCCTGGCTGTAACCCCTGGTTAGAACTGTGTGTGGCTCACCAGTGATTCGGTTTGGGCCCCGGCATCGAGCAGTGGCTATGGGACCAGCAGGTGACAAGCTTTAGCTAGGACACAATGCAGTGTCGAGCTGGTTCAGATTGCAAGTGAGTTTTAACTGGTGGGAGAGCGCAACAAATGGCGACTTCCTCTCTTGTTACAGGTGCAGTGAACACAGAACAACCAGTATGCTGCGGCAGAACAGGGAGCTTCTGCTGGTCTCGCCCTTCCGCTAGCTGTGTGGCCCACTCAGGGGGACTCGAGAACAGGATGATTCCATTTAGGGTCTGCTTTCCCAGCTCTAAGTGATTCCGGTGAAGAGTGGTAGGGCCTTGTCCACAGCAGAGGTCATGTCATGATGCCTACCTCCAAGGAGCCAGGTCCGACCCAGCGACCCCAGAGGCAGGCATCATTTCCCCCAGGGGAGTGCCAGCGGGCCCAAGCTGGGGCCCTTTGGACGCAGTCCTGGCGCCTTAGGCGCCAGGCTCATGTTGGACCTCTGTCCTGGCACATTAGGCGCCAGGCTCATAAAGCTAGACATGTGTGCAAGTGTTTTCATGTGCACTTACCTGATGCAGACCATGCTGCCACATCCAGGCCCTCTTGAGGCCTGAATGGAACTACTTTACCTGTGGGACTACTTTCCACCCGGGTGTGGTCGGGGAAGGATACATACCTGATCGGAGGAAGGATACACACTTGGGACTTCTTCCAAAGCTATTTAAACCACACCCGATCAGCAACTCACGCTTCGCGTTGTTCTGCTCCTCGCAGCTGGACGCTCACCATGTCAGCTCCTGCTTCTGGACTTCAGCCACGCCTGTCAGCATCCTGGGTCACCTGCAAAGGGAGACAAGAGACCTTACCAGCTAAATCTGCACCACGGAGACATCACCGACGATCCTGAAAGGGAAGAGATTATTTTTAAAAGCATTTCGTTACGATCGCTGCAGCGCTGCATTTCACTCGCCTTTCCTGGGTTCCTCCATCTTCAGCAGCGATCATCCGGATACACAGCCACTTCCCAGAGCCTAGAGAAAAAGACAAGAATAAGAGGTGAGAGAAGGAAGGGAATAAGACTTACCTCATTTCATTTCGGGTCTTGCCACTTCCAGGCATTTTCCGGACCCCGGCCCCTATGGGGAAAAAAGACAAAGACATTGAATGAGCGTATGCAAAGTCAGTTCCCGAGCGCTCATCCAGAACTAACCTGCCATTTACTGGAACTGGAACTGCACGTTTCACTTCGGGTCGGTGCCATATCTCCGGCATTCCGAACCCCGGCCCCTAAGGGGAAAAAAGACATAAACATTAGCGCTTGCTGCAAAAAGACAATGAACATTATTATTAAGCTTGGACTTTTGAACTTGCAACATAACTTTTACAGAGCTTTACCTGAATAGTCAAGCTTACCTGAACTCCCATCAATCCTCAATCCAGTGAAGTAACTGGGTTTCAACGTGCCCCTGCATCAGAAGCAGGATGGAGAGCTCATCCTTCCTGACCCTAAGGTGAGACTTCATGGGGAATCGTGGCAGGGTATCGTGGAGGGTTGGAAGAGTGTGGGAGGCTTGAGCATAACTCAGTCAGTAGGTAATACTCCCTTTTCACGCACAGGGGAATATTCCTGCGAGCCGGAGAAGCCAGAGTAGAGGGCCCTTCCTGTCCATCTTCAGAGTCCTGCGCTTCACCATTGAAGAAGCATCAGCACTCGAAGCCAGACCTGCGCCTCCGTGGGAATCAGGTGAGCGTTACAGAACGCGAAGCCTACCCACAATTTCCCACCCGGGCGCTATGGAGACTTCCGAGACTGACCAGCTGGCCCAGCTTTTGGGGGAATTACGGGCAGAGGTGCACTCAGCCCGCCAGGAGACTAACGCTCTCAAAAGAGAACTGATCTTATCCAAGGAAAGAACAGATGACCTAGCCAAAAGGTTATTACAGGCCCAGGTAGGGCACACTCCTTTACCTAATTCCGGAGACATTTCCACATCAATGGGTTTGAGTAACCCGGTACAAATTAATCTACCTGGACACATGCCTTTGGCCCCGCCTGAACGTTTTGCGGGGGATCCCAAGAAATATGCCGTCTTTATGAACCAATGTCGTTTACACTTTCCATGCAGACCCGGAGCCTTCCCTAACGACCAGACCAAGGTAGCCTTTATACTATCTTACCTCAGTGGCAGTGCTGCCGATTGGTCTATTCCATTGGTAAATCAGGATGATCCCATTCTCCAGAATTTTCAGGGCTTCCAGGCCAGCATGGAAAGATTGTTCGCTCGACACTCTCAAGGAGAGGCCCTTGATAACGAACTGCTATCTTTACGACAAGGTAATCAGGATCTTCTGTCCTACATAGCCACCTTTAACAGACTGGTTGTGGAAACTGGATGGCCAGAAAGCAAAAGGATCACATTGTTTCATCGAGGCCTGCGCGGAGAGCTTAAGGATGTTCTAGCTCAGATAGTAAACCCACCCCAGGTCTGCGCAGACTACATTGACTTGGTGGTTCAACTTGATCACAGACTTCAAAATAGAAAAGCAGATCGGTTCAAGTATGAAAACCGAGCACCGATCAAAACCCACGCTAACTCCAAGAGTATCGACGTATCTGAACCTATGCAAATCGGTGGTGTTAAAGGACCATTAACGCAGAAAGAACGAGAGAGAAGGTGGCAAATGCAACTTTGTCTGTATTGCGGGACTTCCGGTCACTTTCTTCGAAATTGTCCAGTTAAACCACTAAAGAAGGTGGTTGGAGCTACTGATAACGAATTAGTGACACCTGATTCGGGAAACGACCTAGCCCGGCAAGCGTAGGGGTCCGCTTGCCGAGCTTGAAAACTAACTCTTTGACCTCGCATTTTGTCATGCCAATGGTGCTCGTGGACCCAAAACAGCCTCAGCAGTTGCATGCTATAAAAGCATACATCGACAGTGGAGCTATTGGAAATTACATAGACTGTGAATTGGCTTCCAGGATTAAGCTTCCTCTCCGCCCGAAAGTAACCCAAGATGTCATTACTACAGTAGATGGAACCGAAATAGCCTCAGGGCCTGTAACGCATTCCACTGTTGAAATGACACTGGTGGGTCAGGATGGACATCGGGAAGCAATCGTGTTTGATGTTATCAAGGCCCCACAATTTCAAGTAATTCTTGGAATTCCTTGGTTAGAAACACATAATCCCAGAATTGACTGGCGAGCAAAGAAGATACGTTTTCCTAATTGTGAACCAACTTGTTATCCAAGAAATCCAGCTATGGGTCTAGCCTCAGCAACTTCCACTCCTGTACAGCTACCGTCAGAATACCAAGAATTCCAAGACGTTTTTCAGAAAGAACAAGCTAACACGTTACCTCCCCATCGGTCTTATGATTGCCAAATCGATCTAGTACCCAATGCTCAACTACCTTGTAGTAGGATTTATGCTCTTACGGAACCTGAGAACCTGCATTTGCGTCAGTATTTAGATCAGTATCTAGCCAATGGTTTTATTCGCCCGTCCAAGTCTCTTGTCACTTCAGCTCTGTTCTTCGTGCCGAAAAAAGAAGGCGACCTTAGAATGTGTATTGACTATCGCGCCCTAAATCAAATAACGATTAAGAATCGTTATCCTCTGCCCTTGATCCCTGAGCTTATCGACCAGGTGAAAGACGCTTGTGTGTACACCAAGTTAGATCTCCGAGGAGCTTATCACCTGGTGCGCATAAAAGAAGGCGACGAATGGAAGACTGCATTCTGCACCAAGTTTGGGCTCTTCGAATATCAGGTGATGCCCTTCGGTTTGTGCAATGCACCTGCCGCCTTTCAGTACTTTATGAATGATGTTCTTCGGGAACTTATCGATGTCTGTGTCATTGTTTACATTGACATCTTGGTGTACTCTTCTTCAGAATCTGATCACAGAAAACATGTTAGGGCATTTCTTGATAAACTGCTCCAGCACAGATTATTTGCAAAACTCGAAAAATGCGTTTTTCATACCACAGAAGTTGAGTTTCTCGGATTCATCCTGACACCTCAAGGAGTCAGAATGGACTCGCGAAAGGTGGACGCCATCCTCAAATGGCCATCTCCAAGCTCTGTGAAGGGAGTTCAGAGCATGCTCGGCTTTGCCAATTTCTATCGAAGATTCATCCCGGAATTTTCCCGAACAGTCCAACCCATCACCGCTCTCCTAAAGAAAAACAAACGTTTCGAATGGACTCTTGAGGCCGAACAAGCCTTCCAGGACCTGAAAACCAAATTCACCTCTGCACCTGTATTGAAGCACCCGCACCCAGATCTCCCGTACATAGTGGAAACCGATGCATCCAGTTCGGCCATGGGAGCTGTCCTGTCACAAAGAGACCCAAAAACTAACCAACTACACCCAGTGGCCTTTTGGTCCAGAAAATTTTCTCCTCCTGAAATCAACTACGCAATTACCGATAAAGAGTTACTGGCCATCAAATCTGCTTTCAAGGCTTGGCGTCACTACCTTCTCGGGGCAAGACACACCATCACCGTAATTACGGACCACAGAAACTTACAGTATTTAAAAACGGCCAAAGCTCAATCTTCACGACAACTCCGATGGGCTCTATTCTTTGCGGAATTTGATTTTGTAATTACCTATCGCCCTGGCTGCAAGAATGGAAAAGCGGACGCCTTATCCTGGATTGGCATGGAAGAACCTAATTCGAGCTTAGAACCTGTGCCCATCATACCTGAGCAAAGAATCTTAGGCTTGACTTCATTGCAAACTATTGAGGATATCCAAACGCAAGTAAAACAACTTCTTGACTCTTCAACCTAACTTGAATGGAGTCAAAAGGGTCCTCATTACACCGTTAAGGATGACTTACCCTACTTCCAGGAGCGGTTGTTTCTGCCAAGTAAAAAATTACAAGAACTTGTTATTGCCCATCATCATGAATCTTTAATGGAAGGACACCCTGGTATCGCTAAAACAGAGGAAAAAATCAAACGCCACTTCTGGTGGCCTTCTTGGAGAAAAGACATAAAGTCTTTTATACTGTCTTGTGGAATTTGCGCCCAAAACAAGGCTCAAAAGAAAAGGCCAGCCGGCCTACTTCAGCCCTTGGATATTCCACCGGCGCCATGGCACACCCTGTCAATGGACTTTATAACAGACCTGCCTCCTTGTGCTGGTTACAACACAATCCTTGTAATTGTGGACCTATTCTCCAAAATGGCCCACTTTATCCCTTTAAAGGGTTTGCCTTCAGCTTCCATTTTGGCCAAGGAATTCCTGGAGAATATAGTTTGCATACATGGTTTCCCTTCCATATTAGTCTCGGATCGTGGAAGTCAATTTATCTCACATTTTTGGAAGAAGTGTTGCCAACTAGCACAAATAGATGTGCGGTTATCCACCAGCCACCACCCCCAGACCGACGGACAAACCGAGAGAACCAATCAGATTCTCAAGCAATATCTTCGGTGCATGTTACACCAATCCGAGTTAAATTGGAAAGACATCCTTTGGATCGCAGAATATGCATACAACAATTCAGTGCATTCTGGAACCGGACAAACCCCCTTTTATACTTTGTATGGTCACCATCCTCGGACCTCTGACCTAGATCCACCTCTGACCCTGGAAATGCCCGCAGTAAATCATCTGCATTCCACAATAACCCGAGCCTTCAAAGAAGCTGCAACTCATTTACAGCAAGCCAAGAAAAAGTATAAAGAAAACGCTGATTTGCACCGAAGTAGAACTCCTCCTTACCAAGTAGGAGACCAGGTATGGCTAGCAACAAAACATTTACCCCTCAAGGGCCAGCGAACCTTCAATCCCAGATTCATAGGACCTTATTCCATCAAAGCTATAATCAACCCAGTGGCCTTTAAACTGGATCTACCGTCCAACATGCGTATTCATCCAGTTTTTCATGCATCACTTTTGAAGCCAGTACAACCAGGAACCCGATTGTCCAAGCCTCCAGATCCAGTTCAAATTGAAGGGGAATTAGAATTCGAAGTTAAAGACATTTTAGACTCCAAGGTGGTAAAGTCAAAACCCTTCTATCTTGTTGACTGGAAGGGATATGGACCTCAAGAGAGATCGTGGGAGCCTAGTAACCATGTCCACGCACCTCGATTAGTACAAAGGTTTCACTGGAGATTTCCGAGCAAGCCCAAACCCCCGGAGGGAAGAACCTTGGGAGGGGCCTTGAGGGGGGGTACTGTCATGATGCCTACCTCCAAGGAGCCAGGTCCGACCCAGCGACCCCAGAGGCAGGCATCATTTCCCCCAGGGGAGTGCCAGCGGGCCCAAGCTGGGGCCCTTTGGACGCAGTCCTGGCGCCTTAGGAGCCAGGCTCATGTTGGACCTCTGTCCTGGCGCCTTAGGCGCCAGGCTCATAAAGCTAGACATGTGTGCAAGTGTTTTCATGTGCACTTACCTGATGCAGACCATGCTGCCACATCCAGGCCCTCTTGAGGCCTGAATGGAACTACTTTACCTGTTGGACTACTTTCCACCCGGGTGTGGTCGGGGAAGGATACATACCTGATCGGAGGAAGGATACACACTTGGGACTTCTTCCAAAGCTATTTAAACCACACCCGATCAGCAACTCACGCTTCGCGTTGTTCTGCTCCTCGCAGCTGGACGCTCACCGTGTCAGCTCCTGCTTCTGGACTTCAGCCATGCCTGTCAGCATCCTGGGTCACCTGCAAAGGGAGACAAGAGACCTTACCAGCTAAATCTGCACCACGGAGACATCAGCGACGATCCTAAAAGGGAAGACATTATTTTTAAAAGCATTTCGTTACGATTGATGCAGCGCTGCATTTCACTCGCCTTTCCTGGGTTCCTCCATCTTCAGCAGCGATCATACGGATACACAGCCACTTCCCAGAGCCTAGAGAAAAAGACAAGAATAAGAGGTGAGAGAAGGAAGGGAATAAGACTTACCTCATTTCATTTCGGGTCTTGCCGCTTCCAGGCATTTTCCGGACCCCGGCCCCTATGGGGAAAAAAGACAAAGACATTGAATGAGCGTATGCAAAGTCAGTTCCCGAGCGCTCATCCAGAACTAACCTGCCATTTACTGGAACTGGAACTGCACGTTTCACTTCGGGTCGGTGCCATATCTCCGGCATTCCGAACCCCGGCCCCTAAGGGGAAAAAACACATAAACATTAGCGCTTGCTGCAAAAAGACAATGAACATTATTATTAAGCTTGGACTTTTGAACTTGCAACAGAACTTTTACAGAGCTTTACCTGAATAGTCAAGCTTACCTGAACTCCCATCAATCCTCAATCCAGTGAAGTAACTGGGTTTCAACGCGCCCCTGCATCAAAAGCAGGATGGAGAGCTCATCCTTCCTGACCCTAAGGTGGGACTTCACGGGGAATCGTGGCAGGGTATCGTGGAGGGTTGGAAGAGAGTGGGAGGCTTGATCATAACTCAGTCAGTAGGTAATACTCCCTTTTCACGCACAGGGGAATATTCCTGCGAGCCGGAGAAGCCAGAGTAGAGGGCCCTTCCTGTCCATCTTCAGAGTCCTGCGCTTCACCATTGAAGAAGCATAAGCACTCGAAGCCAGACCTGCGCCTCCGTGGGAATCAGGTGAGCGTTACAGGTCACTCCTGTGATCCCCTGGCAATGGGTATGGAACAAATCTTCCTTATTTCTTGGATACTTCCTTCTTCAGCTCTGGCGGAGGGCTTTGGAAAGTACAACATTACCAAAGTAAGTCCATTGAGTTCGTCAGAGCTAATCTGCGGCCTTAAAGATCCAAGAGGATCTGAGAGAATCTGCAGAAGGGGGGACCACATATTTTAAAGGCAAAAGTCCTCAGGTGATTGGACTAAAGTTAGCCTGCTTCAGTGTCTAATCCCTGCTCTTTAATTGAGTGGACGTTGCCCATCTGATGTCACACCCAAAGTGCTTTGCTCCAGAGGAAGTGGAGGGGACAGGAAAGAGAGAGAGACATTGAGGACCAAAATGGTGAAAATCTCCTTCGATTGAGGAGAGTCCTCTTGCCTATCATAATTCTGCCCCCTTCCCTTCTCACTAAGAACAAACGCACTCATAGATGCAGCACCCTGATGTGAGGCTCCTCCTTTTGAGTGAGTGTATTTTGTTGATTCCCGGGCCCAGGACAGCTGCCTGCTGCATGGTAGTCTGGGTCAGAAGGTGTTACTGCCCTCACAAAGAGATTGTAGAGGGGGCCCAGCCCCCTAGGTCCCTGTCCTGCCATTTGGTGGGCAACACCCGGCTAACCAGAATACACATCACATTCCACAGCAGTGCTGATTCACAGGAGCTGACAGATGTGTCATATCAATTGGGATGCGGCAGTCATGATCATAAGTATTACCATGAACTATGCCTACACTCTGGAATAGCGTTATTTTAGCGATTATCCTGCCATCATCATGGGTTACTTATTATCATCGTATTTTTGACACATGGGTGCATATCTTAAATACCGCCCCTGTGCCGCTGACACTTGCCTGTCACTGCTGCTGTAAATTGGGCATCTATGACCTCTGAACCTGCTCGGTACCACAGGTAGAGCAGGCACTGTAAATCAGGATACTGATGCAGCAGGACACAGATACATACTATGCTTTTGACATGGAGCTTATGAAAGGGAAATCTGATCAGCAGACTACCCTTTCAGAGATGGAGCTACCCACGTTATTTTATTAGTTAATAGAAATCAGCCAGGCTGTGCACCCTTGCCAGATGGCAATTCCTCACACTTACAATATATACGTGCATCTTCTGTATCAACATTTTTTAATGCCTGTTTCAACGGATTTGGTTGCCTTTCCTGGGCTCCAGTGGATTGTTTGGTGTGCTGCGTGTTTGTATAAGCATCTGCCAATTCACCCTGTAAATGTCTTTCTGTTGTGAGGTTGACACAATTTTCACATCATGTGCAGTGCTCCTGAAATTTATTTTTCCAGATCAATACGCAAAATCGCAGCTTACACAATCAACTTTTCTTTTTCTAAATATCAAGCACTGGATTATTAAACGCTGCCACAAAATTTGACCAGAAATGTTATGAAGCCCACAAATCATCTTTCTCCTCATGTATGAGTTTCCAAAATGCAGGATTCCACTGCATACAGTCTCTCACTGCGAAATTACTGTATAAAGGTAATTTTGTATCCAAATCCACTTTCATTTTTGCACTCGATACCCTTTTCTGTGATTATAACCATGCAGAACATTTCAACTGCCGGGAGTTGAGGAAAAATAAAATTAGGAATTCTGAACGTAAGCCTCCCACAAAAGCAGAGAAGAAATGAAACCCCACTCAAACTTGAAAATGTATTTTTCGTTCTGATGGTTACCTCACTCGGCAAAACAAGCACAAATGAAATAGCTCCATCTGTCTACCAACACAGTGCTACAGAACAGGATAAATGTTCTGCAATTCTTTACATTTAGGAAAGGTTAAATTATCAAGAGGTTACAACAAACACACCTGTAAATATTTCATATTCATTGTTTCTTTCTCATAAATAAGGCTCCCTTTTTTCCATGGTTTACTGATTAGTACCTATACATACAGAAAGAAGTGTCTCTGTTTCTTGTCAGTATTTATTTGTAAATGTGGGGGTCTCGATTGCCTCTCTAGGTTGTCAATCATGCCTTGAAGACCACTCAATGGTTAGTTCAAAGTACCACAGAAGAGAAAATTAACAAAGGCATTTTTTGCTTTTCAAATTGTTGAGATACCTTCAGAGATGTTCCCCAGATCAGCAATAATAACAGTAGCAGTGTTGGGAAGGAACCAGGGTCCTCCCACACCCCCAAGCACTTTAGAGTTTGGCAAGACCTCTTTTAGATGCTATAATGTACTAGGGGGGACGAGGGGCACTGAGAGGACTCTCTCATGCAAATATAATCACATACACAGACACGTGCAAGCACTGAAGAAGGCAGTTATTGTTCAAATATAAGGCAACATTAACTATTAGATGGATAGATTTGTAATGTGGGGTCCGAGCCACTGTAAAATCTTAGTGCTGTATATGAATCAAAAACTCCCCCTCCCTCCCAGAAAGAATGTGGCCTGTGCTAAAATTGGACTACAGGCGCTTCTGCGGTGTTCGTGAGCAGTGACAGAGCACATGAACTGATTCATCAGCTGTCTACTGTCCTCAAGAGTTCAGGCAGGCTAAAAACAGGATTTACGTGTTCTGTGCGACAAAATGCAGAATGAGACAAATTATAAGTATCAATTGTGGGGGGGACCTACAGGGCCCAGATAACATTAGCAGGAGGTGTGAAATATAGATAGAATGAATGAAAATTGTTTAGAAATGTTTAGTCTTTCCTGGGGCTAGGCCTCAAGGTTTGCAAAAGTCTGCAGAGCTGCAGTGTGTTTTTTAATGAGGTAGCAAAATGTAGAACAGCATGTTCTGACAAAACCACTGACAAGAAGGCTTTGGAGCATCCCTAGTATGGAAGAAGGATGGATTGGGATGAAGCCATGGTCCATATCCAGTGACGCCACTAAAGCAAGACAGGACTATATAAACCTCTGCCAAGCACCACTTTGGCAGAAAGGAACGGAAGAGGGACAGGTGAAAACAGTTCAGGCAGCAGAGTCCTTTGCTACCATCCTCATTTTTGTAAGATTAAACTTGTTATCCTTACAAGATCAGCTTTTGGCCTTATTTGCCTAGAGGAGTGCATTTATTCTGGTGTGAGCGTAATTACGAACACCCTTACAGCAGCCAACGGGCTTGATTTACAAAAGCTTATTTCAGTTTCAAAATCCCATTGAAGGACTCTTTGAAAATCAGGCCCAATGTTTTTAAAGTAAAAATGGAGCCTGGTTTTATGTACAAGACCTATCGACCTTAGAGACCCTATTACCACCATCCATCTCCAATGCACAGTTTTCCTTAAAATAAATGTGGAAAATGCTAGTTGAAAATTATATATTTAACGAGCAACAAATAAAAGTAGATTAATACAATGGAAGTAAACACTAAAATATCGTGCATACAGATGAATACACTGGTGCTCTCAGAGAAAAGGAATCCACATTGAAACAGTCTGCAAAACTATTGCTTTGCTTCCTGATAAAGAATGCCATGAACCCATGCACGTCCAGGTGAAGCAATTGATGAAACTTGCTTTAACCAATAAAGATAGTTTAGGTTGTAGGTCTGTTACTGAGGAATAAGAATATCAACGTGCTTGTAAAACAATCCACAAAATAATTCTGTTCTGCAGGGTTCTTTACCAAGTGGACTGTGAACAAAACAATAAACCAGCATATTATTACTAATTTGCACACATGAGCACTCTAAATAGCTTAAATGCGTTTCAGCATCCACATTTTTTGCTAGGAAATATAAACAGTGATTGACTGATTGGCTTTTACTAATTGAAACATGTATTTATTAATATTCATAAACAAAATCATATTATACACATATATATATATATTACATGGCCACGGTAGTGGCCATGTAGTTATGGTTAAGTTGCTGTTTCCATAGGAAGAGCACTTTTTGGGTGGCTTATAACTTCGCTCTCCCTGGACGGATCCTCACTAAATTTTGCAAAAATTTGGGTCACTCTGAATTTTTTTGCAAAGTTTGGTGAGGATTCGTCCATGGGGGGCAAAGTTATAGGGGGGGTCCCAAAACTTTTTTTTTCCCATAGACTGAATGGGAAAAAATGTTTGCTCGCGCCTACAGCCCAAACCGCTGGACGGATTTCCACCAAATTTGGACCAGGAGCAGCGGCTTGGTCCCGAAAGCGTGCTTTTGCAAATTTGGTGAAAATCCGTCCAGTAGTTTTTTTTAAAATGACCAAAAAGTAGGTAAAAAAAAATTAGTGATATCTGTGTTCGGTTCGCGGACACACTTCCCTGTTCGCTCCGACAGTGTCCTGATTGGCCAATCGTCTTGCGTGATGTTCGCGGACATGCAACGTGTTCGCTGATTGGATGGCGTGGAGCGTGAAGCGCGTCAGATTTTTCGGTAGCGCCCGCCATCTTGGATTCGCGGACGTCCGCGGACAGCGCGGTGAAACTTTGTTCAAAATGTGTATTTAGTAGAGTGTGTTGGTGTGTAGGAGTGTTTGGGGAGGGTGGGAGTGTATGAGATAGGATGAAAGATGTGTTTTTTATGTGTTAGACGTTCTTTTTGTGTTCGATTTGTTTGCGGACATCACAGGTGTTCTGAAATGTTCTAAATAAACTGACTGGTGGGTGTTCTAAGGACTCAATATGTGTCCGTTTTGTTCGCAAGCAAAGTGAAACTGTTCTAAGAACACTTGCGGTGTCCGGGGAGTGTTCGTAGGGGGTGTCCTGAGGACGCTGTCCGTATTGTTCTCTGTCAAGTTGAATGTGTTCTAAGAACACCCGCGGTGTCCTGAAATGTTCGCAAATAAACAAAATGGGGGTGTTCTGAAGACGTTTTTGAGAACACTCCCGGTGTCCTGAAATGTTCGTAGGGGGTGTCCTGAGGACGCTGTCTGTATTGTTCTCTGTCAAGTTGAATGTGTTCTAAGAACACCCGCGGTGTCCTGAAATGTTCGCAAATAAACAAAATGGGGGTGTTCTGAAGACGCTTCTAAGAACACTCGCTGTGTCTGGGGAGTATTCGTAGGGGATGTCCTGAGGACGCTGTCCGTATTGTTCTCTGTCAAGTTGAATGTGTCCTAAGAACACTCGCGGTGTCCTGAAATGTTCGCAAATAAACAAAATGGGGGTGTTCTGAAGACGCTTCTAAGAACACTCGCGGTGTCCGGGGAGTGTTCGTAGGGGGTGTCCTGAGGATGCTGTCCGTATTGTTCTCTGTCAAGTTGAATGTGTCCTAAGAACAGTCGCGGTGTCCTGAAATGTTCGCAAATAAACAAGATGGTGTTCTGAAGACGCTTCTAAGAACACTCGCGGTGTCTGGGGAGTGTTCGTAGGGGGTGTCCTGAGGACGCTGTCCGTATTGTTCTCTGTCAAGTTGAATGTGTCCTAAGAACACTCGCAGTGTCCTGAAATGTTCGCAAATAAACAAGATGGTGGTGTTCTGAAGAAGCTTCTAAGAACACTCCCGGTGTCCTGGAATGTTCGTAGGGGGTGTCCTGAGGACGCTGTCCGTATTGTTCTCTGTCAAGTTGAATGTGTCCTAAGAACACTCGCGGTGTCCTGAAATGTTCGCAAATAAACAAGATGGTGGTGTTCTGAAGACGCTTCTAAGAACACTCGCAGTGTACGGGGAGTGTTCGTAGGGGGTGTCCTGAGGACGCTGTCCGTATTGTTCTCTGTCAAGTTGAATGTGTTCTAAGAACACCCGCGGTGTCCTGGAATGTTCGCAAATAAACAAAATGGGGGTGTTCTGAAGACGTTTTTGAGAACACTCCCGGTGTCCTGGAATGTTCGTAGGGGGTGTCCTTAGGACGCTGTCCGTATTGTTCGTTGTTAAGTTGAAAGTGTTCTAAGAACTATCGCGTTGTTCTGAAATGTTCGTAGGGGGTGTCCTGAAAACGGTGTCCGTATTGTTCGCTGGCAAGTTCAAAGTGTTCTAAGAACACTTACATTGTTCGCGGACATAAAAAGTTTCCCATAGATCATAGTTGAAATGTTTGACTCTATGGATGTGATATGCTGCGGTGGGTGTTGCCAGGGCATAGAGTGTTGGGTGCATGGCCATTTGGCCATGCACCCAAGACTGTATGCCCTGGCAACAACCACCGCAGCATATCACATTCATATTTGCTTATAACTTTGGGTGAAAAACAAATGTATGGTTCTCTGTCAAGTTGAATGTGTCCTAAGAACACTCGCGGTGTCCTGAAATGTTCGCAAACAAACAAGATGTTGGTGTTCTGAAGACGCTTCTAAGAACACTCGCGGTGTCCAGGGAGTGTTCGTAGGGGGTGTCCTGAGGACGCTGTCCGTATTGTTCTCTGTCAAGTTGAATGTGTCCTAAGAACACTCACGGTGTCCTGAAATGTTCGCAAATAAACAAGATGGTGGTGTTCTGAAGAAGCTTCTAAGAACACTCCCGATGTCCTGGAATGTTCGTAGGGGGTGTCCTGAGGACGCTGTCCGTATTGTTCTCTGTCAAGTTGAATGTGTCCTAAGAACACTCGCGGTGTCCTGAAATGTTCGCAAATAAACAAGATGGTGGTGTTCTGAAGATGCTTCTAAGAACACTCGCGGTGTCCGGGGAGTGTTCGTAAGGGGTGTCCTGAGGACGCTGTCCGTATTGTTCTCTGTCAAGTTGAATGTGTCCTAAGAACACTCGCGGTGTCCTGAAATGTTCGCAAATAAACAAGATGGTGGTGTTCTGAAGACGCTTCTAAGAACACTCCCGGTGTCCGGGGAGTGTTCGTAGGGGGTGTCCTGAGGACGCTGTCCGTATTGTTCTTTGTCAAGTTGAATGTGTCCTAAGAACACCCGCGGTGTCCTGAAATGTTCGCAAATAAACAAGATGGTGGTGTTCTGAAGACGCTTCTAAGAACACTCCCGGTGTCCTGGAATGTTCGTAGGGGGTGTCTTTAGGACGCTGTCCATATTGTTCGTTGTTAAGTTGAAAGTGTCCTAAGAACACTCGCGGTGTCCTGAAATGTTCGCAAATAAACAAGATGGTGGTGTTCTGAAGAAGCTTCTAAGAACACTCCCGGTGTCCTGGAATGTTCGTAGGGGGTGTCCTGAGGACGCTGTCCGTATTGTTCTCTGTCAAGTTGAATGTGTCCTAAGAACACTCGCGGTGTCCTGAAATGTTCGCAAATAAACAAGATGGTGGTGTTCTGAAGACGCTTCTAAGAACACTCGCAGTGTACGGGGAGTGTTCGTAGGGGGTGTCCTGAGGACGCTGTCCGTATTGTTCTCTGTCAAGTTGAATGTGTTCTAAGAACACCCGCGGTGTCCTGGAATGTTCGCAAATAAACAAAATGGGGGTGTTCTGAAGACGTTTTTGAGAACACTCCCGGTGTCCTGGAATGTTCGTAGGGGGTGTCCTTAGGACGCTGTCCGTATTGTTCGTTGTTAAGTTGAAAGTGTTCTAAGAACTATTGCGTTGTTCTGAAATGTTCGTAGGGGGTGTCCTGAAAACGGTGTCCGTATTGTTCGCTGGCAAGTTCAAAGTGTTCTAAGAACACTTACATTGTTCGCGGACATAAAAAGTTTCCCATAGATCATAGTTGAAATGTTTGACTCTATGGATGTGATATGCTGCGGTGGTTGTTGCCAGGGCATAGAGTGTTGGGTGCATGGCCATTTGGCCATGCACCCAAGACTGTATGCCCTGGCAACAACCACCGCAGCATATCACATTCATATTTGCTTATAACTTTGGGTGAAAAACAAATGTATGGTTCTCTGTCAAGTTGAATGTGTCCTAAGAACACTCGCGGTGTCCTGAAATGTTCGCAAACAAACAAGATGTTGGTGTTCTGAAGACGCTTCTAAGAACACTCGCGGTGTCCAGGGAGTGTTCGTAGGGGGTGTCCTGAGGAAGCTGTCCGTATTGTTCTCTGTCAAGTTGAATGTGTCCTAAGAACACTCACGGTGTCCTGAAATGTTCGCAAATAAACAAGATGGTGGTGTTCTGAAGAAGCTTCTAAGAACACTCCCGATGTCCTGGAATGTTCGTAGGGGGTGTCCTGAGGACGCTGTCCGTATTGTTCTCTGTCAAGTTGAATGTGTCCTAAGAACACTCGCGGTGTCCTGAAATGTTCGCAAATAAACAAGATGGTGGTGTTCTGAAGATGCTTCTAAGAACACTCGCGGTGTCCGGGGAGTGTTCGTAAGGGGTGTCCTGAGGACGCTGTCCGTATTGTTCTCTGTCAAGTTGAATGTGTCCTAAGAACACTCGCGGTGTCCTGAAATGTTCGCAAATAAACAAGATGGTGGTGTTCTGAAGACGCTTCTAAGAACACTCCCGGTGTCCGGGAGTGTTCGTAGGGGGTGTCCTGAGGACGCTGTCCGTATTGTTCTTTGTCAAGTTGAATGTGTCCTAAGAACACCCGCGGTGTCCTGAAATGTTTGCAAATAAACAAGATGGTGGTGTTCTGAAGACGCTTCTAAGAACACTCCCGGTGTCCTGGAATGTTCGTAGGGGGTGTCTTTAGGACGCTGTCCATATTGTTCGTTGTTAAGTTGAAAGTGTTGTAAGAACTATCGCGTTGTTCTGAAATGTTCGTAGGCGGTGTCCTGAAAACGATGTCCGTATTGTTCGCTGGCAAGTTCAAAGTGTTCTAAGAACACTCACATTGTTCGCGGACATTAAAAGTTTCCCATAGATCATAGTTGAAATGTTTGACTCTATGGATGTGATATGCTGCGGTGGTTGTTGCCAGGGCATAGAGTCTTGGGTGCATGGCCATTTGGCCATGCACCCAAGACTCTATGCCCTGGCAACAACCACCGCAGCATATCACATTCATATTTGCTTATAACTTTGGGTGAAAAACAAATGTATAAGGAACAAAGGTATTAGATACTATGGATGTGATATGCTGCTATGGTTGTCCTTATTATTGTATACTTACTGTTTGGTCTAGTAATGGGAGTCCATGTTTTTCTTCTTCATTTCTGTGATAAAAGAAAATAGCATGTTAGTATTAGTATTTTGTAATGACTTATTACATTGTATAAGCAATATACTTTTATTTTTTTTCGACCCTCATATTTAGTAGAGTACAAATCAGAGTACTGTGCAATTTGCTCAGTTTCTGTATTTGTTGCTAAAATCATTGGGTCTGTGGGAGAAAAAAAATCCATGTTGGATTAAAAAAAAAAACTTTTTCTGTTATGCTACAGTTTATTTGTTTGTTTGTTCTCAGTGTTCACTTGTTGTTTCTGGCTAATGCTTTATACTTTGCTTCGTTGTATTTTTTTTGGAGCAGTAACAGGTTCTTCATTTGTTTCGATATTATAAAATTTTGGAGCAGTTAGATACCAATTGGCGTATTCTAACTGTCTATTTTTTTAATATATTTTAGTGGTTTTGATTTACCTATTTGGATATTGTTAAATTTTGGGACAGTTAGATACCAATTGGCGTATTCTAACTGTATATTTTTTGGTCTAATTTAGTGGTATTCATTTATCTGATTAGTTGTTGTAGAATCTTTGAGCAGTTAGATAGCTTTTGGAGTATTCTAACAGTTTATATTTGTGTAACACAAATTTACTTAAAGGTTTAAATACAGTTTATTTATCAAATTTTGGTTTTAAGAACATCAAATAAGCATTTGTAAGATTTGCTGGTAATCTCTGCTTTAGAGTAATGGTACTATCATTACATTCAAACCATCCACATTTCTTTTTTATGTATGCAGTGTAGTGCCCTGAATTGGTTGTGGCTCCTGCGTGGTAGATTATACCTATTGTTGTGAAGGTTTTCTTACCAAGTGATATTTGACCATGTGTGAATCCAGTCAGCTTGCAGTTGTTTTTGGTACCATCTGCATTGTAACGTAGAAGCATTAGTATTACGTATTTACTATGTGTTTGTATTACTAACGTGGAGCGATTATCTGAATTGCAGGTAGAGCATAATCTACCATGGTTTGCATTTTGTACAAGTCGCTGAAATGGAATGGATTCACAATTTGGTATTGATATATATATATAAAGCGTTCATTGGGGATTTCTTCTTGTGTCACATTGTTGCAGAGAGTGCATGTATGTTTCCACATGTATGAAATCTGAAAGATTTCATTTATAGGTATGTTTTTGTTTTCCAGTACTTGTAGTAAGTACATTAGAAATTCTTGTGGATCTTCCTGTGAGTTTATAGTGAATTTCACCATTCCAGCACAGTAGTCCAATTGTCGTCTTATTCCAAAAACACTATATGTGTTGTCAAGATTGTTTGCTGCATTTCTGTGAAGTACTAACATTTGCAAACACAATGGGTCTGTACTGTGTGAGTAAATGTTGTCAACAATTGGTGGTAATTGAAATAGAATATTCATTGCTACATTTGCATAGCAACTTACACCAACTATATTTGAGAATTTAAATGGTCCAGGTAGTTCTGTATCTAACTGCTTTTTTTGGAGTTTGTCTTCCTTCTTTAAAGAAGTACCTGGTTTACTTTCTCTAATTGATTCTTTTTGTTTGTGGTACTTGATGAAGTATTAGTTTCTTTTACTCTCTTTGGAGGATTTGCAGTGACGTCCTGTTGCATTTCTGTTTGATTTAGTTTTCTTTTACAACGTTTCAGTTTTTGTGGAACAGAATATGTGTTTAGATGGGGAGTGTATAGTGAGCGAAGTCTATTATATTCTAAAATGCAAGGAATATCAGCGTTTACTTTACTTGCATCAAAGTTGATTAGAAATAGACCGTCAAGTGTACGTAAGCGTGATAGTGCTACGTAGCTCATGCCTTCTTTAAAGACTGTGTTACCAATATCTATCATTGCTTTGTCTAGGGTAAGACCTTGTGATTTATGAATTGTGACTGCGTATGCAAGAGTTAGAGAAAATTGTTCTCTGCGTACATACATATCTTTGAAGAGAAGGAATCTAGCTGTTGAGCGTCCTATCCGTTTTACTTCTGAAAGTTTGTCAAAGAGTATATTGACAAACTGAATTTTGTTGTCACGTGGGTATGTTTGAAAGCCAACAACTGTACCCAGTGCTCCATTAACTAGTCCTTGGTCCACGTCAAGGTTACGTTTAAGCATTACTCTGCAATTTAAGGGTAATTTTAACATCTTTTCTAAGCCTGCTGTGTTTGAGATTGATTTTTCTAAATTATTTAGTCTTGTTGTGGTTTGGTCACACATGGGTAGTGTCATACCATGTACATCTAGTTTGTCTGTGGCGCTAATTTCCATTATTGGTTGCAGTTCTTAACTTAGCATGATTTCATTGAATTTGAAACAGCTTGCAAGAGTTGGCATTAAGGCCATACAATTGACATTTTTGTGGGCTAATTCTTCCATAACATCTGTAGCACATGCATTATCGCCATAAAGTGCATTAATGTGCTGGGTTTTCAATGTTGCTTCTGCTTCTTTAGAAAGTATACCAACTCTCAAACTTTTTAAAATGTTGGCATAAGTTAGGTCTGCAGATTGGCGCATGTTTTCTGTTAATTCTCTGTATTGGAAATGTTGCCAAAGATTGACATTTCCAATGCTGCCAACAGTTTTACGGCAGAGTTTGTGCCTTAATGTTTTAAAAATAGGTTCACATTTTACTGGTGTTAATTGAAGCAGATCTCCAAAAACAATAATGTGTTTTCCTGCAAAGAGCTCTTCATAGTCTGTTTTGAGTGCTTCTTGTAATCTGAGGTGAATCAAAGCTAACATCAGGTTGGAGACCATGCTCACTTCATCTATTAGTAGCATTTTCATTTGTTTCAATACTCTGCGTAATTCCATTGCAGCTTCTGCAGAAAGTTTGTAATAGTCTAATTTGTTCTGGTGTTCTACTGGTAATAGTAGTAATCGGTGTAATGTAACACCACCTATGTTGTAGGCAGCTAAACCTGTGGGGGCAGTGACAACAGCTGACAGTTTGTTGTTTGTCAATTGTTGAAGGAACTTACTAATGATTTTGATTAGGAATATTTTGCCAGAACCAGCTTCACCACTGACGTACAGTAGTATAGGTTTTTAATTATGGCAGGAACATTCTTTATTTTCATGTTTTACACCATGTGCAATTTGTTTTGTTACTTCTTGAAAAATGCTACTTTGCTCATTGTTTAGTTTTGATTGTAGTATAGTTAAGTCTTCCTTATCTTCATACTGACACATGGTGTTTTCTACTTCTATCATAGCTAATTCAGCCTCATTTGTTATTAGTGGTTCTCCCAGTGGTTCTTGGCTTCCTGTTACAGAAGGTGGACTACTGTCAGGAGTATCCTTATCTAGTTGGGCTTGGAGTTCTTCTTCATGTTGCTGTTCATTGTGCAACATTGTTTTGTACTGTGTAAAGTTTACATCAGTTATAGTGCTTTCATTTGCTTTGAAAGCATCCTCATATGAGTCATAGTTATCTAGTAATTGTTCTTCTTTTCTCCATGGTTTGAAGAGTTGTAGCAGGGACATGTAATATACTTCTTTATGTTGAGGTGTCTTCAATGACAATTTGATATGATTAATTAAATTTGGTTTAGTGAGTTTAACTAAGCTGCTTTCACAGTCTGTCACTCTATATTTACCTTTTTTTTCATCGGGTTTCATATTATTTTTGTATGTGTAGTTTTGGGCTATTTGGTATAGACACATGTTTTCCAAAGTATTACTTCTGTTTGGGTAGTATGTGTCCAATAAATTGTTTTTTAAAATGTCTTGGCTGTTGGGATCATGTTTGGCTATTGTTTCTATATCTTCATATGATTTTAGAACTCTTTTTCTAGATTTAGCTGGACCAAGACTTAGCCATACTATATTTTCAGATTTACCATACAATGAAGTACCAGTTAAACGATCAGCTGCTTCATAAGATCCACATTCTCTATGGGTGAACATTTTTATGCCCAAGCTGTATAATTTCTGAGATACTGTTTTATCTGATGACAGGTCATTCCAGAGGTCTTGGAGCTCTGTTTTTTCTGCTTTAGTTAAGTATGCTGTGACATATCGTGCAACTGCAGTAGAATTGTCTGCAATGTACTGCACATCTATGTTTGCATTCAATAAGTGGGCAATGATTGCATTATAATCATTGATATATTTTTCTTCTTCTTTTCTTTTTATGTAATATGTATTTTTAGGTGACTTTCCTTTAACAGTATGTCTAACTGAAGACATGAGGTTGTTTACTTGACCTGTATTTGTAACTGGTCTAGGGAAACCAAATCGGCATTTGGTGTAGTATTTGCCTTTGTTTTTGTATTTGCGACGACAATATTTTCCACATTTGTGTCTTTGAAATTGTAAAATTTGTGCACGAAGATCACTATTTGTGGCTTCTGATGGAATTTCACAAGTGACATATTTTTCAATAAACTGTAAAACAGTGGCATCACTGTCTTGACCAAATTTAGGAGCATCTTTAATCCATAAAAGCAGGTGGATATGTGGTGCTCCTCTGGCTTGGTATTCTTTTCTCCAAAAGAAGTGTTGCACTTCTCCAAGGGGAGGAACAGTTTTATTACAAATAAAATGTAGCATAGCAATGAAGCGATGGTGAAAATATCTTGAAACATTAACAGGATCCAAAGAACAAAGTTCTCCAGGTGTTAGAATATCTATGTTTGTTTTGTTTTTATTTGATATGCGTAGGAAATCATGTAAATCTTCCCATGCATATTCTGCACAACTTAATGTAACAAACCAAGTGGGTGGGCCAAGGTTTCTGATCATACAACGTACATCTCCATGACGTCGAAACCAGTACTCTTTAGTACCACGCATATTTGCTAATAGATTAGTAATATTTGATTGTAAAACCTCATCCTTTTGTTGCACTTTCTCTAATAATTGTGTAGCTGTCATATTTTGAAAGTGTGATCCTGATTTTAATATGTGTGCAACTCCGTAACATAAAGTTGCTAGTTCACTTTCAAAGAGTAGGTGGAATATGTATTCCACAGTTTGTCTAAATCTGGGATCTTCAGAATACATCCATAATGAGCGGTATTCTGAAGCTGATATTTGAATAGGTCTATCATCATACCTTCCTCCTTTGCCAGTAGGAAAGAGTAGAGGAAAAGCACGTGCTTCTATACTTTTTTCCCATATACTGATTGGCGATCCTTTTGTTTGACGCATTTGGTAAGTTTCTAGTACATCTTGTACGGTGTCATTACAGTGCAAAGGATGAATTGTATAATGGTCTAAAGTATTTGAAATTGTAGCAGGATCTAGTAGCTCAAATTGACCAGCTTCTTGTGTTTCTTGAATTATTACAGTTGTATCTTTCAAGTTTTCTTCAATATTAATTTCTTTGTAATATTCATTATTCTCTTTAAGATATTGGAAGGGGTTCATAGTGATAATACCGAATAAAAAAATCTCGAAAACAAAAATCTCGAAAACAAAAGGCCGAAAAAAAAAATATCGAATTTTTTTTTCAATGCGTTTTTTTTCAAAATGGGGGGGTTCCCCTCCCAACCCCCCTTTTTTTCATTTTTTTTTATTTTACCCCTTTTTTTTACTTACCTGACCCCAAAAACATATATAAATAAATAAATAAAAAATTCGATATTTTTTTTTTCGAGATTTTTGTTTCGTGCTTTTTGTCATTCGAGATTTTGTTTTCGAGATTTTGACTGACCACCATTGGAAGGCTTGTCTAACTTTATATAAATCTACCAGCTGTTGCCATATTTTTTTGTCTTTTGTAGGTACTCCATTTACTAATATAATTAAAGATTGCTGCTTGGACATTGCACTCCTAGAGTATGCACATTTTCTTTTAGATTTAATGGTAAATAAACTACTTTTCCACGAATGCCTTTTACCAATTCAGAGGGAGGTAATTTTGCTGTTTTTGGTTGAAGGAGTATTATTGCTTGAAATGGGTGTACTGTTTGAATTATGATGCTCTCATATAAATTAAGTTGTTGTAGAGGTTTTGGTACTGGGTATAATTCCAAATTATTTGTGATAGAACGTGAAGGAGTTTGGTTGTTGTCAAGTTTTGTAGTGCAATAACTGCAAAGTATTAAGGGCTCAGTTATTTCATATTTGTTTTCTGCTAGAAGGTAGAGAGCTAATTCAAACCATTTAGAATCTTCATTGTCTTCTATTTTGTATGATAGGTCCACAGTTTTTGTGTTACTTTTATAAAAAATTCTACGGCAACATACACATACATGGTTTGGTACTTCAGCTGATGTACTTTTAAATTTTAGTATTTCTTTTTTGTATGTGTTTAGCAAAAGGTTGCCATGTGTAGAATTGTTGCTTAATTGGTTTAAAGCTATTTCATTCTGTAAATGGCTTTCACTTCCAAAATATTTTTTCTGCATATAGTGAATTTCTTCAAGTAGGTCTTTTGCTGTACCATGTAGAAGGATGTTATTTAACTTTGCTAGTGCTAAAGCAGGACTTTTAGCATAGTACAGTTTATAGACTAGATTTCTTATAGTTGAATGGTGTGTTGATATCCTTTTGATATCATGGAAAGTGGTTTTACAAGTAGGTCCTGTAATGCAGGCCAATGAATGTCCTTGTAGTCCTGTGTACTTGCGCACTGGACAGGTATCTATATTTTGCAGTAATTTAATTTTGATTTTGTCTTTGCTTTTTACATATTTATTGAGGAATTGGTGTAAAGATTTGAAACATTGTTTGGGAATGTTACACATTGACGTGCATGGCCATTTGTACACTAGACGTTCTCATTCAGTTGAATGGAGGGGTAATTCTAAGTTTTCAGGGCATATTTTTGTAAGGAGTACTTCTTGTTCCATTATGGTATTATTCACTTTTTCATAACCTCGACCACTGCTATTTATGGCAATTGTATTTGTTTGCTTTTGTTTGTACGCTTCTTCATTAAAATATGGTTCTGTGCTCGTAGTGTGATTCCATTCACCTCCGCAGATACTTAAGAAGTTCTTTCTGTTGACATTTCGCTTATTGAGAAGTCTTTTTTGTAATTTAGTTATTAGTTTTGTTAGTGGTTTCATTTTGTTTAAAAGTAAAATAAATAAATTTCTTTTGAGAAGAATTGCACTGTCCATCAATGCTTCTATGATTAATTTCCTACGGTAGGTTTTAAGCTTTGAACCTGATTTCTCTCCTGTTTTTATAAGATTTTGAAGGACTTTGTGATGGTATATTTTGGCTAAAATACTTTTCTTGGTATGCTTACTTTGCACTATATTAAAATTTGAAGAAGTAGTTTTATCTGTACTGATAGCTGATTTTCTGTTAATTGTTTTTTGGTTTGTTTTACATTTTGATAGAGGAAGCGAAGTTGTTGTACTTGAAATTTCTTGTGTTTCACTAAATGATTGTATTAGCTGTTTTGTTTCAACTTTTTTTTACAAATTCTGCTAGAGATGGATGCTTATGTTGGACTCCTTTATTTTCATTTGCTCTAATTTTGCGTTTCTTTCTATGGAGTTGTCTTTTGGTAGGCATTCTTTAGGGTCTGTTGAAAAAAATAAAGAAGATATGGGTTGGGGTGTTCTGGAATGTATGTGTGCTGTGTGCATGAGTGTTTGAGTAAGATGATAAAGATGTATGTAATGGTGTGTGATTGTGTATTGGGAACTAAAACTAGTAGGGATAGGTATTCTTGAATTTATGTGTCACTAAACTGGGGTTCAGATGACAAAAAAAAAGGAAGCTAGTGGTGTGGAAAAGTACAAATAGTAAATCTAATGTATACAATTAAAACAGTTGTTTGTTCTATAATATGAAAATTGTAGTGGTTCAGTTGGCTAATTTGTGTGTCCAAAAATAGAAATTTGTGGGCCATTCTGGTGGTAAATCGCTGTTTACGACATGGACATTTTTGGACAAAATGGTACAAAATCTCTATTTTAAGAAACCAAAATAGCTGGTATTAATGTTATAGTATATTTGATTAATAATATAAATATTATGGTGATATTTTACTTACTTTTTTTTTAAATTAACAGGTAACTTCTTAGTTTTTCTTTCTTCTTCGAATTCGGCTGCTTCTTTTCAGGAAACTGGTCTTCACTGCAACTGTAAAAGCTTCAAATTAGTAACTTTGTATATAGCACTGTTTTTAATTCAGATATTGATTTTTTTAATTGAAATCCTCAGTGCCTTCTGTAAAACCATTAAACTAATTTATTTACATAAGATACATTGCATCAGTTCAGTACATGTGATATGTTCTTAATGAACAAATTGTATTGAATGACTAACTGTAGCAAAAATAAAATATATTTACTATGTCTTGTGAAATGTATAATATATTAGTGAATACTACTATTTCTGTAAGTAAACTGTTCTAGGTAATAGCGCCTCAATGTCATGTCTAATATAAAGTAATTAAGTAAATAAATAAATAAAAACAAAAAATATGAAATTGTATAAGTATTTTTATAAAGGTTTAAACATAGATTGTGTTTGCATGCAATTTTGTTTGAATATATGTAGTCTATATATTTCATTTAAAAAATGTTAGTTTAACATGATTTGAGTGTGTGTGTATAAAGAAAGTAAAAAGTATAAAGGTGTATAAGTGATAGTTGATTTTAGGAAATTGAAAAAAGTACAGTAAATTCATTTTACAGATTTTACAAGGTAAAAGTCTGTTTGAAAATGTGTTCATCCATAGCTCTCAACTGACACGCTTTTGGCGGGTGTCACACGCCTTGTAAAGGGCAGACTCACCCGCCAAGCCTCCTGCGCGCCCATTCATTCCAATGGGCGTCTCACCCGCCAAAAACAAAATCGGGTGATTTCACCCGCCTGTAAAACAAAAATGGTTGAGAGCTATGTCATCTACTATACAGAAAATATGCATACCTGAAGTTTGTGTTCATGCATATGGATATGAATGGAGCTGCAAGTAGAAATCTTGAAGACTTGTACAGTATTTGTGGTAGATGCTGCTTGCCAATGATATGACACTTGTACTCAGAGAGATTCAGAGTACATTTGCAGTGCTGATCTATGATGATGCAGTTAGATGTAGAGGTCTTGAATGTGATTGGTGCATGGTCATGTGATTTTTGAGGTACATCCAATGAGGGAATGGCAGAGAGAGTGTAGTGGAAATGGTAGAAGGGCTGTTCATGTTACGATATGTCCGCGGACATGGCGGTAGTTCCCGGACATCGGGAGTTACATCCGGGGATTTTTGGGTTCAGAAGTCATGCAAATGAGAATAAGCACTGAAAGGGATTGGTCAGGAAAGTTTGGTGGGTGTGTTGTGCCAGGAGAGATTTTCTGAGATACTCTTTTTGCTGAGAGAACAAAAGATAGCTATGGCTGTGTGTTTCAGAAAACAGATTGTTTGGATTTTAAGAGATTCGTGGATACATTGGTTGAAGGTGCATGCAGAAAGCTGTGGAGTAGCTGTAGATCTTGGATTCCCACATGTGGAAGTACACTGGCATGGAGTACGTGGAATGAAGTGGTTGGACTTGCTACCTCTCTGTGCTACTTTGGAGACAGAGCAACATCCAGACATAATTGTAATTCATTGTGGAGGGAACAGTTTAGGGCATGTGACTGGAATTTTTTTGCAATTTGCTATGAAAGAAGGACTGGGGAAGGTTATGGACATGTTTCCTAATTCTCAAGTGATATTTTCACGGATTGCGCAGAGATAAATGTGGCTTCGTTCTTCTTCATTTGGTCCACAAATGGAAAAAGCAAGGCGCAATGTTAATAAGGCTGTTTGTGGCTTTCTAAGAGATTTTGGCATGTCTTCTTTTCACAATGAAAATATTATGTTTTGTAGTACATACATTTTTCGCAGAGATGGAGTCCATCTTACTTATGCTGGCAATCAGATTTTTCTGAGAAATGTACAAAATGTATTGTGACCTTTTTTGGAATTACAACAACGATTTTGAAGTAGATGTTAAGCATTTACAATTTTTGACTTACAAACACCACCCAAGGCTCTTTTCAGAGCCACCACTTCTTTCCAGAGAAAATTACAATGTTTGTGATGGAGTAGTAACCCAATTTTTTTAATGTTCGCGAACTGTCCGCGAACTTCTAAAAAATACAAAGAGCCCTGCTTCATTTATTTTCACTTCTATTTTTTAACTGGGAAAGGCGGCTCTGAAAAGAGCCTTATTTTTTTTTGATTTTTGTAATTTTGTAATTTTTTTGGTTTTTCAGACACAACACACTAGGAGAGGAGGGTAAAGGAGGGTAAAGGGGGGGACAACAACCACAGGGATAAGAAAGGGCGAGCTGAGAGAGGAAGATGTAGAGTGGGTTTTATTTGGGTAGTGAGCAGGTCTTTTCGTGCTCTGAGACGATAGTCTCAAAAGCACTCCGAAGTCGCTCCCCCCTGCAGAGTACTGTGTCACAGTACATACATACAACTGTGACCCTCGAAAGGTAAGGGTCATCAGCATTCTGTATGGCCTGTGAGGCAGGTTGAGAAAGACGCTGTCCCACAGAGGTGGTCCTTGTGGTGACAAGATCAGAAACAGAGGATGAAGTAGAGGAAATCAAACTGCTACGTTCTTCGCAAGGTACAACCCTGCGAATAGCCCCAGAGTGAAATGACCTCAGGTGTCGCTTCATAGTAGTGGTCCCAAAGCTGTAGTTACCGTGCTTCCCGCGACTGAGTATCATTTTGCACTCATTGCAGGTAACATGGTTCGCACGAGCCTTAGGACCATTCCCATGAATGGTAAATAACCGCCACACCCAAGACTCACGTCTAGTGCGGGTAGTAGGGATTTCCTCTACCTCATTCTCATCATCCTCTTCTTCCTCCTCCGCATCCTCAGGCCTGTTCCCCTCTTCAGGCCCTTGGGGAGGTGGTGGTGGTGGAGGGGGTGGTGGTGGTGCTGAAGCAGGTGCAGCACCAAGTGGCAGTTCAGCAGCCAAGGATGCCATGTCGATGATGGTGTAGTCTGCAGGTGGCAGCAAAAATCACTGTGTTCTGAAGAATATCCAGAAACACAATGGGAATAAGCTCTTGGGCGTGGTCTTTTATAGGGGTGCTTGTGCGCGGTCCGTGGACATGCGCACTGTGCGCGGACAGATCGAACACAAAAAAAGGATCGGAAAGTTTCAAAAGGTATATAGAAACTCAAGATTGCTATGTGGGACTTGTGGCATGGTGAGATTTTATTGAAAAGTATTATGGATTAACTGAAAATGTACTTTTAAATTGTTCGGGGACACGAACAGTGTCCGCATTTCAGGACACACGATGAGCGTGGGCGCGGTCATATGATCTGTTTGCGAACTAGTCTGCGAAGGAAGCGCCTGTCCGCAGGACACCAAGTGCACGGAGATTGGTTAGCGCATGCGCATTGATGTCCTACGGGCACTGTTCGGGTTCTGAAGTAATTAAAAGTGCGTCACACGTGAAACGAATATTTCAGGACACCGCGTGTGTTCTTAGAACAGTTTAAACTTGGTAGCGAACAGTAAGGACAGATATAG